>NC_041385.1:248471588-248626713 GCF_002162155.2 Triticum dicoccoides
CCCCCACACACACACCGATACATCGAGCACTCTAGTCATGTCTCCCTGCCACACACAAACTTGCCATGTGCCCTTTGACGTTCCGGTAGGTCAGTCGCCCTATATCTTTGACTTGCACACACACAATTTCGATGGCTCTCTTCATCGATCTTGCACCCACCCACTTGATCCTCTCTTCGACTCTATCAATATCTATGACCCTTCCCTCTCTTCTCGTGGATCACCCCCTCTATATATGATATAGATAGGCCTCTATTTCACACACATTCACTACTGCAGGATGCTGCTAACACGACACTACGATCAGAGACCCTTCAACGAAACTGTGTGCGATGCAATAATCGCAAACGGTGGTGTAAAAACCGTCAAAAAAGGTGCAAAATGTTTGCGATGACGAATGCATCAAACACAGTTCATATTTTGGTTCCGTGTGCGATGCAGGGCATACAGTTCAGTTCAATTAACTATTTGCGATGAGGAGGAACAAAAGAAACGGGCAGCCAGATGAAGGTGTGTGCGATATACAGCATACGATTCACTCGGATGAACTGTTTGTGATTAGGCAACACAAAAGAAACGGTCAGGCAGATCAAGGTGTGTGTGATATACAGCATGCGTTTCACTCAGATGAACTGTTTGCGTTGAGATAAGAGAACAGAAACGGTTCAATATAACAAGACGTGTGTGATACGCGACAAACAGGTCTGTAATCAGAAATGTGTTCGAAGACCGATAATAACACAGACTTTTGCTTCTAATAAGACGTATGTGATATGCTCTGTCTACAAAACATCTATTGGCTATTCAGGGACGGGCGGTCATTCGGATACGCCATAAGGATGCATCAGCAAGGACTAGTTGTTCCACCAGTAGCTCATCTAAGAGAACTCTCAAGTTAAGTGTGCTCAGGCTGGAGCAGCCATCAGATGGGTGACTGGATGGGAAGTTGTGTTGATGTTAAATTAACTGATAGGATGGGTGATCGAAATGACCCATTCCCTCAGCTAATTTAACCTCAAGGTCCTTGTTTTTTATTTTTATTTTATTTTTTAACATATGTTAAAGAAGGTCTACCGCATTACTTTTTAACAATGTGTATACATGGCATACAGTTGATCCATCCGACCTGTTTGTGATGGAATAAGACGTGTGTGTTGTGGGCAAACGCTAGCTAGTGTACAACCGTTTACAATTGGTGAATTCATCATCGACGGGTTCCCTAGTCTGGTCCGTGTTCATCTCATCATCGTCTACTTCTTGTGCTAGCTCGAAGTTCCTTATATGCTAAGTTTCCATTAATTGATGGTGTTCTATGAACACGTCACCGTTTCCCGCCATTTCCTCACCTATTTCCCGCCACCCAACGATATTGCACATAAACCTAGGCGCAGCGCGACGCACGGAGGCAACAAGCGCAGCTTGTAGCACATCCACCTTTTCCAAGCATGCCAACGCACCAAAGCGCCGCCTCTGCCATCAACCTCATCGATGAGGAAAACCAAAAGGCATCATGGACCGTCGATGCCGCAGCGCTTCCCAGCAATGCGATGGACGACGCCATGATGCGCGTCATTGCCAGGGTTGAGCAGACCCTTAGCGCATGCCGCTTTAGCGCTGCGGATCAAGATAGGCATGTCAGCGCCGAGAGGCAGCAGCTCGCTGCACAACATGATCGATGGCGCGCCGCAGAGAAAGCTAAGCGCGTCTGCACTGATAGGCTGCGGCTCACCGCACTGCGGGACTATTGGAGCACCGCAGAGCAAGAGGCGTGGCGCACCGCATAGCAAGAGCGGATCCATTGGCACTTGCCTGCTGTCGACAGGGCGTCGTAGTTGGGTACACGTCCAGTCAGTACCCCCATTCCTCGCCAAGAGTGGGCACAGGCCCTCTGCGCCATACTTGCACCAGAGGCCGGCCGCGTCGTACTTGCACCGGACGCCCGCCGTGCCATTCGCATGGGTCGTGCCGTTCGCCTTGTCCGCGGCTCGCTCGATGCCAACGCGCTGGTCGGTAGGCTCGACCACCTCCTTGGCCTAGGTGTCCACCTAGGCGCAGTAGAGGAACATGGCTGTCGCATCCTCGAGGTGGTGATATCCGATGAAATAGCCAACTTGGAGCTCTAGATCACGCTCTAGATGTACCGCGAGCATGTCAACCACTTGGACGAACGCCTGCACGAGTTCAGGCAGAGCCAAGAGCTACCATAGGCAAGGGCTGCTGGTCATGGTCTCATGGACGCGTTTTATTTTGTTAAGTCGTTTCAATGTGGATAGCTATGTATTCACAGCAATCATACTATTGCTCTGTTTATTCCTCTGTTTCAATGTGTGTACTCTGTTTTCCGTTCTTATATGTTCTATTTCAATGTGTGTTTATACGCTTTCCATTCTATATATGTGGATGATAACAGATAGATTCAAATTAGTATACAAAAACAGATAGAAAATGGAATTCATAATATATATATATATAATATTAATTGTTCATTAGTTCATCACAGAATATATATAATATCATCACATATATGTGATGATACTTAACTACTAGGTACAATGCATAAAATTGTAAACAAACAATACTAAAACTAATAATCCCTCCTGGGGCCAGTATTCCGGCAGCCCCTCACCAGCAGCTCCCTGGTGCGCGGCGTCTTCCCAGAGCGGAGGCAGTACTCCGCCTCCTCCGCCTTGCAGCGCTTGACATGCCGATCTGTCTCTTGCAGGCGGACGCCCGCGAACGATCTTGCCATTTCATCGGGCACCCACCGGAGCTCCTCGTCGGTGGCATGCTCTAGCTTAATGGCCCAGCTCCATGCAGCGACGAGGCGCCTAGCGCCTCTGGCCTTCCTCGCGAAGTACTCGTCTTCGTACACCTCCTCTGCACGACGACGCGCCCGCCCCCAAAGCTCTGCTGCCTCCTTTTTCCAAGCGGCATCACGGGCTTCACAGGCTGCCTAGTACCTGGCATCCTCCTCCGCCATCTCCTTCTTGAAAGCCACTTGCCTGGCTTTCTCAGCCGGCGGCAGCGACTTCCAAAGACAAAGATCGTACTGGCCCCAAAACCAATCCAAAGTTGGGGGTCCGACGCAACCCCGTCCTACGGCGCGTAGGTGTCCTCGTCGCTGCTCTTCGAGTGAGCGTCCTCGGGGGGTGGCGACTCCTTCTCAGCGTGTGGGCAAACCGGCGGTGCCATGGCAGAGATTTGAGAGAGAGAGAGAGAGAGAGAGAGAGAGAGAGAGAAAGAAGGCGAGCAAGGGGAGGATCTGGATGAGAATGCAGGTGGGACGACGTGAGCAAGGTAGTATTTATTGGTGGCCGGAATCTAGATCAACGGGAACATTACACACGCCGGTCACTGGAATTTACGAGTACTGTAGTGTGAATTACACACGATTCCCGTAGCAAAATCCGTGTGTGAACATAATAGCTGACGGTTCCCGATGCAGAACCGTGTCTGAAAGCCCGCCACTCACTTTCCAAACCTCGAAGCGTGAAATAGAGTGCCAATTGTGTGGGGCCGGCTGTCTTGCCAGATTTTACATTTTATTTTTTGAAAACCAGATATTTACATCGTCTAATGATGTTTTAACTCACACACAAGTACACAAATATGATTTTTCAAACCATTATGGTTAGTCGTTGCATGTACATCTAGTTCAAATTTGAATTACGGTTATTAAATGGCTAGGAAATCACTTAAATGTCTTCAAAAGGTCAAATGACCCCTGAAATTTTCCAAATTTTCACATGACAGTTTGTATCAATGCACATTACACGTAGAAAAAATTTGAAGGCCGTAAGAGGAAGCTATCTGTCGTTCGTCATCAAACATGCATTGTTCCCTCTCGGAACCACGAGCCTTCTAGTGAGTTGCTCTGGTATGTGAGGGGTGTGTGTCCGAACTTTCGTCAAACAGGCCAATTCTTGTACCACATCATCTTGGTGGCATTAAATTACATCAAGCAAGGTTTCATGTCTTCCTGATCATTTTTTAATTTTTTGGAATTAAAATGCCATGGCACTCCATGCATGTGTCCATGTCGTGAGACCAATATGTTTGAAAATACCTTCTAGTTTACTGCACATGGAATTAACTCGCACACAAGTACACAAATTTGATTTTTCAAATCGTTATGGTTAGCCGTTGCATGTACATCTAGTTTAAATTTAAATTACGGTCATTAAATGGCTAGGAAATCACTTAAATGTCTTCAAAAGGTCAAATGACCCCTGAAATTTGCTAAATTTTCATATGACAGTTTGTATTAGTGCACATTACACATAGAAAAAGTTTGAAGGCCGTAAGAGGAAGCTATTTGCCGTTTGTCATCAAACATTCATTGTTCCCTCTTGGAACCATGAGCCTTCAAGTGAGTTGCTCCGGTTTGTGAGGGGTGTGTGTCCAAACTTTCGTCAAACATGCAAATTTTGGTACCACATCATCTTGCTGGCATGACATTACATCAAGCAAGGTTTCATGTTTTCCTGATCATTTTTTAATTTTTTGGAATTAAAATGCCATGGCACCCCATGCATGTGTCCGTGCCGCGAGACCAATATGTTTGAGAATTCCTTCTAATATACTGCACATGGAATTAACTTGCACACAAGTACACAAACATGATTTTTCAAACCATTATGGTTAGCCGTTGCATGTACATCTAGTTCAAATTTGAATTACGGTCATTAAATGGCTAGGAAATCATTTAAATGTCTTCAAAAGGTCAAATGACCCCTGAAAATTTCCAAATTTTCACATGACAATTTGTATCAGTGCACATTACACGTAGAAAATTTTTGAAGGCCGTAAGAGGAAGCTATCTGCCGTCCGTCATCAAACATGCATTGTTCCCTCTCGGAACCATGAGCCTTCTAGTGAGTTGCTTCTGTTTGTGAGGGGCGTGTGTCCAAACTTTCGTCAAATAGCCCAATTTTTGTACCACATCATCTTGGTGGCATGACATTACATCAAGCAAGGTTTCATGTTTTTCTGATCATTTTTTAATTTTATGGAATTAAAATACCATGGCTCTCCGTGCATGTGTCCATGTCGTGAGACCAATAAGTTTATAAATTCCTTCTAATTTACTGCACATGGAATTAACTCGCACCCAAGTACACAAATATGATTTTTCAAACTATTATTGTTAGCCGCTGCATGTACATCTTGTTCAAATTTGAATTACAGTCATTAAATGGCTGGTAGATAACTTATATGTCTTCAAAAGGTCAAATGACCCCTGGAATTTTCCAAATTTTCACATGACAGTTTGTATTAGTGCACATTACACGTAGAAATTTTTTGAAGGCCGTAAGAGGAAGCTATCTGCTGTTCGTCATCAAACATGCATTGTGCCCTATCGGAACCTCGAACCTTCTAGTGAGTTACTCCGGGTTGTTAGGGGTGTGTGTCCAAACTTTCGTCAAACAGGCCAATTTTTGTACCACATCATCTTGGTGGCATGACATTACATCAAGCAAGGTTTCATGTTTTCCTGATCATTTTTTAATTTTTTGGAATTAAAATGCCATGGCACTCCATGCATGTGTCCATGGCGTGAGACCAATATGTTTGAAAATTCCTTCTAATTTACTGCACATGTAATTAACTCGCACACAAGTACACAAAGATGATTTTTCAAACCGTTATGGTTAGCCGTTGCATGTACATCTAGTTCAAATTTGAATTACGGTCATTAAATGGCTAGAAAATCACTTAAATGTCTTCAAAAGGTCAAATGGCCCCTAAAATTTTCCAAATTTTCACATGACAATTAGTAATAGTGCACATTTCACGTAGAAAATTTTTAATGGCCGTAAGAGGAAGCCATCTGCCGTTCATTATCAAACATGCATTGTTCCCTCTCGAAACCACGAGCCTTCTAGTGAGTTGCTCCGGTTTGTGAGGGCTATGTGTCCAAACTTTCGTTAAACAGGCCAATTTTTGTACTACATCATCTTGGTGGTATGACATTACATCAAGCAAGGTTTCATGTTTTTAATTTTTTGGAATTTAAATGCCATGGCACTCCATGCTTAATTGTGTCATAGCCGTTAGACCAATATGTTTGAAAATTCCTTCCAATTTACTGCACATGGAATTAAATCGCACAGAAGTACACAAGATATGACTTTCAAACCGTTTTGGTGTGCTGCATGTACATATAGTTCAAATTTCAATTACGGTCATTAAATGGCTAGAAAAGCACTTAAATGTCTTAAAAGGTCAAATGACCCTTGAAATTTTCCAAAATTTGACATGACAGTTTTATTAGTACTACAAATTTTCTCGTACATTTAAAACACCATCCGTTGCCACTTTACTCCAAATTTGTCTTTCACAAATAATAAAAAATATCTACAACATCACACACATTTGTTTTGTAGGAATCGTTTGCGATGAAAATTTCTGGGTCTATTTAAGTCTTCCTCCTTAAGCTTCACCGGCTTGTCTGCTCCAGTGCTCGCAACCCCTGAATCCACGAATCCCAATCCCCATTCCTGCACCCCCTTCTTGCAAAGATGACATCGTGGAAACGCTTCATGAAGGCCCGTACGATGGCCGCGTCCCCCCTCCCCCCGAGCGTCGCCGCCTGTGCCGAGAGCGCGACCTCCTACGCCAAGAGTGCTGCCGCATCCGCATTGAGCGTGCCCGCTTCCGCCGAGAGGGCGTCTGTGGCAGCTGACAGGGCAGCTGCAGCAGCCGAGACGGCTGCATCTACTGCTGCGACGGTGGTTGCAAACGCCGAGAGCGCTCGAGCTGCCGTCCGTGCCGCCGATGTCGCCCTGGCTCGGGTCGAGGCCATCCACGCCAAGATATTCCAGGCCACCTCAGAATCCAACATGCAACCCACGTCCAAAAAGGCGGCGGTGGCCATGGAGCACCTGCTTCCTCATGAGGTCGTCGAGCGGGAGCTGGAGATGCAGGAGGCGGCGGAGATTGAGGAGCGCCGAGAGGAGGAGTTGCGCGTGGCCCAGGTAGAGGTAGAGAAGAGTCTGTCCGTCGAGGAATCGGCGGGGGAGTACCAACGCGAGCTCTCACGCAGCCACTACTACGAGTACTACAACCTTGAGGGCGGCGCTGAGGACGAGGACGAGGACGAGGACGCAATCGACTTTAGCAGGGGGACGCGGAGTCCACCAACGGTGGCATGTCGCCAGGACAAGTCGTCGACGTCTCATCTTACACCAGCGATGCATAGGTCGACGCGGTGGCGGATTTGTTAAAATTATTTGTACTTAGGCTTTGTTTTTAATTCTCGTCTTTTGTTAGAGCAATGTTTAGGTGAACTGTCTCTGTTTAATTACTAAAATTGCTCGATTCAGTAAGTCTGATCTATGTGTTGTACGCTCTTTTGTGTGCCCAAATTAGCAAGTGATGTTAAATTATGCAATGACATACGCGAGGAAATTTCCACCAAAATTTCAATTATAAAACTCATCCCATGCACGTTAAGTAGAAGAATCGTTTGCGATGCACACTATCGTTCAAAGTGAATGGTATCTGGCAGCACCGTGTGCAAAGTTTCCCTCCACATTTCAAATTTTTTGGCCTATCGCCGAAATATCTACCCTCCCCCCTCCCCATCCCCTTTTCTCCCCGACCACAAGTCACATTTCCCTTGTTTCCACCTTCCTTCCTTCCTTCCTTCCTAAGCTATAGCCGCTTCCTCACTTGCTTCCTTGCTTTTGCCATCTCGCATCCTACCACCGGGGTCGCCATGGTCTTCTTCAAAGACCTCTCTAGCGGTTCCTCCTCCGACGAAGACTCCTTCACCACCCAGGTATGCCTCTCTTCTCTCTCTCGGTCTATGACTTGGAATGAAGGATTTTTACCCGGTGGTCGATTTGAGTCATTTCTTCCTCTTGTAGTTCCCTATTGTTGGGGAACGTTGCAGAAAATTAAAAAATTTCCTACGGTTTCACCAAGATCCATCTATGAGTTCATCTAAGCAACAAGTCAAGGGAGTGAGATTGCATCTACATACCACTTGTAGATCGCATGCGGAAGCGTTCAAGGGAAGGGTGATGATGGAGTCGTACTCGCCGTGATTCAGATCACCAATGACCAAGTGCTGAACGGACAGCACCTCCACATTCAACACACGTACGGGACAGGAGACGTCTCCTCCTTCTTGATCCAGCAAGGGGGAAGGAGAGGTTGATGATGATCTAGCAGCACGACGGCATGGTGCTGGATGCAGCAGAACTCCGGTAGGGCTTCGCCAAGCTGCTGCGGGAGGAGGATGAGGTGTAGCAGGGGGAGGGAGGCGCCAATGCACAGGGTGCGGCTACCCTCCCCTTGCCCTCCTTTATATAGGCCCCCAGGGGGGCGCCGGCCCTGGGAGATGCCATCTCCCAAGGGGGGCGGCGGCCAGGGGGGTGGAGTGCCCCCCAAGGCAAGTGGGGCGCCCCCCCCCCCCCACCCTAGAGTTTCAACCCTAGGCGCAGGGGGTGGGCCTAGGGGGGCGCACCAGCCCACTATGGGCTGGTTCCCCTCCCCACTTCAGCCCTTGGGGCCCTTCGGGATGGGTGGCCCCACCCGGTGGACCCCCGGGACCCTTCCGGTGGTCCCGGTACAATACCGGATGACCCCAAAACTTTCCCGATGGCCGAAACAACACTTCCTATATATAATTCTTTACCTCCGGACCATTCCGGAACTCCTTGTGACGTCCGGGATCTCATCCGGGACTCCAAACAACATTCGGTATGCTGCATACTCATATTCATACAACCCTAGCGTCACCGAACCTTAAGTGTGTACACCCTACGGGTTCGGGAGACACGTAGACATGACCGAGACAACTCTCGGGCAATAACCAACAGCGGGATCTGGATACCCATGTTGGCTCCCACATGCTCCTCGATGATCTCATCGGATGAACCACGATGTCAAGGATTAAACAACCCCGTATTCAATTCCCTTTGTCAATCGGTACGTTACTTGCCCGAGACTCGATCGTCGGTATCCCAATACCTCGTTCAGTCTCGTTACCGGCAAGTTACTTTACTCGTACCGTAATGCATGATCCCGTGACCAAACACTTGGTCACTTTGAGCTCATTATGATGATGCATTACCGAGTGGGCCCAGAAATACCTCTCCGTCATACGGAGTGACAAATCCCAGTCTCGATCCGTGTCAACCCAACAGACACTTTCGGAGATACCTGTAGTGCACCTTTATAGTCACCCAGTTACGTTGTGACGTTTGGTACACCCAAAGCACTCCTACGGCATCCGGGAGTTACACGATCTCATGGTCTAAGGAAAGGATACTTGACATTGGAAAAGCTCTAGCAAACGAACTACACGATCTTGTGCTATGCTTAGGATTGGGTCTTGTCCATCACATCATTCTCCTAATGATGTGATCCCGTTATCAACGACATCTAATGTCCATAGCCAGGAAACCATGACTATCTGTTGATCAACGAGCTAGTCAACTAGAGGCTTACTAGGGACATATTATGGTCTATGTATTCACACGTGTATTACGATTTCCGAATAATACAGTTATAGCATGAATAAAGACAATTATCATGAACAAGGAAATATAATAATAATCCTTTTATTATTGCCTCTAGGGCATATTTCCAATAGTCTCCCACTTGCACTAGAGTCAATAATCTAGTTACATTGTGATGAATCGCACACCCATAGAGTTCTGGTGTTGATCATGTTTTGCTCGCGAGAGAGGTTTAGTCAATGGATCTGCGACATTCAGATCCGTATGTACTTTGCAAATATCTATGTCTCCATCTTGAACATTTTCACGGATGGAGTTGAAACGACGCTTGATGTGCCTGGTCTTCTTGTGAAACCTGGGCTCCTTGGCAAGGGCAATAGCTCCAGTGTTGTCACAGAAGAGTTTGATCGGCCCCGACGCATTGGGTATGACTCCTAGGTCGGTGATGAACTCCTTCACCCAAATTGCTTCATGCGCTGCCTCCGAGGCTGCCATGTACTCCGCTTCACATGTAGATCCCGCCACGATGCTCTGCTTGCAGCTGCACCAGCTTACTGCTCCACCATTCAACATATACACGTATCCGGTTTGTGACTTAGAGTCATCCAGATCTGTATGGAAGCTAGCGTCGACGTAACCCTTTACGACGAGCTCTTAGTCACCTCCATAAACGAGAAACATGTCCTTTGTCCTTTTCAGGTACTTCAGGATATTCTTGACCGCTGTCCAGTGTTCCTTGCCGGGATTACTTTGGTACCTTCCTACCAAACTTACGGCAAGGTTTACATCAGGTCTGGTACACAGCATGGCATACATGATAGATCTTATGGCTGAGGCATAGGGTATGACACTCATCTCTTCTTTATCTTTTGCCGTGGTCGAGGACTGAGCCGAGCTCAATCTCACACCTTGCAACACAGGCAAGAACCCTTTCTTGGACTGATCCATTTTGAACTTCTTCAAAATCTTATCAAGGTATGTGCTCTGTGAAAGACCTATGAGGCGTCTCGATCTATCTCTATAGATCTTGATGCCTAATATATAAGCAGCTTCTCCAAGGTCCTTCATTGAAAAACACTTATTCAAGTAGGCCTTAATGCTGTCCAGAAGTTCTATATCATTTCCCATCAATAGTATGTCATCTACATATAATATGAGAAATGCTACAGAGCTCCCACTCACTTTCTTGTAAACGCAGGCTTCTCCATAAGTCTGCATAAACCCAAACGCTTTGATCATCTCATCAAAGCGAATGTTCCAACTCCGAGATGCTTGCACCAGCCCATAAATGGATCGCTGGAGCTTGCATACTTTGTTAGCATTATTAGGATCGACAAAACCTTCCGGCTGCATCATATACAGCTCTTCCTTAAGATGTCCGTTAAGGAATGCCGTTTTGACGTCCATCTGCCATATCTCATAATCATAGTATGCGGCAATTGCTAACATGATTCGGACGGACTTCAGCTTTGCTACGGGAGAGAATGTCTCGTCGTAGTCAATCCCTTGAACTTGCCAATAACCCTTAGCGACAAGTCGAGCTTTATAGATGGTAACATTTCCATCCGCGTCCGTCTTCTTCTTAAAGATCCATTTGTTTTCTATCGCTCGCCGATCATCGGGCAAGTCTGTCAAAGTCCATACTTTGTTTTCATACATGGATTCTATCCCGGATTTCATGGCTTCAAGCCATTTGTTGGAATCTGGGCCCGCCATTGCTTCTTCATAGTTCGAAGGTTCACCGTTGTCTAACAACATGATTTCCAGGACAGGGTTGCCGTACCACTCTAGTTCAGTAGCAACTTGTGGACCTACGAAGTTCAGTAGCAACTTGATCCGAAGTACCTTGATCATCATCATTATTTTCCTCTTCAGTTGGTGTAGGCATCACAGGAACATTTTCTTGAGCTGCGCTACTTTCCCGTTCGAGAGGTAGTACTTCATCGAGTTCTACTTTCCTCCCACTTACTTCTTTCGAGAGGAACTCCTTTTCCAGAAAGGATCCGTTCTTGGCAACAAAGATCTTGCCCTCGGATCTTAAGTAGAAGGTATACCCAATGGTTTCCTTAGGGTATCCTATGAAGACGCATTTTTCCGACTTGGGTTCGAGCTTTTCAGGTTGAAGTTTCTTGACATAAGCATCGCATCCCCAAACTTTTAGAAACGACAGCTTAGGTTTCTTCCCAAACCATAATCCATACGGTGTCGTCTCAACGGATTTAGATGGTGCCCTATTTAAAGTGAATGTAGCTGTCTCTAGAGCGTATCCCCAAAATGATAGTGGTAAATCGGTAAGAGACATCATAGACCGCACCATATCCAATAGAGTGCGATTATGACGTTCGGACACACCGTTACGCTGAGGTGTTCCAGGCGGCGTGAGTTGTGAAACGATTCCACATTTCCTTAAGTGTGTACCAAATTCGTGACTTAAATATTCTCCTCCATGATCTGATCGTAGGAACTTTATCTTTCGGTCACGTTGATTCTCTACCTCATTCTGAAATTCCTTGAACTTTTCAAAGGTCTCAGACTTGTGTTTCATTAAGTAGACATACCCATATCTACTCAAGTCATCAGTGAGAGTGAGAACATAACGATATCCTCCGCGAGCCTCAACGCTCATTGGACCGCACACATCGGTATGTATGATTTCCAGCAAGTTGGTTGCTCGCTCCATTGTTCCGGAGAACGGAGTCTTGGTCATTTTGCCCATGAGGCATGATTTGCATGTGTCAAATGATTCATAATCGAGAGACTCTAAAAGTCCATCAGCATGGAGCTTCTTCATGCGCTTGACACCAATGTGACCAAGGCGGCAGTGCCACAAGTATGTGGGACTATCGTTATCAACTTTACATTTTTTTGCATTCACACTATGAATATGTGTAATATTACGCTCGAGATTCATTAAGAATAAACCATTGACCATAGGGGCATGACCATAAAACATATCTCTCATATAAATAGAACAACCATTATTCTCGGATTTAAATGAGTAGCCATCTCGTATCAAACGAGATCCAGATACAATGTCCATGCTCAAACTTGGCACTAAATAACAATTATTAAGGTTTATAACTAATCCCGTAGGTAAATGTAGAGGTAGCATGCCGACGGCGATCACATCGACCTTGGAACCATTCCCGATGCGCATCGTCACCTTGTCCTTCGCCAGTCTCCGCTTATTCCGCAGCTCCTGCCGTGAGTTACAAATATGAGCAACGGCACCGGTATCAAATACCCAGGTGTTACTATGAGTACTGGTAAGGTACACATCAATTACATGTATATCAAATATACCTTTGGTGTTGCCGTCCTTCTTATCCGCTAAGTATTTGGGGCAGTTCCGCTTCCAGTGACCCTTCCCCTTGCAAAAAAAGCACTCAGTCTCAGGCTTGGGTCCATTCTTTGACTTCTTCCCGGTAACTGGCTTACCGGGCGCGGCAACATCCTTGCCGTCTTTCTTGAAGTTCTTCTTGCCCTTGCCCTTCTTGAACTTAGTGGTCTTATTGACCATCAACACTTGATGTTCTTTCTTGATTTCAACCTCTGCTGCCTTCAGCATTGAAAATACTTCAGGAATGGTCTTCACCATCCCCTGCATATTATAGTTCATCACAAAGCTCTTGTAGCTTGGTGGGAGCGACTGAATGATTCTGTCAATGACCGCCTCGTCGGGGAGGTAATGTCCAGCTGGGTCAGGCGGTTGTGCAACCCAGACATTTTGAGTATATGCTCACTGACAGAACTATTTTCCTCCATCTTACAACTATAGAACTTGTCGGAGACTTCATATCTCTCGACCCGGGCATGAGCTTGGAAAACTAGTTTCAGCTCCTCGAACATCTCATATGCTCTGTGTTGCTCAAAACGCTTTTGGAGCCCCGGTACTAAGCTGTAAAGCATGCCGCACTGAACGAGGGAGTAATCATCAGCGCGAGACTGCCAAGCGTTCATAACGTCTTGGTTCTCTGGGACGGGAGCGTCACCTAGCGGTCCTTCTAGGACATATTGTTTCCTGGCAGCTATGAGGATGATCCTCAGGTTCCGGACCCAGTCTGTATAGTTGCTGCCATCATCTTTCAGCTTGGTTTTCTCTAGGAATGCGTTGAAGTTCATGTTGACATGAGCGTTGGCCATTTGATCTACAAGACATATTTGCAAAGGTTTTAGACTAAGTTCATGATAATTAAGTTCATCTAATCAAATTATTACAATGAACACCCACTCAGATTAGACATCCCTCTAGTCATCTAAGTGTTACACGATCCAAGTCGACTAGGCCATGTCCGATCATCACGTGAGACGGACTAGTCATCGTCGGTGAACATCTTCATGTTGATCGTATCTTCCATACGACTCGTGTTCGACACCGAGGCCATGTCTGTACATGCTAGGCTCGTCAAGTTAACCCTAAGTGTTTTGCATGTGTAAAACTGTCTTACACCCGTTGTATGTGAACGTAAGGATCTATCACACCCGATCATCACGTGGTGCTTCGAAACGACGAACTTTAGCAACGGTGCACAGTTAGGGGAGAACACTTCTTGAAATTGTTGTAAGGGATCATCTTATTTACTACCGTCGTTCTAAGTAAACAAGATGCATAAACATAATAAACATCACATGCAATTATATAGTAGTGACATGATATGGCCAATATCATATAGCTCCATTGATCTCCATCTTCGGGGCTCCATGATCATCTTGTCACCGGCATGACACCATGATCTCCATCATCATGATCTCCATCATCGTGTCTTCATGAAGTTGTCACGCCAACGACTACTTCTACTTCTATGGCTAACGCGTTTAGCAATAAAGTAAAGTAATTTACATGGCGTTCTTCAATGACACGCAGGTCATACAAAAAATAAAGACAACTCCTATGGCTCCTGCCGGTTGTCATACTCATCGACATGCAAGTCGTGATTCCTATTACAAGAACATGATCTCATACATCACAATATATCATTCATCATTCATCACAACTTCTGGCCATATCACATCACATGACAATTGCTGCAAAAACAAGTTAGACGTCCTCTAATTGTTGTTGCATCTTTTACGTGGCTGCAATTGGGTTCTAGCAAGAACGTTTTCTTACCTACGAATAACCACAACGTGATATTGTCAACTTCTATTTACCCTTCATAAGGACCCTTTTCATCGAATCCGCTCCAACTAAAGTGGGAGAGACAGACACCCGCCAGCCACCTTATGCAACTTGTCCATGTCTGTCGGTGGAACTGGTCTCACGTAAGCGTACGTGTAAGGTTGGTCCGGGCCGCTTCATCCCACAATACCGCTGAAGCAAGAAAAGACTAGTAGTGGCAAGCAAGTTGACAAGATCTACGCCCACAACAAAATTGTGTTCTACTCGTGCAATAGAGAACTACGCATAGACCTAGCTCATGATGCCACTGTTGGGGAACGTTGCAGAAAATTAAAAATTTTCCTACGGTTTCACCAAGATCCATCTATGAGTTCATCTAAGCAATGAGTCAAGGGAGTGAGATTGCATCTACATACCACTTGTAGATCGCGTGCGAAAGCGTTCAAGGGAAGGGTGATGATGGAGTCGTACTCGCCGTGATTCAGATCACCGATGACCAAGTGCTGAACGGACAGCACCTCCGCGTTCAACACACGTACGGGACAGGAGACGTCTCCTCCTTCTTGATCCAGCAAGGGGGAAGGAGAGTTTGATGATGATCCAGCAGCACGACGGGGGGCGGCGGCCAGGGGGGTGGAGTGCCCCCCAAGATAAGTGGGGCGCCCCCCCCCCCCACCCTAGGGTTTCAACCCTAGGTGCAGGGGGTGGGCCTATGGGGTGCACCAGCCCACTATGGGCTGGTTCCCCTCCCCACTTCAGCCCTTGGGGCCCTCCGGGATGGGTGGCCCCACCCGGTGGACCCCGGGACCCTTCCGGTGGTCCCGGTACAATACCGGGTGACCCCGAAACTTTCCCGATGGCCGAAACAACACTTCCTATATATAATTCTTTACCTCCGGACCATTCCGGAACTCCTCGTGATGTCCGGGATCTCATCCGGGACTCCGAACAACATTCGGTATGCTGCATACTCATATTCATACAACCCTAGCGTCACCGAACCTTAAGTGTGTAGACCCTATGGGTTCGGGAGACACGTAGACATGACCGAGACAACTCTCGGGCAATAACCAATAGCGGGATCTGGATACCCATGTTGGCTCCCACATGCTCCTCGACGATCTCATCGGATGAACCACGATGTCGAGGATTAAACAACCCCATATTCAATTCCCTTTGTCAATCGGTACGTTACTTGCCCGAGAATCGATCGTCGGTATCCCAATAACCTCATTCAGTCTCGTTACCGGCAAGTTACTTTACTCGTACCATAATGCATGATCTCGTGACTAAACTATTGGTCACTTTGAGCTCATTATGATGATGCATTACCGAGTGGGCCCAGAGATACCTCTCCGTCATACGGAGTGACAAATCCCAGTCTCGATCCGTGTCAACCCAACAGACACTTTCGGAGATACCTGTAGTGCACCTTTATAGTCACCCAGTTACGTTGTGACGTTTGGTACACCCAAAGCACTCCTACGGCATCCGGGAGTTACACGATCTCATGGTCTAAGGAAAGGATACTTGACATTGTAAAAGCTCTAGCAAGCGAACTACACGATCTTGTGCTATGCTTAGGATTGGGTCTTGTCCATCACATCATTCTCCTAATGATGTGATCCCATTATCAACGACATCTAATGTCCATAGCCAGGAAACCATGACTATCTGTTGATCAACGAGCTAGTCAACTAGAGGCTTACTAGGGACATATTATGGTCTATGTATTCACACGTGTATTACGATTTCCGGATAATACAGTTATAGCATGAATAAAGACAATTGTCATGAACAAGGAAATATAATAATAATCCTTTTATTATTGCCTCTAGGGCATATTTCCAACACCTATGACCATCAGTTGCAACGAATGGAGCGGGGTGGCTGAACATCTATCTGCTTGTTGTCACCATCAATCTCCATGTGTGAAGATAGTTGCGTTTGAATCTGTGGACAGTGGGAGGAAGTTTCTAGCATGTGCAGAGAAGGTTAGACCCTCTTTCGTTTTTACAAATCATTTGTTAGATGTGATTCAGACACTATCACGGTCCCAACCCATTCATACCACACCTTCAACCAAACACATCCTAAGACAGTGTCACAGTTTGTACCTAGTATCTAAAAATGTTGCCATCTCATCAGCGGTGCCATTAGAAAATTATTTGGCACCGCTTCAGCAGTTTGTGGAGCCAACTTGTCCACACATCCAATCAGCCAAGCAGTAAAATACTAAATGTTTATGGCATGAAGGAACTGGGCGTCGGAGCAACTAGGTGCTCCGGAGTTCGGGTCCCTGATTTTTTTCCGCTGTATCGGCTCGCCAGTACAGGGCACCGGTGCAAGATGTAGCAACAGTTGTCTTTACACCAGTTTTGGCATACATAGTGGACACCTTAGTGCTATTAGTTCTATGTTACTAAATTTCTGCATGTACACACCTATTAGTATCAATTTGCTGTCATCCAAACACTATCGCTATGCTGTTGCAGTTATATTTACCTTCCTCTTAAAATGTTCAATTTGTTATTTATAGTACATGAGTAAGAACTTGTATCATTGTTGTATTTAATTATAGCTTCTGATGTTTCGGAATTTGGTTGTTGTCTCAGTAGAAATTAATTCATTTGCACTTTGATCTTTTTGAGAAGATATGTCATAATTAACATGTTTCTTCAGTTTTTCAAAATTAGTGATTTTCTATGTTGCTATAAACCCATTTTCCCTACAATTGTTACTGATCTAGTATTAAATATTATAAGATGAACGGAAGTGTTCTTACTTGGAGTGGGTTGATCAAGAGTGGCCACAGTCTTTGAAGATGTGCACAACAAAGCTCTGGAGCATGTATCAGGAAGAGAACAGAGGTAGGCTTAGAGAAAGTATTGTCAACACTGAAGAATATTTGAATATGCGGGATAAAAAGATGAAGGTGGAGAATGAGCTCCGGTTTTTTAAATCAGACTTTGCTCAGATGGTGTTGGCGAAGGAGGCGCTTTCCTAGTTGGCCAGTGCAAAACAGGTTCTTACTGAACTGAAAGCAGAGGCGGATAAGGTGAGCCTGGATGATCTCGATTAGGGAAATGAATATATTATTCTAATATTGTTCTTATGAAGTTGAACTATCTATATGCTGTACTGTGCTGTTTTCCGGTAGCTATTGTACTGTAATGTTAAAATATATCTATGTGCCTGATATGAAATTGGCAACTAGATGTTCGATATGAAATGTGAATTTGCGTAATACTGGAATTATTAATTGTAAATTAATAAATCTGCTAAATGGGTCATGAAACTTTGCAAACGGTTCTAGAAGTAAAAGCGCTTGTGATGGATAGCCCAATGCCACACAATTTTCTTCATCAAATTGTGTGTGATGTAGTTGATAAAAGCAAATGGTTAACCAAGGCAGAGTGTGTGTGATAGTTACACGTATCGGACATGATCCTATACATAAACCTGTGTGAGATGTACATACGAACATAAACGTTTTTCCCTAGATTGACTGTGTGGGATGTACATACCAACGGAAACGTTTTCCCTGGATTGACTGTGTGGGAAGTACATACGAACGGAAACGTTTTCCCTAGATTCACTATGTGGGATGTACATGAGAATTTGAACGTTCTCCTTGGATTGACTGTGTGTGATGTACATACGAACGGAAATGTTTTTCTAGGATTCACCGTGTGGGATGTACATACGAACGGAAACAATTGGGTTTCGATGCCTCGCCCGATCGCACACGAGCTCATTTTGCCCCAGCTTGTGTGCCAGGAGGGCCTATCCCCGACGGTTTCTGGGTCATGTGGGAAGGACCCCCCTATCGCCCACACTCACTTGGCGACGGTTCCAAATGCCATCGGGGAAAGGGGTTAAAAACCATTTGTATAGCACCAACGCGTACCAGTGATTGCATGTGTCAAATTTTTGTTTGAGATATCATTGACACGTATTCCCACAAATACATTCACGAAATCACCCCCCCCCAACAAAGAACACTCACAAACGCACACACCATCTGTCTAGGTTTGTATCTCTCTCACACACACCCACGTAGGTGGGGGACGTGCACGAAGAGGAGAGATGCACGCACGGCGCATGTACTCCTGTCTCTTTCCCAACCATACCCGCGTGCATACATGGTGGAGCTCAATTCTGTATGAAAAGGCAGCCCACATGGTAATTTGACACGTGTACTGGTTGTCCACTTGATGGAGGATCGTGTACCACAGGTGAACAAACAAATTGTGACTTGACGCTTTATTTAAAAAAAGAAGCAAACAATGTGGGGCCTACCTTAGAGGCAAGGCTCTATACACTGGAGATGCTCTGTACATATTACTTTTGATGTGTCCCGTCAACTCGCAGAACGAGGAGAAGCTTGCTTAGTACACCATATCCCCCGCCCACGGGCGCGGCGGCTCGTAGAGTCGTAGGATGATGGGAAGCTTGCTTACTACGCCTACGACCGCTACCTCGCCCACGCGTGTGGTGGCTCGCAGGACGAGGAGAAAATTTTACTACTCCCTTCGTTAGAGAGATTATCATATTGTTTGAAATATATGTCTTTTAGTAGATTTCAATATGAACTACTAGTACATACTCCAAACAATGATGTATATAGACATATTTTAGAGTGTAGATTCACTCATTTTGCTCTGTATGTAGTCCATATTGAAACAGACATACTAGTACGCACTCTCCCTCGCCCCTCGCCCCTCCACCCTCGCTCGACCCTTGCCCATGTGGTGGAGGTGCAGCAATTCATTCGGTCTCAGATAACCAGAACGATATACTGTAGTACCATTATTGCTCGACTTCCCAAAGAGGCGAAGAGCCAAGCGCAAGGTTGATATTTTTGAGATGCCAAGTGCAAGGTTTATAGGAGAATGAACAGTAGTAGTACTACTAGTACGTACCAGTGGTGCGTACTGTATGAGAAAGAAGGCAACAAGATTTATGTTTTGCGTGACAGTCTCTTCTTACAGGATGTGCTAGACCTAGTGGACCTCATTGTTGCAATGGAGTACTATCATAGATGGCACGATTTAGAGTGGTGGGAAGCAGGAATAATTCGGAGCTGCTTAGTCTTAAACCCCATGAAGAAGTCCCATCGAAAGGAATAGTCATCCTCTACACGTGATCCTAGGTAAAATGAGTAAATGAGACAAAAAGAGAAAGAGACAAAGTAAAAAAGAATCACCAGCCTTAGAGCCAACCCTATTGTATCAGTGAATGATATTTCTATGTCGTGATTGACATGGCTATATTATTAACCATGCTGTGGAGCTAAAAGCGGATTTTTATTTATTTTCGAAGGTAGCAGCGGATGGATATTCAACGGGGAGTGAAATGATGGTTGCTTCCTTGGTCAAACATAGAGAAAGGTGGGCCTCGTGATTTGACGCCTTATTAGTCATTATTACTGCATATACTCTTTGCCCATATAATAACCGTGTGGTAGAGTAGTGCTATACTTTTAATAACCATACTCGAAGAGAAGAGGTGCACGCACCCACGCACGTAGTACTAGTAGCACTCTTTGCGTCTTTTGCATCTTCCCCAACCACACACGTGACACGGTGGAGCTCATTTCTGTACGATGATGCGGCCCACATGATAATTTGACGTGTCTAGTAGTAGTTACTCACTTATAAATAATGGAGGGTCAGGAACCACGCATTAACGGTGCCGCGTCACTTATAAATAAAGTATTTTTCTTCAGTGGCATGTACGCAATATAAATAGGTTCATAAAGAGAGAAAAAGAAACCGCTCCACTATATACATAGCCAGGACAAGCCTACACGGTTGCTTGCTGGGGTTGCTCTCTTCACACTCTCTCGCACAAAATGACTGTGGCCACATCTTTAACATCTTGGCGGATCACGTCCGCCGGGGGAAGGGGTGGATGCTTTGTGTAGATGCGGTCGCCGTCACCGACGGTGAAAACCCACTATCGGCACGTCCAGATCAGGGGTCCTCGCCATTCTCTCTCACAAAGACGGTGCAGTTGTCTTCGTCCCTTGCTCACTGTCGCGACGTGGGTAGTTGCCGCCTCCAGCCGCCCTCTTCTAGGTTGAGCTACATCCCGACATCCCTCAGGTACAACTTCCTTTACAGTCGGCTTGCACCACTACCCCAACTGCCCACATCACTCCATGTGGATATTTCTCTACTTCTTTGCCCCGCACGTACCTCTACTGGCTTCTACTAAATTTGTGATGAGTTTATGTCTCATCAACTAGTTCCAGTAATCTTATTCTAATCACGCTTCTTCAATTTCTTTGCCACAGGGATGCTCATCTCGATTTTAGTGAAACTGCACAAAATGATCCGATGGTCAAAGGGTTGCAAACTTCATTTCTTCGGAAGGTTCAACGTCGCCAGCAAATTAAAGCTTGGTTAGGGTTTAGGGTTCAAGGGCTAGGGACTGCATGGATCGGTTTTTTCTTTAGTTGTCTCTGTTCCAAAATAAGTGTCAACTTTAGTAGTAGTACAACTTTGTACTAAAGTTTGCATAAAGTTGAGACACTTATTTTGGAACGGAGGGAGTACATATTGGCTATGATATGTCAATCATTGAGATGCAATAGCATGCATGTTAGTCTCCTTTATATTTGATGAAATGTTGCAATGAGGCAACCTTGGATGCAAGATATATGAAACATAAGTTGGAAGCTTCATAGCATTGTATAAATTTATCTTGCTGAGAAATTATGGTACATACTAGTAGTATGTAAAGAGTTAGGTATCGCACAGTGTCCAGAAAATATGGTGATAGTGTGAGATGGGCCGTGCAATCACTGAGCTTGCGTGTCTTCACTGCTTTCGCACTCCTCCGCTGTAAGAATGGAGAAAATTGTAACTACCTCCTTCCGCCGAAACATGGGACATCCAGCAGTCATACCACCTCAGTAATAATGACCAATGAGCCGTCAAATCACATAGGCCCAGCAGTAAGTTGGACGGACGAAGCAACCATCACTCTTGAATCCGCTTCTCCCTTCAACGCAGGTGCCAGTGAGAGGTCGCGTCCGCTCTGCCCGGGCATGAACGCGTCACCTATTCTCTGGAGCGGCGCTGACCATTTCGGGCGGGAAGCGCGCGCGGGCGATGGAGGGGCTTTGGGTGGGCCAGACTGGTCAAGAGCGGGCGTGGCAGCTGTCCCGACCGGACGCCCGGAAACGAGAGGATGCACCGACTCTCGCGGCTCAATTGTACACTACACACTATCTCTTTGTAGTAGTAGGTCGATGTGTCGCTCTCTCTAACACACACACACACACACACACACACACGCTGTTAAAACACGCGCGCGCGCGCACACACACACACAAGTTCATAGAATAGGAATATCGTGCGAGTGGGAAGCCACAGGAAGTGAGATAAATGGAGTACATACAAGAGAAGAGGTGACAAATATTCCATCGAACTTGGACTGAGGAGTAGTACTCCCTCCGTCTAGGTGTTAAGGCCCTGTTTGGTTAAAAGGTCCTAGGACTCTTTTTAGTCCCAACTAAAAAGTCCCTAGCCCCTACCTGTTTGCTTCCAAGGACTAAACATGGACTATAGGTTATTAAATGACATGCTAAAAGACCATTTTACCCCTAGTAATGAACTAACAGAAATAAGGTGTGATGCGGGGCAGGGGAAACTGTTGGAAAAAGTCCCGAAAAGACTCTCTCTCAGGGTCTTCTTTCTTTAGTCCCAAATGCCCACCTTTAGTCCCTAAAAGTCCCTCCTGTTTGGTTTATATGGGACTAAAAGGGACTTTTTTAGTCCCTACACCAAAAATTCCCTATAAACAAACACCCTCTAAGTCATCTTACGAAAATTAGATATTCCCAAAATGTTTAGGCATCGCCCATTAACTTCGCATCTCAATCCCTTCCTAGCCTCGTTGCTAGCTAGCGTTACTTACTCTGCCTTGTTATCTCCCCTGGAAACCCAATGCATGGAGCGCAAGTACACGTTGATCAGTCAAGGAATCGAAGACAGCTTGCATGCGAGTTAATACTTGGCCCTGCATGGTAGCTAAAATGGCATCTCTTAATTGTTGTGATTAATTGTTGCGTTTAGAGAGAGAAATCAGGGTTTTGATTGGAGGAAGGACCGGTCAAGTTTCTCCTTCTCCTCCAATCTGCTTGCACCTTGGTCCCGCTGCACCTTCTAACGTGACTTATACACCTAGACGGAGGGAGTAGTACGAGATACGGTGGCACACTGACTTAGGTCGAATACAAGTGCCCAAAATTATTGGAAGAGAGCAAAGTGTACAAACTAAAAATAAAATTGAATTTCTTGTTTTTTCGAAACGGAGGCAAAAGATTTGCCTCATCCACTAAATAAGAGGAGAATAGAGTTTTATAGTTTGCAAGTGACCCTACAAATAAACGACATGGCAATTACTCTCAATACGCCCTAATTTCTTAGCACCCACTCTAAACCATAGTACATACGGTGTCACACTGACTTAGGCCGAATACAAGTGCCCAAAATATTTAAAATTGGAGGATGGTGCAGCCCACCTTTTCTACATTTTGACCGTGTGTGGTTCAGGTGTTGTTCACTTCGGAGGGTCATGTACCACACGTGAACGTTAGTAAGCGTGACCGAGAGGCGTGCATCGTTAATTGTGAGTTGACTCCTTCGAGTGTTAAATTTTCTTCACGTATTAGCATTGCCATTTTTCTTCACTACGTTAAATAAAGAGTTCTGTTTCATGCACAATTTAAAGTAATTTTTATGGAGAGAAAAAGAAAACCACTCCATCTACATACGTTGCAGCCTCGGCGCTTGTTTTCTTCGGTTTGCTCTCTTCACACTCTCTCTCCACTATATATATACATGCTAGAGCCTCAGCGCTTGTAGTTGCTCTCTTCACACTCTCACCCTCTCCAGATCTAAACAAGACTTCATTGGCCTCTCTCTTTCTCTCTCCCTCACTGCTAGTCAAAGAACCGGCAGGATCCGTCCGCCGGGAAGGGAAGGAGGCTTAACACTGTCGCCGTCGGCGAGGGAGGAAATCGACCCAGCGGCGACATAGGAGGGCCTCCGACCCCTTCTTCCTCCCTGCAGTACATAGTGTGGGAAGATCGGCCTCCGGCCGCCCACTGAGCCACACCCCAAGAACCTTAAGGTATAATTTACTTATTCCACATGCATTGCTCTAGCTGCGTGTGGATTTTTTCCGCTTCTGCACTCGAGTCTATGTGTTGGATCAAATAGGAAAGTAGTGGGGAAAGCTGTATAGCATGAATCTAGGATGTGGTTCAAAGAGGAAAGGAAGGGGGAAAGTAGTACAGACTGTCTATCCAACACCTACATTGGTCTAAAAGGGAAAACAATGACAAACGCAGTACGCACATCTGTAACAAACTGATCTTTCTGTTGGTGGGGGACAAGGCTGTAGAGTTGAGCAGGACTAGATGTGTTTCACTCACATAGGGAAAGGTGTCTAAAGATAACAAAACTGGGACCAACACAAATATGCTCCTTGGTTGTTTGTTCTTTGTTGCAACAGACTGTGCATCACCCCTTTATACATCGGTAGATGCACATGGTGCTGGTGCGTCCACTGTCCCGTACAACTCTTTAGCTATTGTTAATCTAATAATGGCGTTGGAAAATTGAAGCAATGCCACAATTAAAAGAAAACTACATGTTTAACAAATTTTATTGTTAATATAATCTCTCTGTTAATATGAAGAGTTGAGAATCAATGCCACTGTTTGAGAAATGCTACTGTCTTGCTTTCTTTCCCATGGGCTTCTGTGTCATCCACCGTTATTGACCAGTAGTTGTTTCTTGCACCTCTGTGTAAACAGGGTTATCTACTTCACCTCATTGCTATTGCGACCTTTTGTTGCACTGCACAAAACACTTTTGTTTTAAGAGTGTTTTGTGCAGTTCAACCAAAATGTCACTCTGACAATGTTGCTTGATTGCTTGATCTTAGTGGAACTGCACAAGAGGAGATCTAACTTCCTATTCGTGTTGGCAAATTTGTTTCAGATCTTCTTCTTGTGAGTTGTTTGAATTCTGCGTCATGAGAGGTCAGTACTAGCCTTCTTTCACATGATTGTGCAATGTGCTATCATATGTTGTGCTACTTATACGGTAATGTTGCTTGATTTTAGTGAACTGCACAAATTGAGACAAGACTTCCAATCTGTATGTGCACCATAATATCCCATTGAGGTAAGATAATGATATTTCACAACTGTTGGCCAGTATTTTGCTACTATCATCAGAAAATTAATGTTGTTGTTTAGTGCTATAGTTGTGCTCCCTAATTGACATGCCAAATCTTACATTGAAGGCGAATCTTGTCTGTTATTGAACCAAGTGATGAAGGGGAAGAACAAGCGGAAGAAAAACAAAAATCAACTCCTAGTGCTGTAATGAAGCACTAGAACTGTGATGACACAAGTAATGATATAGTTTTGCATCTTAATTTATTGCTATGGCTGGAACGAGCAATTGTTTTGCCACTAATTTGATACCACTCTTAATGTAATATGTAATTATCTCTACTTGTGCAAACAGGGATCTTCTTTGAAGATAACATATATTTTAGTGGAATTGCACAAGAAGATGTTGGAAACATTAAACTAATCAAGGATTATATAGTAAGCATGGCAACCACAGTAAATAACAACAGATGGTTCCCGAGAAGTGCTTCATTTGTATGCTCTACACAATAAGCCTCCAGACAAAGGTTGGTACTGGCCCACGGATTTCATCCCTATGATTGAGCTTCGTCATCTCTATTGGTGTTGTGCTACTGTTTAGATACTGTCATGAGAAAGTGGTATTGTCCTCGAGAAGTGCTTCATCTGTGCTCCTTTCCTTTTTTCGAGGAAACAAGGATGCAGCATTTAGTTGTTCTCTTGCCTTTGCACAACAGGATCATCCTCTTCATATCAAAAGGAAGGAGTTGAAGGATGGTTACATTACTGCCCACAAGAACAAACTAACTTCAGCTCAGAAGGACTCACGGATCTCCATCTTTGTTGTTGTGATGGCCAATACAATGTTGTTTTAGGATTCTTTCCGGTAAGTTCCGTTTTTTTAAATGTGTGCTCTGCATGGATCATGTAGGTTGCCTGTTTAAACTGTCAATTCATAGTACAGTTTGCTTTATACTAATCACTTTTTTGTATTTATGCAAACAGGGGTGCTCAGCTTGATTTCAGTGGGAACTGCACAAAATGTTCTCGAATACATCAAATATTCTCGAATCATTCATTTCTACCACAAGAAAGGATGTGTCGATATTTTCAAGGCGTTGCAACATATAAAGGCAAAAGCATACAAGCTACGCACAAATTTGGTTGATCTTGGTGGAACTACACAAAAAGAACAACTGGTTTATTTAGCACGAGGTGCCATGTCAATGTCCGAACTGATGGCGAACCCTGCCCATTCCACAATCATAGGCATTTCATATTTTGGAATGGGAAAACCTTGTCAAAGTTTTCTCATTGATGTACGCAAAACAACACACATTTGACATTTTGGAATGAGACAACCTTGTCAAATTTTGCTCATTGATGTTAGCAAGAAGACATGCGTTTGATATTTTCGAATGGGTTGCCCTTTGCTGTCAGTAGCATCGATTGATTTTTCTTTATTATTTAGTTGTGAAGTAAATATTGGCTCTGACATGTGAATCGCTAAGATGCATAATCATCGATTGTTTTGAATGTTCTCTATGAATTGCCAGGTCTGTGTGTTTGATTGCAATGTATAGGAATGCTAAAAAGCTGCTCAAACTTTTTGTACTCCCACTATTCCTTTTTACTTCGCATATTAGATTTCTTTCAAGTCAGTTGATTTTACATTGTGAATGTTGATACTTTTTTCTATAAGATTGGTCAAACTAGAGATACTTTGACTTCAGACAAAACTTATATGTAGACTAAAAAGGACCGGAGGGAGTACGTGTGAAACTGCTGCAAACGAGGTGATCACCCAGGGAATAATGCTAGTACGTATTGTTTTGCATGTTCATCCAATGCTAGTGATACAAGAATTCGAACTAATCGAACTAACTTCATTCATACACGGCCAGATTTCATATAAACATGCTAGATTTCATTACATTTCATAAATTCTTCAACTAAAAGGGGTGCATTGGAGGTATAATTAATTAACCGAAGCTACCAGCCCGTGTCCGGCTGAGCCGAAGAGAAGCTTCTTCTCCAGCACAGCTCTCCGACTCCACGTCGCTGCCAAGAAGCTAATCGGCCGTCAATGGTCAACCCGCCAAGATTGGCTTCAACCGGAGGGGAGCCGTGGTGGCCTTAATTGGACCCGAGCGGCGGCGACCTACCGTGTTCTACTCTTCCTCATTTTCTGTGTGGCGCAACCTCATTGGAAGTGAACGGGGCCTCAACAGAGTCGTCGATGTCCTCTGCCTCGTTGCCGGCAGCTGGCGCCTTGGCGGAGCGTGGGAAATCCTCCCCCTCTTTGCCGGCAGGGCGGGGCCTCGGCGGAGCATGGCCTCGCCAAAGCCAGCGAAGTCCTCGGCCTCAGTGCCAGCGGGGCGGGGCCTCGGCGGAGCCGGCATTGTCCACTGCCTCGTCGTCGATCTCGCCAAACAGCACCTCGCCCACTTCATCATCCTCTTTGTAGGTGGCCGCAACCTCCGCCACCCGCATGCGGTACCGCCAGCGTGCGAGGCGGATCTCATGGGTGGAGCAGTACGACTCGAGTAGTGCCTCCTGCTCCGCGGCGATCTACTCCTCCACCTGCAGGTGCTCCTAGAGGAGATGGTGGTTGAGGGAGTCCTGGATTAGGGGGTGTCTGGATAGCCGGACTATCACCGTTGGCCGGACTCCTAGACTATGAAGATACAAGATTGAAGACTTCGTCCCGTGTCCGGATGGGACTTTCCTTGGCATGGAAAGCAAGCTTGGTAGTACGGATATGTAGATCTCCTACCATTGTAACCGACTCTGTGTAACCCTAGCCCTCTCCGGTGTCTATATAAACCGGAGGGTTTTAGTCCGTAGGACGAAGAACAATCATACCATAGGGTAGCTTCTAGGGTTTAGCCTCTCTAATCTCGTGGTAGATCTACTCTTGTAATACCCATATCATCAATATTAATCAAGCAGGAGTAGGGTTTTACCTCCATTGAGAGGGCCCAAACCTGGGTAAAAACATCGTGTCCCTTGTCTCCTGTTACCATCCGCCTAGACGCACAGTTCGGGACCCCCTACCCGAGATTCGCCGGTTTTGACACCGACATTGGTGCTTTCATTGAGAGTTCCTATGGCTAAGTGAAAGTGATAAAGCATTATAGTCCGGTTGCCTAGTTTGCTACGCTATACATGTCATTAAGTGTGTATACACATATACATTAACGGCTGCACAGGAGGTATTTCAATACTTGAACGCACAAGTATAAAAAGCCCTTATATTACATTGAAACATCGTTTCACAAATCATACATGTCATTAGAACATAATATCCTTCGAGCACTGCGTCTCTATTAAACGAGCGCCCAGCGGGACTTCCTCAAAATAGTGCTTGGCAGGTACTCGGCTTCTGTCCGAATCCTGGGATGCAACGTCGGTGGCCTTCATCTCCGCCCAGCATGTCTTGACACGGGCAAGAGCCATCCGCGCACCCTCTATGCATGTCGACCGCTTCATTGCATCGATATGCGGCACCACACCAAGGAACTGCTGCACCAAGCCAAAATAACTCTTTGGCTCGGGCCTTTTCGGCCACAAATGAGTCACGACATCCTTCATGGCAAGTCCAGACAACCTATTCAGCTCAGCCCATTCGGCTAACCGATCGGTTAATGGAAGTGGACGCTCTGGACTATGGAACTGCGACCAAAAAAGCTCTTCCATTCCGTGATCCTTTTGGCCTCGGAAGTGTGCGACCGCGTCTGCGGCACTCGCCGCCAAATCTAGATAAGCATCCTCCGCACCCCACAGCTGGCCCAACTGAGCATACTTAGGATCCATAAATTTCCTCCGCAGCAGAAAAGGCTTTCCAGCCGTAATATCTTCGGCCTGACGCAGCTCCTCTTTCATAGCTCTCATCGCAGAGCGAGCATCCTTGGCCTCAGTAGTGGCCTTTTTCAGGTCCTCTTGTTCCGCTCGCCCTTCTTTTTCAAGAAGCTCGCAACGGTCGGTAGCATTCTTAAACTTTACAGCCATCTCGGCCATTTCTCTCCTGCTTCGACAGTGAGCAGCCTGTTTGGCTTTTAGCTCTTCGACCGCCCTCAAGGCAGCCGCATCACTTTTTCTGGCTTGCTCCTTGACTCGGGCTAGCTCCGCCCAAAGGTTCTCCATAGCAGCGGCACCATCTGCATAAAGCATGCATGTTGTAAGGCATGGGTGTCAAGCTCCCTTACTAGGTGTCCACGGAGAAGTTGCATACCTTGTGACTCGTCAAGCCGCTTATTGACAAGCGCGATATCCGCATCCGCCATGTCAAGTTGCCGCTTCAGTTCGGCAAATTGATCAGTCCGGCTGGCCACCGGACGCTCCGCCACCTATATAGGACAGGCGACATCTTACAACTGAGATTATGATCCTCGGCGCGCTGTCACTTTCGACAACGTACCGAGTCTCAGGGGCTACTATCTATACAGGGCGCATTCTATATGCAAAACTATCAGAAGGTATATCATTTTCGCATACCTCAAACCCCGTTAGTAAACTTCTGACGGCTTCATGCAATCCGCTCTCAGCGGATGAAATCCTTTCAATCACCATACCCATTAACGCACGGTGATCTTCTGAGATAGATGCTCGCCCGAGCAGATCCTTCAGCTCCTCCGACCATACACCAGTTGGTGCCGGACCTCCCGGCCCCGCCGGACTCGGGGAAATCCTCCGCGACGACACCTCAGGGTCGTCTGCCCAGCATAACGGTGCGGCAGATGGAGGCATTTCGCTCTCCATCATCTCCGGACGAAGATCCCCCAAAGATGAGCTCTGCTAAGAAGGGCTGAGATCCGAACTACAAGGTAAAACTTCGGTTATCTTCAGAAATAAAAACAGGGATGTCCCTTATTACAAAACTCCCCTTTCTACTTACGGCTCGCAGGAGGGCTGATTCCCTTGGGGAAATAGTGCGGCCGGGGCTTCTCCTGGCGCAGGACCCTCTGGTGAAGATTTCTTCCCCCGCTTTGAGGCCTTGGCCTCCGGATCTTCAGAAGCGGTCCTCTTCTCCCCTTGGAGGGAGGGATTCTCGATCCCCCCTTCCTTGAAAGCCTCCTTCACGGAGGCAGTAGCTTCCCTGTTCCCCCCTTTGCCCTCTTCCAAAGGCGCAGCCTCTAGCATCTTGGTTAACACAGGATCCGGCGTGGTCTCAGGGAGGGGGGCCGGACACCTTGTTAGTTTTGCTTTCGCTATCCACTCCTGTTCAAGGGACAACTCCTTAAAGGGCAAGTTTATGATAAATGTACAGATAGCGTGTCCGGGCACAGGACTACTTACTTGAGTATCCGGGCGATTGCAGCTCAGACCTGCGTCCTCGGTCGAGTCCGGACACATCTCTTGTGATCCGAAGAACAGTTTATACATCTCCACGGGCGTCGCGCCCATGAAGTGTTGGAGAGCTCGTGGTCCCTCCGGATTAAATTCCCACAGACGGAGGGGGCGACGTTTGCAGGGCAGAAGGCACCGAATCAGCATGACATGCGCCACCATGACTAGATTGATCTCTCTCTCTTGAAGGTCTCGAATAAGGCCCTATAGCAGAGGAACGTCCTTGGACGGCCCCCAGTCGAGCCCTTTGTTGACTCATGACGCCAGCCGCTGTGGAGGACCCGGGCGGAAGGCAGTTGGTGCCACCCATTTGGTGCCCCAGGGAGCGGTGATGTAAAACCACTCCTGTTGCCATAAACCGACCACCTCTTGAAAAGAGCCCTCGGGCCATGGAGCGTCAGCATTTTTGCTTATAACAGCCCCTCCGCACTCTGTCTGCTGCCCCTTGATCATCTTCAGCTCCACTTTGAAGGTCTTGAGCCACAATCCGAAGTGAGGGGTAATGCGGAGGAAGGCTTCGCATACGACAATGAACGATGAGATGTGGAGGATGGACTCCGGATCCAAGTCGTGGAATTCCAGCCCATAATAAAACATGAGCCCCCTCACGAAGGGGTCCGTCGGGAAGCCTAAACCCCGAAGGAAGTGAGACACGAACACCACGCTCTCACTAGGCTCGGGAGTAGGAATAACCTGCCCTTGGGCAGGCAGCCTATGCGAAATTTCGCCGGTTAGATACCTGGCGTCTCTCAGCTTTAGCACATCTTCTTCCGTGACGGAAGAAGGCATCCACCGGCCTTGCAGGTCGGAGCCGGACATTGTCAAAGGTCTGAAGCGCCTGAATCTGGAGCTTTGGGTGTTGGAACTCGAGGCGAGGGGCGGATTCGATTGAGATTGAAAGAAAGGAGCAGGCCTTGGTCTCGTTATAAAGAGGTTGAATACCAAGAGCCCTCCCTGTGGCCGTTTGGGACTTGCCTTCGATAGAGGGGGCGTGCCAACGGGCATGGTTGGGTTACCCACGCCTGTATTGATGAGAATCCCGGAATAAGGGGACACGATCTCTGCTTTGACAAGACGTGCCAAGGAAACCGCTTCGCTAAACGCGCTGAGGTGGAACAGTAAAAACGATTCGAATAAAGGCCTGGCCGTGGTGTGAGGTCATGCCACGGAATACGTCAGCAGATTGAACTTGTGTAAATGTTATTCTCTCTACGGTGGTATGTGGAACTTATTTTGCAGAGCCGGACACTATCCTTGTGTTCAAAATCTTCTATGAAGAATTTGGAGGAGGAACCCGCCTTGCAATGCCGAAGACAATATGCGCGCCGGACTCGTCGTCATTGAAGCCTGGTTCAGGGGCTACTGAGGGAGTCCTGGATTAGGGGGTGTCCGGATAGCAGGACTATCACTGTTGGCCGGACTCCTAGACTATGAAGATACAAGATTGAAGATTTCATCCCGTGTCCGGATGGGACTTTCCTTGGCGTGGAAGGCAAGCTTGGCAGTACGGATATGTAGATCTCCTACCATTGTAACCGACTCTGTGTAACCCTAGCCCTCTCCGGTGTCTATATAAACCGGAGGGTTTTAGTCCGTAGGAAGAAGAACAATCATACCATAGGCTAGCTTCTAGGGTTTAGCCTCTCTAATCTCGTGGTAGATCTACTCTTGTACTACCCATATCATCAATATTAATCAAGCAGAAGTAGGGTTTTACCTCCATTGAGACGGCCCGAACCTGGGTAAAAACATCGTGTCCCTTGTCTCCTGTTACCATCCGCCTAGACGCACAGTTCGGGACCCCCTACCCGAGATCCGCCGGTTTTGACACCGACAGTGGTTGTAGGCGGCATCGGCCTGCGCCTCCCGGAACTGCTCCTCACGCTTCTGCCTCACTGTGTCAGTGTATTGGGCACGGGCCTCGCCGATGGTCATGGTGCAATGCACCAGCGAGGATGGAGTGGAGGAGGGGGTTGGCGCCGGATTGTCGACTACCACGTTCTCCATTGGGATGTCGTTGTCCTCCAGCTACCTGCCGGCCAGCCAATCGGCAGCAATGGCTGCCATCTCCTTCTGGTCCGCCGTCCGCCCATCCTGAAGAGCGCTGGAGCGCGAGGAAGCCATGGTGGGCAGTAGTGGTGTGGACAGGAGAAAGGGAACGGAGGCGGATGACTGTGGCTATGGCCAACGCATCAGTTTATATAGCAATGGTGGGCGGCAGAGGGACGGACGGGTGGCGCTGGAGTAGCTGCCTCGGCAACCGCGTATCATTAATGTGGGCGGCAGAAGGATGGATGGACGACACTTGTGCCGTTTGAACACGGATAAATTGCCTGCACCGGGAAGCGATGCTGGCGGTTCGGGCGGAAAGCGCGCGCGGGTGAGGGAGGCAGTCCAGGTGGTCCAAGGCGGTCAGTTCGTGCTTGACAGCGGTCCGGTCTAGTAGTCAGACATGCTGGCTCGCGAGCGAGCTCGCCGAGCTGAGCGGCAACAATCAGACGATGGACGTGGCTTCCGACCAGGAGCCGGCGCCACTGCCCAAGCCAGTTCATGTCGTGTTCACCATAGAGTAGGTGCGGCCGCACTTCAATGCCATAATGGCGGAAGAGCTACCAGCACAGGAGGACCTGTGCTGCAACCTCCGTCTCCTCAACGAGTATCAGCCCGCGAAAGGACGAATCGCCGGCGAACAAGCGAACGACAATGCCATCGCGGACATGTGGCCCTATGATCTTCGCTTCCCGAATGAGCAGCGGGCGCTATATCAGACCATCTGTAGGGCCCACGAGGCCCTCTCCATTGTTCTTCGAGTTGTTGTGCTCGTTGTGGCGTTGCTGTCTCGCGTTGTCAACATGGTCAACGAACATGAGGAATGATGAGACAACTTTAATTGGAGAGGATGACGGTGGATCCCACCAGGGCCGTAGCTGAACGTACGCAAGTGCCTCTTTATTAGTATATACAACTATAATTTTTGTTGCTTCCTCCTGGTTTCCTGACATCACGGTCCCACACCATTGTCAACCTATATAGTCAATAAATGAGAGAATTGCACAAGGAGCGACCGATAGCTGGGACCAGCAGCTCGAGCAGTATTTGTGTTTTTTAGGTATGAGCAGAATTTTTCTTGAGTGGTATTTTTGTTCACAGGAGCAGGGTATCAACTGGGCGGGCTATGGCCCGTCTGGCCCAGGCTATTATTTTATGTCGACCAAATATCCAACCCAGATATTAATATTTAAATGTGAAAATGGCTAGCCCAGCTATTCTTATTTTGCGGAATACCCAACCCAGGTCAACTTGTTATTCTCCGGGCCGCATTAGACTTACCAAGAAAATGGGCTTTAAAAAATAATAAATGGGTTGTAATTAAAACAATTGGTTGTAAATATAAAAAATGCACTGAACAGGTACATTTTTTAATTCTTCTAAAAAAGCTACATTTTTTATTTCATTACTTGTTGCGCGTGCAAAATTTTGTTGGATTTTTACCTAATACAAATTTATTTTGAAATTATATTTAATCCGACTCTAAATTTTGGGTTAAAAAATATTTCGGATCCCATCAAAATGTTGGAAATTTTGTTGAATTTTTTGTGAGTGGTTGGCTGAAATTATTAACAAAGTCCTGGCTAGAAAATGGGCTGTAATTTTAACAAACAGTAAATGGGCTGAGTAAATTCCATTAGAATTAAAAATGGGTTGTAAATTATTACAAATCACAAATGGGCTATACGTTCTCTGCATCATATGTGATGGTCACTTGTGGGCCTATGATGACCCGCAAGTATACGGGATAGTTGTAGCCTCTTTCGATAAGTAAGAGTGTCGAACCCAACGAGGAGCTAAAGGTAGAACAAATATTCTCTCAAGTCCTATCGGCCACGGATACGACTCTACGCACGCTTGACGTTCGCTTTACCTAGAACAAGTATGAAACTAGAGGTACTTTGTAGGTGTGATAGGATAGGTTTGCAAGATAATAAAGAACACGTAAATAAAAAGTAGGGGCTGTTTAAATAAAGATGCAATAAAGTAAATATAGAGAGTGTGGAAAAGTGGTGGTAGGAGTTGTGGAATTGTCCCTAAGCAATTGACTATGTTACTAGACCGGTAATCACTATTACAATTCTATTTGAGGGAGAGGCATAAGCTAACATACTTTCTCTACTTGGATCATATGCACTTATGATTGGAACTCTAGCAAGCATCCGCAAATACTAAAGATTCATTAAGGTAAAACCCAACCATAGCATTAAAGTATCAAGTCCCCTTTAATCCGTACGCAAACAACCTACTTACTCGGGTCTGTGCTTCTGTCACTCACGCCACCCACCATAAGCAAATCATAAACATATTGCAAACCCTACAGCGGGAATCCCTCACGCTTGCACGACACGGAGGGCACAATAGGACAGCACCAATAATAAAACATGCAACTGAAACCAATCATAGCAATTCATCAATCATCGATAGGACAACAAAAATCTACTCAGACATCATAGGATGGCAACACATCATTCAGAAATAATATGAAGCAATAAGTGCCATGTTCAAGTAGAGGGTACATCGGGTTGCGGGAGAATGGACCGCTGAATATAGATGGGGGAAGGTGATGGAGATGTTGGTGAAGATGGCGGAGGTGCTGGTGAAGATCGCGGTAATGATGATGGCCCCCAGCGGCGTTCCGGCGCCACTGGAAACAAGGGGGAGAGAGCCCCCCTTCTTCTTCTTATTCCTTGATCTTCTCCCTAGATGGGAGAAGGGTTTCCCCTCTAGTCCTTGGCTCCCATGGCTTGGGAGGGGCGAGAGCCCCTTCGAGATTGGATCTATCTCTCTGTTTCTACGTTCTCAGATTCTACCCCTTCACCGTTTCTTTTATATCCGGAGATCCGTAACTCCGATTGGGGTGAATCTTTCGCCCAGATCTTTCTCATAAAATTAGCTTTCTTGCGGCAAAAGAAGAGCGTCAACCGCCTTACGAGGGGGGAGGAGAGTCCAGGGCGCGCCTGCCTCCTTGGGGCGCGCCCCCTATCTCCTGGCCCCCTCGGGCACCGTCTCGCGCTGATTTTACTTCCCAAAAATCATAAATATTCCAAAATAATTCTTCGTCCGTTTTTATCCCGTTTGGACTCCGTTTGATATGGGTTTTCTGCGAAACATAAAACATGCAACAGACAGGAACTGGTACTGGGCACTGGATCAATATGTTAGTCCAAAAAATAGTATAAAAAATTGCCAAAAGTATATAAAAGTTGAATAATATTGGCATGGAACAATCAAAAATTATAGATACGATGGAGACGTATCAGCCTACTAAGTTTACGCGTACGCAAGGCTTTGTCAACTTATAGTCAACAAACGATTCTATTAGCAGTAGCAATTGGATGTCCATCTAACAACTATGGTGCTTCTTCAATCTCGGATATTCATGCTTCAGCCGCCCAAACCACCGCCTGCTACTGCCTCCCGTTGCCAGCTGTGCTGCCATGCAGGCCTCACCGGCCCACCCTACTCCCATCACCGTCGAGGCCATTCCTCTACTCACCAACACCTCCTGTTATTCTCCGGCGATGATAGCCTCACATCGCAGCCGAACCAGTGAACCCTCGTACTCCCATATGCGTGGGCATCCACTGTTGTGTCTTCGCCGGCTCCGGGTCGTTCCCTTCACAGGCCTCGCCATCGTCCACCGCGTTGGTTCTCTCGGCATGCCATGGTCAACTTTGTCAACAAATGACAACCATTGGAAGAGGCATGAACATGGACCCGCATGGCCCATGGCCGCACACGAGCAACTCCCTCCTTATTATGCGAAAACAAATGATTTTTTCCCTTGACAGGTTTGAGCCACCAGCTACATCTTCGCACGCAGGGAAGTGTTTCCTTTATTACGTGGAAAAAAGTTACCTCTGCGTGACAGTTGGGACCCACCAGCTTTATTATGATCCATTTTGCGAAAATATAGATTGTACCGAAGATGCAAAATTGTTTTCTTTTTATTCTAACTCGAAAAATAAGAAATTAAAAAACCCAGAAAACATCTTCGCACGCAAGGAAGTGCCACCTTATTACGAGCAAAAAATGATTCCCCTCTGCTAGCTGGGACCCACCAGATTTGGAGGCTGACTTGTGGGCCAACTAACTTGACGCGTACGGGCTTTGTCAACTTATTCAAAACAATTCTAGCTGCACTGACCGTTGGATGTTAAACCAATGGCCGTGCTGCGTCTTCAACCTCTGGTCTTCTTGCTCCAACCACCCAAACCAGGCCCGTTGCACCGCCTGCTCCAACCTCCTGTGGCCAGTTGTGCTGCCGCGCAGGCCTCACGGACCGACCATACTACGACTGGCCAGACCTTCCCTCTACTCACTCACACCCCCTGTTATTCTCCGGTGATGGCGGACTTACGCTGCAGCTAAACCAGTGAACCCTTGTACTCCCCTCTGCGTGGGCATCCACCCGCCTCGTCTTCTCTAGCTCCTTGTCGTTCCCTTCCTATACCTCACCGTCGTCCATCACCTTGATGCTCTCGGCGCCTCGTGGTCAACGAGGTCAATGAACGACAGCCGTCATAAGTGGACTTTAGGCTATGAGGCTGACAGCTGGACCCACCAGCTACATCTTCAAAACCAAGGAAGTGCCACCTTATTACTCACAAAATAAAAATGATTCATCCCCCTGACAGCTGGTACCCACCAGCTAATATCTTCACACGCAAGGAAGTGCATCCTTATCCTCCCTGACAGCTGGGACCCACCCGGTCAAATAGTATGTAGCGTTGTCGCGAACTTGTACATACATACTGGTCGACCAGTCTCTCTGCAACGATGAACCATGGCCGAGCAAGCAGCAGCACGTGTAGTAGTAGACGACGTCGAGTTGGTGGCGGAGGAAGACTCGGCACGCCCCCGATGTAGCAGTTTACGCAGTCCCTTCTAAACTGTGTACACGTACGTACAACCAAATGCCAAAAAATGCGGACACGTGCGTACATACAGGTGGGGTCTTCAACGCCTACTCGCACATATGTACGGCCAGGGCTCGTGTACATGGAGAGGCAGCGGACGGCAGAAATAACGTCGTGTTCATCGGGAGCCAACCGACTTGGATGGAACAACCGAAACAAGGTCTGGTGTACCGCAGAATGGAGGAAACGGGCCTTCTGTTCAACCGTGTATGGTCAAAACGGGGTCCTGTCATCGGGAAGGGTCTGGCATATCACAAAATAGAGGAAACAGACTTGTGTTGGAGTGCCTATGGTCGAAATGGGGTCCTGTTCATCGGGAGGGGTGTGGCATACCGCCAAACGGAGGAAACGGACTTGTGTTGGAGTGCCTACGGTCGAAACGGGGTCCTGTTCATCCACCGTCTACTGCCTCGATCCAGCCTCCACGGGTTACTATTCATCCACCGTCGACCTCCTCCAGCCTCCACGGGCTACTGTTTATCCACGGCTACTGTTCATCCAACCTCCACCGGCTGCTGTTCATAGAGCCTCCATCGGGTCCTGTTCATCCACCCCCAACCGGCTGGGGAGTGCTATGTCTTGAGCTTGCGTTGGTTTTCCTTGAAGAGGAAAGGGTGATGCAACAATAGTAGCGTAAGTATTTTCCTCAATTTTTGAGAACCAAGGTATCAATCCAGTAGGAGGCTCCTCAGAAGTCCCACAAACCTACACAAACAAACAAGAACTCGCAACCAACGCAATAAAGGGGTTGTCAATCCCTTCACGGCCACTTGCGAAAGTGAGATCTGATAGAGATAATATGATAAGATAAATATATTTTTGGTATTTTTATGATATAGATTAGAAAAGTAAAGATGCAAATAAAATTAGATTGAAAGCTTGTATGATAAAAGATAGACCCGGGGGCCATAGGTTTCACTAGTGGCTTCTCTCAAGATAGCATAAGTATTACAGTGGGTGAACAAATTACTGTCGAGCAATTGATAGAAAAGCGAATAATTATGAGATTATCTAGGCATGATCATGTATATAGGAATCACGTCCGCAACAAGTAGACCGACTCCTGCCTGCATCTACTACTATAACTCCACACATCGACCGCTATCCAGCATGCATCTAGAGTATTAAGTTCATAAAGAACAGAGTAACGCATTAAGAAAGATGACATGATGTAGAGGGATAAACTCATGCAATATGATATAAACCCCATCTTTTTATCCTTGATGGCAACAATACAATACGTGCCTTGCTGCCCCTACTGTCACTGGGAAAGGACACCGCAAGATTGAACCCAAAGCTAAGCACTTCTCCCATTGCAAGAAAGATCAATCTAGTAGGCCAAACCAAACTGATAATTCGAAGAGACTTGCAAAGATAACTTAATCACACATAAAAGAATTCAGAGGAGATTCAAATATTTCTCATAGATAAACTTGGTCATAAACCCACAATTCATCGGATCTCGACAAACACACTGCAAAAAGAGTTACATCGAATAGATCTCCAAGATGATCAAGGAGAACTTTGTATTGAGATTCAAAGAGAGAGAAGAAGCCATCTAGATAATAACTATGGACCAAAAGGTCTGTGATAAACTACTCACAACTCATCGGAAGGGCTATGGTGTTGATGTAGAAGCCCTCCATGGTCGATTCCCCCTTCGGCGGAGCGCCGGCGAAGGCTCCAAGATGGGATCTCGCGGATACAGAAGGTTACGGTGGTGGAAATAGTTTTTCATGGTGCTCCTCGATGGTTTCAGTGTACGTGGGTATATATAGGAGGAAGAAGTAGGTCGGTGGACGCTCGAGGGGCCCACGAGGGTGGGGGGCACGCCCACCTATAGGGGGCGCGCCGGGCACCCTTGTGGCCGCCTCCTCTATTGCTTGACATCCACTCCAAGTCCCCTGGATCACATTTGTTCCAAAAAGATTGCTCCCGAAGGTTTCATTCCGTTTGGACTCTGTTTGATATTCCTTTTCTTCGAAACACTGAAATAGGAAAAAAACAACAATTCGGGCTGGGCCTCCGGTTAGTAGGTTAGTCCCAAAAATGATATAGAAGTGTAAAGTAAAGCCCATAAACATCCAAAACGGGTAATATAATAGCATGGAACAATCAAAAATTATAGATACGTTGGAGACGTATCAGGGTGCTGCGGCCTCCTCGGGATCCTGTTCATCCAGCGGCAATAGCCTACTACCACAGGGTCCTGTTCATCCAACCCCCACCTGGAGCTGTTCATTCATAGCCAACCAACTGGCTCGACTCACCACGTCTCGACTCATTCTACATACCGCGCGCACGGTAGCAACAGTCACTGTTCATTGAGAGGCAACCCAACACCGGCTGGCTACATCTCGCACGGGGGCTCGACCGGCTTCAGTAAATAGCAGCAGTGATCGATCGCTCGGGTTCAGTTAGCAACAGCAGCGAAGGAATCGCTCGAGTTCAGTTAACAACCAAGGGATCGATCGCTCGGGTTCAGTAACGTGCGTTCGCTCGGGTTCAGTTAGCCAATGCCTTGCACATACGCGCGTAGACGAGAGAAACATGGAAACCTCCATGCATCGCTCGGCCCCGACCACCCATCGTAAGCGGGAACTCCCCGATATTTTCCTCGCCCTCGCTTCTACCATGATTTATTCCGTCATGGATGGCCCAAAGAATGTCATGCAACTGCATCTCCGGCCCGCCTAGGACAAAAAGCCCATTTTCTATCATGATTTTTTGTCATAGAAGTAGGATCCCACCACATCTATAATGATACCGGGTTTTGTCATAATTATCGTCATAGAAGTGTCATAAGCATGATAGAAAAAAATCGTACAGCCCAAACTGTCACGGATGTGTCTTTTTTTTGTAGTGATACTTGGGGAGAACACTTTTATCTTGAAATTAAGTGAAGGGAACATCTTATAATGCTACCGTCATTCTAAGGAAAATAAGATGGATAAAGGATAAACATCACATGCAATCAAAATATGTGACATGATATGACCATCGTCATCTTGTGCTTTTGATCTCCATCTCCAAAGCATCGACATGATCTCCATCGTCACCGGCACGACACCTTGATCTCCATCATAGTGTCGGGGTCGTCTGCCAACTATTTCTTCTACAACTATTGCTAACGCATAGCGATAAAGTAAAGCAATTACATGGCGCTTAGTGATTGACACGCAGGTCATACAATAATTAAACACAACCCTAAGGCTCCTGCCGGTTGTCGTACTCATCGACATGTTAGTCGTGAACTTATTACAAAACATGATCTTCTCATACATCAACATATATCACATCATATCTTGACCATATCACATCACAACATGCCCTGCAAAAACAAGTTAGACGTCCTCTACTTTGTTGTTGCAAGTTTTACGTGTGGCTGCTACGGGCAACTAGCAGGAACCATTCTTACCTATGCAAAACCACAATGATGATTATCAAGTTTGCTGTTTTAACCTTCTCCAAGGACCGGTCGTAGTCAAATTCGATTCAACTAAAGTAGGAGAAACAAACACCCGCCAGCCACCTTTATGCAAAACAAGTTGCATGTTAGTCGGTGGAACCGGTCTCATGTGCGTGGACATGTAAGGTTGGTCTGGGCCGCTTCATCCCACAATGTTGTCAAATCAAAATAAGACGTTGGTGGTAAGCAGTATGAACATCACCGCCCACAACTCCTTTGTGTTCTACTCATGCATATCATCCACGCATAGACCTGGCTTATGATGCCACTATTGGGGAACTTTGCATGGAAAACAAAAAAAATTCTACGCACACACAAGGTCTATCCATGGAGATGCATAGCTATGAGATGGGAGAGTATGTCTACGTATCCTAATAGACCGTTAAGCGGAAGCGTTTATCAACACGGTTGATGTAGTCGTACACCTTCACGATCTGCCCGATCAAGTACCAAACACACGACACCTCCGCGTTCAGCACACGTTCAGCTCGATGACGTCCTCGCCTTCTTGATCCAGCAAGTCGGGCAAAGTAGTAGATGAGTTCTGGCAGCACGATGGCATGGTGATGGTGGTGGTTCAACTATCTCTGCAGGGCTTCGCCGAGCACTATGAAAATTATGACCGAGGATGAACTAGAGGGAGAGGGGCGCCGCACACGGGTTGGGGATCGTGGTGTATGTTTCCCCTCTCCCTCCTCACATATATATAGGTGGAGGGGGAGGAGGCTACCCAGGCGCAACCCTAAGGGGGCGGCGGCCAGCCCTAGGGCACCTGCCCTTAGGTGCCCCTTTCCTTATTTGCTCTCGGTGGGAAGGAAAGGGGAGGAGAGGGAAGGCAAGGGGAGGCTGACTCCCCTCCTTCCTTTTCTCCCCAAGGTCAGTGGCTAGAGGTGGGGCGCGCCAACCCCTTGTGGGCTGGTGTGCTCCCCTCGTTTGACCCATATGGCCCAATAACCTCCCGGGGCCTGCTGGAACCCCTTCCGGTGATCCGATGATTACCCGGTACATTCCGAAACCTTTCCGGTGACCAAATAGCATCATCCTATATATCAATCTCTACCTCTGGACCATTTCAGAGCTCCTCGTCATGCCCATGATCTCATCTAGGACTCCGAACAACATTCGGTCACCAACTCACATAACTCATATAATACTATATCGTCAATGAACGTTCAACGTACGGACCCTAAGGGTTCGAGAATGATGTAGACATGACCGAGACGCTTCTCTAGTCAATAACCAATAGCGGGACCTGGATGCCCATATTGGTCTTACATATTCTACGAAGATCTTTATCGGTCGAACCTTTATGACAACATACGTATTTCCCTTTGTCTATCGGTATGTTACTTGCCCGAGATTCGATTATCGGTATCTCCATACGTAGTTAAATCTCGTTACCGGCAAGTCTCTTTACTCGTTCCGTAATAGATCATCTTGCAACTAACTCCGTAGTCATTTTGCTTGCAAGCTTCTTGTGATGTGTATTACCGAGAGGGCCCAGAGATATCTCCGTCATACAGAGTGACAAATCCCAATCTCGATTCACGCCAACTCAACAGTCACCTTCGGAGATACCTACAGAACATCTTTATGATCACCCAGTTATGTTGTAACGTTTATAGCACACAAGGTATTCCTCCAGTATCTGGGAGTTGCATGATTCATGGTCGAAGGAATATGTATTTGACATTAAGAAAGCAGTAGCAATAAACCAAACAATCATATGCTAAGCTAACAGATGGGTCTTGTCCAACACATCATCATCCTAATGATGTGATCCCGTTATCAAGTGACAACACATGTCTATGGTGAGGAAACCTTAACCATCTTTTGATCAACGAGCTAGTCTAGTAGAGGCTCACTAGGGACACGGTATTTGTTTATGTATCCACACATGTATTTAAGTTTCCGGTCAATACAATTATAGCATGAATAATAAACCTGTATCATGATTAAGGAAATATAAAAATAACCACTTTATTATTGCCTCTAGCGCATATTTCCAACACTCTCCTTCTGTGTCGTTCATCCATCTACCTTCTATTCTTTTGACACATCACTTGGACGGGTGTCACTAAAGATGCACCTTCAGAGGCAAGCTACCATGTGACCAGACAAGTTTCACCTAACTACCTGCTTGCTCGACACCTAATCGACAAGTGACAACCTGATTGATGAGGTGGAGCGGTGGCAAAGTAGTGGGAGGTTTTGCCGGACTCGGAGCTTGCCAGGCATGGATCTTGGCAGTTTTCCCCGGCAAGGATCTTGTCGGGCTTTGGAGCCGTATTTTCAATATTTCCAATCTCTATCTTTTGAGATCTTCTTTGTTTCTTCATTAATCTGGACTTTGATTTGTCTTTGATTATCCTCCGTCAAGCCCTTGCCGCCGAGAAGGCTGCTACTGCCTGTGCATAAGTCTGGAGAATTAAGGACCCCATTCTTAATACACCATGGACTTGTAGTTCTTGAGGGAGGTGGCCTTGGTGATGTAGTGGTTCAATCCCACCGGGGAGTGGTACCTCATCCAAACGAGAATTTTTCACCAGCTCGACAAGGCTTGCTTCAACTCAAAAAAGTACTTGTCGATATGGACTTGGTTCCTTGTGTCGTGTTCTCCAATTGGCGAAGAAGATGATCCGAGTACGTGGATGGCACAAATTCGCACCGCATAGCCTTCTTCATCTTGGACCAACTGACGTGGAAGCTCTTTTAAGGTTGGTGAAGCCACTATGTCAGACTCGTAGTCATGTAAGTATCTTCTAGTGTGCATCACTTGTTCTTCGGAGGAGACTTGACGAACCTTGAGATAGTCATTCATTCTCCATTCCCACTCGAGGCACTGTTCGGGCTCATGAGTCCCATATAGTGGTATCTCTATCGTCATCAAAGTCAAAGTAACTAGTGGGAGTAGTGGACTTGAGCTTGGGAAGTTTGGTAGCACCCTAGGACTGGCACTATGCAGATCTAGTAACTTCCTCTGGCCACTGCACGATATCAGTCCTATGTCATCATATGTCATCATCTTCACACAACGTACACGTGGAAATGTGAACGCCATGTGGGTGGAACGGTCGGTATCACAACACAAGTCACGAAAGAATCCGCGACAATAACATATGTATACAACAACTTCGAGGAGTCAAATTTAACGAGTCAATACAACAAGGGTCTTTCAATCAAGATACAACTCATAGAACAGAGGCGAATGTACCTTAGACAGGTAAAGAATACAAATGCCTCAAGAATGATTTAAACAAAAGCAAAGGGCGTCATAATCTGTGGGATAACCAGCTAATGTTGTCCTTCAGCAAACTTGTTTCTGAAATGCTACCATCTCATTTGCAGCAATTTCGATGGGAAAAGAGTAAATTAAGTAGGGTGAGTACACAGTTATAATCGCATGACTTACACTAGATCTATCTAGGTAAGCATCATTCTTACGAAAAAAGTATGTATGGGTTGCGACAACAAAGGACTAAGCATTCTATAGAGACACCCTACAACTTTCGTCTATCAGAGACAAGGAAAGAGAGCACATAAGAAAAATGATCGCTTATGGACCATCTATGCTTACTGTCAAAACATAACACAACCTTACATTCCCCTTTGTACCACCCACGAAGAAGAATCCCCAAGGCACTTACACAATTGGAAAGTTTTATTAATTAGTTGAAGTTGTTAAGATCCGTTAGCTAACAAAATTAAAGGCGGGCAAGTTTTAGCAATTATGGTTGATGTTGTGCTATGATCAAGTTAGCAAGCTCCAAGTCGTCCATAGTCACGGACACGGTTATTTGAATAGATTTAGCCCAACAGAGTGCACCCGCTTACCCATACACGCCTGATCGTCCCTAAAAGACCAGTTAAGCGCATTATAAGAGAAGTTTAGTAAGAGTGCTTCTTGTATGGGTATGTGTATCGGTGCGGTTTCTTCCCGCATGTTGGAGCTTGCCAACGTTGGTTCCTTGAGTGGGGTTATGTGTGACATCCTGACTTAATAGGAATGCTAGACTATTCATATCAAGAAGAAATTACTTTTTTTGAAAGCCTATTCATAAAGAACCTCAAAGGAAAGAGAAAACTAGCATTGAAACGTAATGGCCGAGAGCCAACGACATTACAAAGAGAATTGATCGTAAAACTTTAATTTAATCTGAGCAATGTTTTTTGTCAAAGAAAAGATGAAACAACAAAAATGTTTTTAGTGTTTTTAGAAAAGAAATTTTTTTGGGGGGGGTGGGGGGAGGTGTACTCATACATTAGTGGGCCGTTCTCTTTGTGTAAGTAGTAATAGATTCAGGCCTGCGGCCTGGGCCCTGAAGGGCTGACGGCCGTTCAACAGCTGCGTGCGACGCCGACGAGTCCGTATATGGCTGACCGCACACTACGGCCGACATGCGCCACGTGGCGCGACGAGTCAGCGGGAGCGAGTGAGCCCACGAACAGAAACGCACCACGCGTACCAAAACATCTCCGGCACCGAGACTCCACTGTCGATGCTGGTGGGACCGGCTCCGCTAAGCATGGGCCCACGCGACGTGGACCAAAAGCAACACGGCTTCCCCGCGACACCGCCGGGTGTAGTATATCTGTATATGTGTACGAGCTCGGGTGGCCGGAGAGTTTCCACCTAGCAGCACCACGGAACGGAAATAAAACATTTCCCACCAGTCTTCGTACCCACTCCGTCACATACCCACGCGCTCCTCTCTCTCTCTCTCCTCGGCTCCTCCTATTGCCCCTCCGCGTCTCGCGGCCGTAACCCTAACCCCCCCGCGAAGCACCCGCCGACGGCGACGGCGACGACGTCGTGGGATCTGATCTGGACCTCTGGATTGCCTCCGCCGGGGTCCGTGTCGTTGGAGGATTTTGTGCCCGTTCCAGCTTCCGGTGGGCTAAATTTCCCCGTAGGTTCGAGGTAATTTCTCGGAACTGTGGACTCGATCTAGGCCCATGGGGAAATAATTGGGGAATTATGTGCAATTTTTTTCATCTTTTTTTGCGAAGAATCGACGACGACCTTAGGCGGAGAAAATTTTGCACCCAGGCCTAGTCTCTCTGCAGTCTGAATTACTGGTAGGATAAAATATTTTCCATAATACACATCGTAAGAGTTGGTTAATTTTTGACGGAAACTGCAGATTTTTTCCATTCAAACAGATAGATTGAGTTTATTTTACGTACTATACTACTTCAAAATGAATTGCAGTCACCCAGTTCTATCTTTTACATTGTTGGTCTCAGCTGGTATGTTCATCCCCGATTTATTATTGTTGGGAAATGCAGCCATAGTAACCATCAATTTCAGAAGATTCTTATATTCTTATTTGCCAGTGTAATTTAACCTGGTGCCCAAGAAAGACATCGGACGTGTCATTCAGCCTCGTGGTTCCTCAATTCTCGATTTCACATACACACAAGTACGAGATGCTCTTGCATTGCACACAAGGGATAAGTTCTCTTTGAGTGTGCACAGGTTTTGGAATATCTTGGCAGCGGTACCTAACATGCCTTTCTTCCCTTGAAAGTTGGTGGCCTTCCTAGCATACTGCTGCCAAAATTATAAGCAAATGTATTTTTCTATCAATCTTGTATAGGTTTGTGCTGGGTAAATTTGTTAGCTTGCTCCCAGGTGAAGTAAATAGCTTAGTGGCAGCTTGAGGATGTTTGTATGTTCAGAAGGTTCTGAATATGATCAGTTAATCACCCAAACTTAAGTGAGCTACTTCTGTTGAGATGTCTAGAAAACACACTTGATATTCGATTGTAAATCCCTTCATTTATATATATGAAGTTGTATCATTTCTTTGACTTGAAAATTTAAAGTCACAATTAAATTTGGACCCCTCCTGCATTTCTTTCTTTCTGGATTGTAGGTCCAGTAGACAATTGTCCCAAGAAAGGGGTTTAGCTGTCTCAAAGTTAAATAAACAACAATGGTCCTGCATCGTCTTAAACAAGCCTGACCTTGATGCTTGTTATTCTTGCTAAGATTGCTTTCTTCTTTTGGATCTGGAGTCTCTCGATGCCTCTAGTATAACTTAGAATGTCCCATGTTTCGTCATTTCTTTGAAGTTCTGTCATTGTTTTGCAGTTTCATCTCGGGAGGGTGAATATGCTATTTGTGATATCCATTTTTTCATCACATGGATGAATTCTGAAGATTTGGTTGTATATAAGACAAGACAGTAAGGGACATTGATTTATTTCCACAATCAATATGGGGGCTAATTGTTGCATAGCTGCCAAGCAGAGGCCTGAGCCATCAGTAGCTTCAGTTGAAGTTTCGGCATACAGGACAAGACACTCGCCGTCATGGAGCTTCCGGTGGGACAACCGCACACACATAGAGGATATAATGGAAAACGCTGCACTGTTTTCCAATCACAGTAGTGGAAACATTCGGCCAGAACTAAAGAGTGGTTCCATTGCACCAACCGAAGGCCATCCCAATGAGGACAATCTCTCTGATGTTTTCCGCGGGGTCAAATGTCAAAAACCCGACAAGAAGATGGAAACATCCAAATGTTCCAAAGCTGGTCCTCAAGGTATAGTTTTAAATAAATTGGTGTTCTGTGATTTCACCTCTATCTTTGCTTCTTTATGTGGTCTTTTTGTTTCCATCTGGATTTCATATTTACGGTCTCAATAGTTGGTTATTGCATGTTGTATATATTTAGGACCACGAAATGAAGCTGCTTATGGCGCTGTAAATACTACTCCCTCCGTCCCATAATGTAAAGATGTTTTTTGACACTAGACTAGAGTCAAAAAGCGTCTTACATTATGGGACGGAGGGAGTACTACATGAACAATTGACACGAGAAGCATTTTTTTAACCCACCTCACTTTGTCTTGTCTCACTCGAGTCCAAATGCGCTTACATTCTTTTTTCTTATCATGTCTATAAAATTAGTAACTGAAAAAATATCAGTTTTATTAGGTATCAAAATTCAAACTTCACTAAAGAAATGAGCAAATTTTGCACTTATATTGAGCAGTTTTTCACTACCTGTTTCATGTTTTCAGCCGTTAAATCTACAGCGAGCAATTCACCTCCTGAGGTATGCAGATTAAGTATTGCAGCTATATTTGCTAACTTAGCACTCTTATTTTCCAATTGCTATTTAAAATTAGCACAGTTACTTTTTTATGGTTATTTCCTTAACCAATCACTATTTTTGTGTAGGCAAAGTCCTGCAAATCATCAGATATGGTAAATGTTGCTTCAGACATAAAGACATCAAAGTCCCTTCCTTCAACACCACCCCTAGTATCCAGAGCAGATCCTTCATCCTCTAGGTGCCATTCTCTTCATGTGGACTCATTCTCAATGAGGAAAGCACGTCGATCACCTGGACATCAACTATGTAGGCAGATCTCGGACAGCAAGATCCCATCTCTCAAGTCCTTCAGTGAGAGTAGCTATGCAGGAGGAAGGCCATCGAGTTCCATGCTCTCGACCTGCAGCAATGATCCATTTGGAGGAGGATCACAACATGGTGGATCATCGGATGGATGGTCAACTCGCACATTTTCTGACTTGGTGGCCTCATCTCAAAGAGAGAGGTGGTCAGTTGACAGTGAGCTCTTTGGTTCCATCAGCAGTAAAATAGCTAGATCAAATGATTCACATGCAACTGCTCTCTCTCCTGACGAAGGGATATGCAAGCTGTGTTCAAAGCTATTAAAGGAACGGTCTACATGGAGTGCTCATGAGCTGGGAGTAGTAGCTGTTTTATTCTGTGGTCATGCATACCATGCAAACTGTTTGGATAGTACTACTTCTGAGAGTGAGAAATATGATCCTCCATGTCCTGTATGCACCCATGGTGAGAAAGGTGCAGCAAAGCTATTTGGTAAGTTGGACTCAAAGATTAAGAGCAGGAAATCTAAAAATGTGATGCCAGATACTGATATAGATAGGAGCTCTAAGCACAAGAAGAGAAGTATGAGGGAACCCAGGTTAGGCACAAGTTCTAGCATGAAGGATTCATTTCGTCGACCATTTTTAAAGAGGCATTTTTCAATTGGTTCTCGACCGCCAAGATCAGTTCTGGGGAGTGAGCCAACAGGAAAGAAAGGTTTCTGGGCAAGACACTGGAGAGAATAGCCAGCTACATATCATCAACGTGGTTAGCATCTTCGTATGTGTTTCTTATTCTGTAAATTCAATGTTGATGGCTCTTTTCATATGGAAATAATAGTGTCTTATCTGTCTTTATCTTTTCCTTAGGAAATCATTACATGGTGTGAGCTCTTGAGCGAGCAAGGATAGAAGTGAAGCTACATATTTTTATGTTTTTGGTACTATTCATTAAAGCACACTTTGTGCTGAACAAATCTAGTGAGACTAGAAATTGTCTTACCCCTGCAACTGAGGATTGTTGCGGTCTAACTTTATTCCTAGGCAATGTAATAGAATAGAAAATGGGAATAGTCTCCCAGGGTGGATTTAAGGGTTTAAATCTGCTATATTGTTATCTTTCCATTCTCTTTTGTAATCGTTATTGGTCAGTTAGCATAATTTAAAGACTAGCATCCAGATAGTTCTCTTCACAGAACATGAGTGTTTGGAGACTGCTCTGAAGGATTTCAGACTAAAAGATGCAGGAGTTCGAATATAAATAGCTCATCTGGCGATGCACATGTACTATGTACTCCCTCTGTCCTAAAATAGACAAAAAAACGTCCATTTTGAGACAGTGGGAGTAGATTTTACAAGATGTGCAAGTGTCACCAGTGCTGAATGGTTAACCCGAGGATTAGAGCAACTCCAACGGGGCGGTCGGCCAGGCGGACGTGCGCGTCCGCATTTTAAAATAGGTCGGCTTGACCGTCCAACGGGGAGGCCGACCCAAATGTGTCAGCGTGAAAAAAAAACAAGTTTGCACGAAACGCCGGCAAAGTCCACCTAAATCTAATAAACATTAAATAAAACATTAAAAAAAGTCTGTGCCCGCCTGCTGCCGCCTTGCACGCTGCCCTAGACGTCGTCGGCTTTGCCCTTGCCCTTGCCCTCGACGCTGCCGTCGTCGGTGAGGTCGATGAAGACCGGAGCAGGGCCAGCCCACCTGAACGCCGCCTGGTACGCTGCCAGGGCAGCCTCCTCCGGCGTCTGCTGGGGCGGCGGCATTGCGGCAAGCCGCGCGCGCTCCTCCTCCTCCTCGAGCCGGAGCGCCTCCGCGTCGCGTTGGAGCATGGCGTCGTAGTGCATCTGCTCCTCGTTGTCGGCCTGCTTCTGGCGGAGCCAGTGCTCCTTCCATGGCTCGAGGTGGGCCGCCTCCTCCTTCGGCGTGGCGGCGAAGTGGACGGGAGGCGCGCTGACCCACTCGCGGTAATGGCCCGTCCACGAGTAGGCCTCCTCCGGCCAAGTGGGTGGAGGCGGGGAGCGCTTACGCGATGGCTCCGGCTCTGACTTGGGCTGGACGGGCAGCGACGGTGGAGGCGGCGGCACGAAGAGCGGGGAGTGGACGGAGTCCCCCGCCGCCGACAGGGCAAGGGCTTGCTCCAGCCCATCCCAGTGCGTGTCCTCGTCGATGCGGCTAGCCTCCAGCGCGTGCTGCAGGGCCTCCTCGAGGGCGGCTTGGTACTCCGCCTCCGCCTCCATGTCCTCCGGCTCTACCTCCGGGGGCAGCGGTGGGAACGATGGCGGGACGGCGTCGACACCTGAGCGCCGTTGCTCCTCGTGTTCGAGGGCGAACCAAGCCTCCCAGTTGGAAGAGTCGGCGGCGTACTCGGGCAGCCGACGCTGCTCCGGCGTGAGCAGCGCGCGGCGCCGACGCACCTCGTCGTCGTGCGCCTGCTGGGTCCGCGGAACCGCCGGCACCGGGATCCGGTTTGGATCCAAATGCCAATGGTGCGACAGCGTCACGTCGGGGTAGGGGAGGGGCTGCCTGTACTCCCAGTGCCACATCGCTTGGTGCACCGGGATGTGCAGGCGCCGGCGTTTAGGGCGGAAACGTGCCGGCGGTGGAGGGGGAGCTCGGGATGACGAGGCGCCGGGGGTGCCCTTGCCCTTGCCCTTGCTGCTGCCGAAGAGGCCCATGGCCGCGCTAGGGTTTGCGGTCACCGGCGAGGAAGCAAAGAGAGTGGTGGGGCCCAGATGTGGACGGGAGAAGTGGATGAGGCCGACCCCGCCGCACGCGTGGTTAAAAAGGACGCGCGCACTGGCTGGCGCGTGGGCCCGCTGTCGGTGGTCGTTATAAATAAGACGACCGGTGGCGGTTGGGTGGCCGCCAGGTGGGGACGCGGCGGACAACGAGGAGACGCGCGGCGCGTCCGCTTCGCGTCCGCGCCGACGCATTCCAGGCGCAAATTTGGGCCGCAAATGCGTCGGCGCGGACGTGACGTGAACGTGATTTGGGTTTGGGTCGGCGTGTTGGGCCGCCACTTTTGTCCGCGCCGACCCAAACGGACGCGAGCGGACGAAATGGGTTGCCCCATTGGAGTTGCTCTTATTGTCTTTTGAGTGTTTTTCTTTAGTGTGCCCCGGTGTGTTTGTTCGGCGTGTGTAACCATGCATCGGTAGTATTTTCATCTGTCGGATTAGCTGATTAGATATAGATAAATCTGTCTATGCGTTTCTAGAACGAGTATTAGAGCAATTCTAGCAGATCCGCTAATTTAAATATTTTTGTGGGATCCTTTAAATTTCGGCTTGCGTCCACCATAACTACATCCCCCTCCCTCACTCCCCGGCGTGATCTTTTTGCTGATTTCTCTATCCCATCCGCTCGTTGGCCTAAAGGAACCTTCCATTCCCGCTTCCACTCGGCCCCTCGCCATGCCGCCAACCGCCGCTATGGAGTACCCGTGACGCCGCCGCCCCAACCGTGCCACTCCGGCCTCCCGTGGTCGCGCCCGCCGTTGCCGCGCCAACAACATCCGTCGCCAGCTTCAAGCGAAAGCGGCAGGGGAATCATCTTGTGCATGGAGTCATGCTAGCCGCCGCACCGCCTTCTTCCAACACCGCTGTGCTCCCTCCCGTTGTGGTCGCCGGCTCTAGGAAGAGCGCCTCCACCGCCCTCTTCTGTGCGCGGGCGAAGTCGCAATCAAAGGGCCTGAGGAAGAAGGCGCCCATGCTTGAGGCGCCCACGGCTTGAAGTCTCCTCCACCCCCTCTGATCAGCCATGTCTTCCCCAATCCGGCACACTGCACCGACCATGCATACAACGTGTTCAATGAAATGTCTGAGAGGTAAAAAAAATCCTTTCCTTCGGTGATCTTTGGTTGGACTTTGGATTGTTTCCTTATGTTTCAGTCGTTGAATTTTGGAGCAAACATCCACTCAACATATACCGAAATGTTGGAGGAGACTCCGGTGAACTTGAGTGCTCCACTTGATAAATTCAATTCGGCAAATCAAGCGGAGGTCGAAGCCGAGGTGTAACAAGGGGATGATAGTGGTGATGAAGTAGAGGAGCTCGAGGAGGCCGAGTTTGATGCTAGCCAAGACAAAAACAGAAAAGGACTGACAACTACACGGAAGTGGATGATGTTTGCTTTGATTCGAGCATGGGAGAGTGTGTCACTTGATGCAGTGACCGGCAAAGATCAAAGCGCAATGAAGTATTGGCAACGGATCAAGGACAAGTACCACCGGATCTTGCCATTCCCCTCCGGCTGGTCATTAAAGTCAATCCAAGGCCGTTGGGACATGATCAAGAAAACATGTGGCCGTTGAAAGGATCGATATGGTTCACTGGGGGGGGGGGGTGAATAGGCAACTAACAATTTTTTAGCTTTAGGTTGTCTAGATGTGCAACTAGGTGAGCAACCTATATGATGCTAACATCAAAACAACAAGTGCAAGCAAATGATACAACACAACAATAGCTTGCACAAAGTAAAGGAAAGAGATAACCACAAGTGGAGCCGGTGGAGACGAGGATGTGTTACCGAAGTTCCTTCCCTTTGAGGGGAAGTACGTCTCCGTTGGAGCAGTGTGGAGGCACAATGCTCCCCAAGAAGCCACTAGGGCCACCGTATTCTCCTCACGCCCTCACACAAAGCGAGATACCGTGATTTCACTAGTGGTGCCCTTGAAGGCGGCAACCAAACCTTTACAAACAAGGTTGGGACAATCTCCACAACTTTATTGGAGGCTCCCAACAACACCATGGAGCTTCACCACAATGGAATGTTGCTCCGAGGTGACCTCAACCGTCTAGGGTGCTCAAACACCCAAGAGTAACAAGATCCACAAGGGATAAGAGGGGGGAATCAAATTTCTCTTGATGAAAGTGTAGATCCGGTCCTTCTCAACCAATCCCTACAAAATCAACAAGTTTGATTGGCTAGGGAGAGAGATTGGGCGAAAATGAGCTTTGGAACAACAATGGAGTTTGGGGGAGGAAGAGGTGAGTCTTCTTGGGGAAGAAGACCCCCTTTTATAGTGGGGGGCAAATCCAACCGTTATGTACCTCTCAGCCCACAAACCAGCGGAACTACCGCTCATGGCACGGTACTACCGCTCTGGGAGCGGTACTACCACCCTTGAAGATCAGTAGGAGGAGTTAGAAAAGCAGAGGAGAAAGCAGAGGAATGGGCGGTGGTAGCCGCGATAGTAGGGGCGGTACTACCGCTGCTACATCCGCCAGTTTTATAGAGGCGAACAGGTTGCACGGTAGAGACTCAGAGGTACTATCATAAAACCCGACATCAAAAAGTCGAGGCCTCAACTGCGAGCGGTAGTGCTAGCGGAGGTAGCAACGATACTACCGCTTGCAGCTGTTCTCCTCTTCTTAGACACAAACGGAGGACAACTCCAATGAAATGGAAAGGGGCGATGGGTGCAATATGAGTGTCTACATGATGATTCCACCCAAACCTTTCCGACGCGGACCCCCTCTTGATAGTACGGTTTTCCCTACGACTCAAGTCCACCACAAAAGAAACGCGGGAAAGAAAACCGCCTTCTCTTGAAACTCTGAGGGGCACGACCCGTCTTGTGCCATATGCTTGATAGTCTGAAATGCTCAATCCACATGATTAGTCCACAAACATATTGTCACCAATCACCAAAACCACTTAGGGAGAAATATGCCCTAACAATCTCCCCCTTTTTGGTGGATTGATGACAACATGGGATTTGCACAAAGGATATAGCAAAAAGAGGTGTGCAACCCCACAATCTACAAAATATAGACAGGCTCCCCCTAGGCGTGTGCACTATTTTAGATATGCTTTTGGAATGCGGAATACACACATATAGGATCCACACTCCCCTATATTTTATAGACCAAACCATACTTGCATAGATAGTAAGATGAAGGCAGACAAATGATACCATGTGAGCATATGAATAAGAGCATAAACATAAGATATATGTCACAAATGATTACTAACATAAAGTACTCGATGTAGATAGATAGATATAGGATAGCTCATATGTCTCACACCATATGGTCTCGAACACACGGGTTAAAGACAAACTAAAGCAAATGAAAGAGTTCGAGCAAGGAAAGCAACGACAAAGAGAGGAACACACTCGACACTCGACTCACAACACACCGCAAATCCCTACACTCTCTCCCCCTTTGGCATCGAGACACCAAAAGAGTAGAGAGGACACCTAAGCATGACGGTGGTAGCAACACTCCAGGACATCCCCAATCATGCTCCTCCTCCTCGTAAAACTCCTCTGCAGCAGCTGAAGGGCCTCCAGTGCCATCATCAGAATCCGACCACGGGCAATGCACGCGGACCCAAGCCTCCTCATCATTGATCCTGTCCTCAAAGCCATCGAAAACAGTGAGGCCAACCTACCTCATGATGGCCTTGTCACAACAACGGGCCTTCTTTGCGTTCACATGAGCCTTGTACTAACCCTTTGCCTGAAGGCAGAAAAGCTTCCTCATCTTCCGCTTGAGCTTCTTAGCCCAAGATGGCTCCTTAGATGGCTCATAATCCTTCTCATCATCATCATCATCCTTAGACCTAACTGTATCATGCTCTTGTGGGGCAGGAGCTGTCGTTCCCCACTTCTCCTTCTGCCTCCGCTGGACAACATCATGAGACACTAGGTCTCCAGTGAGAAGCTCCTCATCAGGAAACGTAGACGCCCATGTCTCCTCAATGAGCTGCATCAAGTAAGGTCCATAAATGATGCACTTGCGCTCCAAGATCGCACAACGAAGTTCCGACCACATGACATGAGAAACATCCAACACCTCTTGAGAGCCCTGCTCCTTCTGGCAAAAGAGAAGGAGGTCCACCATATAGGAATGCACCATATCCAGATTGCCAACACGAGGGAACAAAGTGTTCCTAAAGATCCTATGCATGATATCCAGAAAGGGCCAAAGCTCGTAAGAGACATGTCCAGTTTCACACACCTTCCTGGTAGAGAACGGCCACAGAGCCTCCTTGTGAGTAGCATTGGCCTCCCGGTGAGGGCAAAACCCAATTGGGATTTGGGCGCCCTTATCCTCATACGACATCAACTCCATAAAGTTCTTCCAAGACGCAGACAGACGCCGACCATTGGTCATCCAGGAGAGGGTCCTGTCCTCATCATGCCCAAAGTGAACTATGGCATAGAATTGTTCCACAAGCTCTGCATCAAAATCCTTGTTGAATGAGATGATCCTCTTGAAGTCCAGCTCCTCGTACCTCTAAAAAGCAGCCCCAAAGTATGGTAAGTCCCTCTCGATGTGAGAGAGATCAACTGACTTAACTTTCACAAACATATTCTTCTTTGCCTTCAACACATCATGGAAGATGGACTGCTGAAACCGGTTCCAAAATATGCGATGAACAAGTGCAGGATCCTGAGGCTCCCGGTATGGGTTGCGCTTACGTGCCGTACCAAACTCCAGAGCAGACATCTGATGAGCTCCCTTGGGCCCCTTGTTATTGTTTGCAGTCACTTTGACTCGCTGTCTTGGCTGCTCACCGGAGCCACTCACAGGCACTTAGCCACTCTCTGGCACGGTGTTGCCCACTAACACATCAGCAGAATGGTAGCGCTTGGAGCCACCGGCACGGGCTGGGTTCTTGTGTTGAGCATGTGTAGGACCTTGAAGTATGTCTAGAGGGGGGTGATTAGACTACTTGACCAATAAAAACTTAACCTTTTCCCAATTTTAGAGTTTGGCAGATTTTAGCTACTTTAGGACAAGTCAAGCAATCATCACACAATTCAAGCAAGCATGCAAAGAGTATATAGGCAGCGGAAATTAAAGCATGCAACTTGCAAGAAAGTAAAGGGAAGGGCTTGGAGGATTCAAACGCAATTGGAGACACGGATGTTTTTGGCGTGGTTCCGATAGGTGGTGCTATCGTACATCCACGTTGATGGAGACTTCAACCCACGAAGGGTAACGGCTGCGCGAGTCCACGGAGGGCTCCACCCACGAATGGGTCCACGAAGAAGCAACCTTGTCTATCCCACCATGGCCGTCGCCCACGAAGGACTTGCCTCACTAGCGGTAGATCTTCACGAAGTAGGCGGTCTCCTTGCCCTTACAAACTCCTTGGTTCAACTCCACAATCTTGTCGGAGGCTCCCACGTGACACCTAGCCAATCTAGGAGACACCACTCTCCAAGAAGTAACAAATGGTGCGTTGATGATGAACTCCTTGCTCTTGTGCTTCAAATGATAGTCTCCCCAACACTCAACTCTCTCTCATAGGTTTTGGATCTGGTGGAAAGAAGATTTGAGTGGAAAGCAACTTGGGGAAGGCTAGAGATCAAGATTCATATGGTAGGAATGGAATATCTTGGCCTCAACACATGAGTAGGTGGTTCTCTCTCAGAAATGGTAAGTTGGAAGTGTAGGTTCGTTCTGATGGCTCTCTCCACGAATGAAGAGGAGGTGGAGGGGTATATATAGCCTCCACACAAAATCTAACCGTTATACACAATTTACCAAACTTGGTGGGACCGAATTGTTAAACTCGGTCGGACCGATTTAGTAAACCTAGTGACTGTTAGTGATTTTCGGTGGGACTGACATGCATCTCGGTGAGACCGATTCGGTTAGGGTTAGGGCAAAACGTAATCTCGGTAAGACCGATTACACAAACTCGGTGAAACCAATTTGGTAATAAGCTTTCCAGAGAGTTGGTCAGGTAAACTCGGTGGGACCGATTTGCTCTTTTCGGTGAGATCGAAATGTTACAAAAAGGAAACAAAGAGTTTACATTGCAATCTCGGTGGGACCGATTGCTCACTTTGGTTAGACCGAAACGTTACGAAGGGAAACAGAGAGATTGCAACCCCATCTCGGTGAGACCGAGATCCCTATCGGTAAGACCGATTTGCTTAGGGTTTGTAGCAGTGGCTATGACTTTTGGAATCGGTGGCACCGGATAGGAAGAATCGGTGTGACCGATTTTGGCTTTGGGTTTAGGTCATTAGTGGATGTGGGAAAGTAGTTGAGGGTTTTGGAGCATATCACTAATCACATAAAGCAAGAGGCTCATTAAGCAACACCTCATCCCTCCCTTATAGTATTGGCTTTTCCTATAGACTCAATGTGATCTTGGATCACTAAAATTTAAAATGAAGAGTCTTGAGCTTTTGAGCTTGAGCCAATCCTTTGTCCTTAGTATTTTGAGGGATCCACTTTCATCATCCATTCCATGCCATTCATTGAGCTTTCCTGAAATAATAGTCTTGGAATAGCATTAGCTCAATGAGCTATATGTTGTTATGAATTACCAAAACCACCTAGGGATAGTTGCACTTTCAATCTCCCCCTTTTTGGTAATTGATGACAACATATAGATCAAAGCTTCGACAAATGATAATAAAATTAAATAACATCGTCGCTTTGAGAAGTATGTGATAAGCAAGAGCTCCCCCTAAATTTGTGCATAGTTTCAGATTTGCTTTGGACTGCAAATGCACAATGAATTAGGCTCATGGGTTACTCTTCCATGTCACATACATCTTGGTGTAGCGCTCAAAATAATAAACAATGAATACATGCAATCATCACCAAGCATAGTGAGTGATCACATAAGATAGATAGGATAATATCAAGCATGCATAAGTGTAGCTTATGATCAAACACACGATCATCAATGTCTCACAAGCATAGTATCTCAACCAAAAGCAAACAAAGTTTGAAAAACCACCAAATAAAGCAAGAGAGAACAAAAGCAACACACTCTCTCTCGAAGCCTATGATCTATACATTTTTCTCCCCCTTTGGCAACAAGTTACCAAAAAGTTCATAGAAAATGCATAGTGCTAGATCGACTCTCAGGCTTGATCTTCAGGTGGTGGTGTAGAGATGGCTCCTTGGACGAAGGCTTCAGTTGAAGTGGATGGAGCTGGAGGAGTTGGTGCTGGAGCTGGTTGCACTGGAAATGTAGGGGCAGTGGCTGGTGCTGAAGTTGTTGCTCTAGTGTCTTTCACTGGCACTGCAACTGTCCTCTGGGCTCTGGGCACTCTGGCAAACACATTGGTGGTAGTCTTGCCCTTCCTCTCCTGCATGTCATCCTGCAGCTGCTCCACAACTGACTGAATCTCAGTTACTTTGACATCTAGATCATAGAATTTTTGTTCCATGATTCTTTCAAGGCTCTCCTGATTCTGAGTGAGGGTGGCCAGTCCTTTCTCAATCCTCAGAGTTGATGCTATCAAGTAACCAAGCTGCTCTTGTTTGGTTTTCAAGAAATATTCAGGTGCCTCCTCTTGAGTTGGCATCTTGGCAGCCTTCTCCTTCTTTGCCTTCTCCTTCTTCTCCTGAGCTTGAACTGATTGTGGATCATCTTCGTTCATGACAACCTCATTGTCCTCAAAGTCTGGATAAAGTGGAAAATGTTCCTTATCCAACTGATATTTCCCTGTGCCCATCTTTGAGTTGATCAATTCTTGAATCTGAGGTGCATATCCACATCTCCTCTTCTGATCTGCTGCAGTCCTCTTGATTGTTTCAATTATTAGGCTCATGACTTTGAACTTCTGTGGCACATCAAATACATGCAACATATTGATGGCATGACCTCTGATCATGTTATGGTCACCAGACTTGGGCAACAAGGTGTGCCTCAGAATCCAATTTATGGTTGGCAACCCTGACAGCAGAAAGTGAACTGATCCAAACTTGTGAGTCTCTACTGCCTTGTCTGGAATCTCCTTGTACATGTGAGCCATTGAATTGTGACCCAACTTCTTCTTTGCATAAATGTCTAGGTCATCCTCATTCTCCTTGGGGGCATTTATCAGACTTGCCCATTCTTCAACAGTGGATTGGTACCTTGTACCTTCAGACATCCAAACAATTCTACCATCTGGGTAAAAATGTGCTGTGGAGTAGAACTACATGATAAGCTCATCATTCCAGTTGGTGAACTTCTGTCCAACGAAATTTGCAACTCCACAAGCAACAAAGCTGTCCTGCACTCCAGGATAGTGCTGCTCATTTTCCTTGATGAATTTCCAGTCAACCCACCTCATGTCACAAACTATGGGCTTCTTGTCCAACAGAATTGTTTCATAGAAGTCCTGCTGTTCCTTTGTGTGGAACCTGTAGTCAACAGCAGTTCTTCTTCTTGAAGCATATGGATCTTCCATCCTCCACAGTCTCAGCCCTGAATCCTTCCCGATTCTCATGTCCTCAGCCACAGGATAGGCATCATTGTGGTCTGGTATCTTGGGCTTGAGCTTTCTAAGGACCTGACCTTCTTCATCTGAATCTTCAGCAACATTGGGCACTGGGGCCTTGTTCTTCTCAGTAGCTGGAATACTCCTAGTATTCCTCTTTGGAACTTGCTTGGCCTTGGAGGCAGCTTTGGGTGCTTCCTTGGGCTTGGATGTTGCAGCCCCTGATCTGATTGCATCACCCATAAGCTTAGGTGCCTTAGGTGCTGGTGCATCATCCTCTTCCTCTTCTTCAGAATCCCTTCTCATTGAGGGCTTTCCAAGGACCTTGGCAGTTGTGGTTCTAGCTCTCTTCTTTTTCTTGTCTTGATCACCATCATCCTCTGATTCAATTGTGAACTTCATAGTTGCACCAGTGAGAACTTTCTGAGGTTTGGATGATGTATCTTTCCTTGCAGGTGCCACTTTGGGTTGAGCCTGAGCTGGCACTTGAGTAGACTTTCTGGCCTTTGGCATTGGAGTCCTCTTAGCAGGAACTTTCTTCTTCAGACCTGGTTTTGTGCTCTGTGCAGAGCCATATTCTTTCTTGAGCACCACTTTCTTGGAAGTGGCCTCATCTTCCTCAGCTTTGTAATCTTCATCCTCAGAGTCTGAATTTCTTTTCCTCCTTTGCCTAGTTGCAGCCTTAGGCAAATTGCTAGGAGTACTTCTGCTCCCTTCATCTGTAGTTGAGGGACTAGTGCCCTCACTCAAGTCCATCTGCTCTTCTGACCTGTTCTGGCTGTCACTCTGATCAGACATACTATAAAAGCTGATTGCTGACCCTGTGAAGAGTTATAGATGAGATAGAATAGATGAGCATCACAAAATGCAGAGATTTTTGCAAGAGAATGATTCAAAAGTTCAGTTTTAGTTTTCCACAGAAAGCATTTCGGATCAACCGATTTTCAAACTCGGTGACACCGAAGCAGTTTTGGAACCTAAACTGATGATCTCGGTTGGACCGAGTCACAGTTCGGTGGCACCGAGACTGCTAGGGTTTCACAGAATCCTCAAATCGGTCGCACCGATTAGTAATTCTCGGTCAGACCGAGAGTCACTAGTGCAATGGCATAAGCCAAATCGGTGAGACCGAGTTTTTCAACTCGGTGGGTCCGAGATGGTTTCGACGGAAACCTAACCCTAAAAATTTGAATCACATCTAATCTATGAACTACTTTGGCTGGATAGAAGAGTTTCAATCGTGGCAAGAATCAATAAGAATACAATGTGCTAGGAATCAGACGTGGATAGCACAAAGATCAAGTCCATACCCTAACTTGGCGGTGGACTTGCTACGGCGGCAACGGCGGGGACGAAATCCGTTGACGGTGGCGGAGACCAGCGACAGGAGGCTGCTGGCGACGAGGAGACGATCCGGAGACCACGATGGCAGAGCGAGCTGTTGCGCGGGCGAAGGGTTTTGGAGAAATTTCCAAAATTTTGCCCGTGGCTATATATAGCCCGACCCTGTCGGTGTGACCGAGTGGAACAACTCGGTGGCACCGAGATGCATAACTGTGTTCAGTTACAGCAAATCGGTGAGATCGAAAAGTTCAAATCGGTTGCACCGAGATTGAAAACTCAGATCAACTTAGTGATCTCGGTAGGACCGAAAAGGTGGAATCGGTCAGACCGAGAATCACAAAGAGGTTTTGGAAGTTTAAGTCTATGACGAGTCGGGGACTCCGAGTGCTCCTCACACAGAGTGGTTCGAATCTGACTTGATCAAATTTTGTGATGTAGCATGAATAGAGTTTGAGATGAGAAAAGCATAGATAGCTAAATAGGGTTCTTAGGCATTCTTGTCTATCCACTTGGCATAAAGAAAAGAATCCAAACAAACAAAACAACAAGTGGATGTCCTTGAATGAGTAAAATATGCACCAACATGCTCACACAATAAGATGGCAAATGAAATATGTGGCAAAGCATGCACAACCAATTCTAGCATCTATAAAACAATTGGCGATGACTAGGTCATCTATATATGAGTATATTGACTTCGGAGTCAAATGAGAGCATTTGATCATAGGTCATACTCATCGTTTAAGCTCAAGTGGGGTTACCACTTTTACATAATGCATTGTTGTGTTCACACCATTAGAGTTGCTTTGACTCAATTCTTAGAGTTAAGCTCCCCCTAGATGTGAGATCCCCGCTTAGAGGGGTGAACTAACCTTGGGTTTTGTCGATGATGACTTCATGTAGGTGTTGAAGATGTAGATGCTCAATGTTGATGTAGATCATTTGGAGCAATCCTTTGGAGTGAGTTGCACTTTCAACTTACCTACATGGGTTAGTCCCACAAGGAACAAACAAGAATATCCATAGACATAGAGTGATGCACACACTAGATGATGTCCATGAAATCATTAGGTTACCTTGTCCCTTGCCTTACCAACATGAGGGTTTGTGACTCCTTGAACTAGTGCAAGATGTGGAAGTTGATTGCACTTGTCCTTGCCATAATGATATGAGTGAAGAATGTTGGCGGAGTCACCCTCAAGAACTCTCTAGTTCTTCTTCTTCAGGATCCACATCATCTTGATGGGAATCCTTGGAGTTGTAGTTGTACTTGATGAAGTAGAACTTGACGTAGTCTTGGGGACCCACTTGAACGAGGCTTTAGGTGCTTCTTCAAATGCATCAATCTCTTCTTGAAGCTTGTCCTTGCCTTTGTTCTTGTGGTCTTGTGGTGGAAGATCATCTTGAGCTTGTGTTCCCTTGAAGGAAGTAGGATCATACTTCTCTTGTTGAGGAACAAACTTCATCTTGGGGTATTGATCTTCTTCCCACTCAACTCCATTGGCATTGAACTTTCGTTCAAAACCAACACCTTGATTCTTCCGGTGCCTTCCTTGCTTGCGTACAATTTCCTCGAATTGCTTACTCCCGGCAAGGCTCTTGTAAACACCTTTCTCTATAATTCCCTTCAATAAGCTATTTTCTTGCTCAAGTGTAACTTGGCTAAGAGAATCATTAGTGGAATCAAGAGAACTATTAGAAGCAACAATATTGGATTTGACATTATTATTATTACTACTAGAGGAAGTATCTTTCTTGTACTTGTTACTAGACTTGACTTGAGGCATGTAAGTAGATAAGAGTAAATGCTTGGAAATGTAAGAAGAACTTTTCTTGCGGAGATCATCATTGATTGCTTTTAAGAACTCATGCTCTTGCTCAAGATTGAGCTTTTCAAAGTGTAACTTCTCATGAGCCCTTAAAAGTTCTCTATGATCTTCGTAGATAGTTTCATGAGCTAACTTAAGAGAGTTTAGTTCTTTGGTTAGAAGCTCAATCTTCTCCTTATCATTGTCCTTCGTTTTATCTTGATTAGCATGATTAATTGACGTTTCATCATAGTATTCATCACTAGAGTTGTCAACAAGTAAATCATCATCCACAAGCAAGTCATCTTCATCACTATTAAAATCAACATACTCGGGATGTGTTACCTTTGGACCTTTGGCCATGAAGCATCTTCCAACACCTTCATTTGGTGAGTCAAATATGTCGTAGGAGTTGGTTGACACAAGTGCTAGACCGGCAACACCTTCATCTTGAGTATATTCGGAGTCGGAGTGATAGCTTCTCTCGGAGTGATTGTCGGAGTCGGAGCCGGATACCCATTCACCAACATGAGCTTGATGTCTTCGTTTTGTGTAGCTCCTTGATGACTTGTCCTTCCTTTCCAAATCCTTGTTTCTCCGTGAGGATCTTCGTTCGTAACGATCATATCTACTCCTCCTCTCTCTTGGTGGTGTTTCTTCTCTTTTGCTCCTTCTTCTTGGAGAATCTTCTCTTCTTTTGTAGGGTGCCGTACACTCATTGGAGTAGTGTCCGGGTCTCCCACAATTGTAGCAATTGCGCTCTCGACTAGAAGATCTTTTGTCATTGTAAGACCTTGACTTGGAGCTTCTTTCTTTGCTTCTACTCTTGTAGAATTTGTTGAAGTTCTTCACCATTAAGCTCAATTCTTCATTGAAGGTTGGTTTCTCACTTTATGATGTGGGGGCTTCACTTGAGGCTTTGTAAGCACCACTTGACTTGTTGTGAAGTTCCTCCTTATCCTTGAGTGACATCTCATGAGCAACAATTCTTCCAATGACTTCTGTTGGCTTGAGATCTTTGTAGTTTGGCATCATTTGAATCAATGTGCACACAGTATCATAATTTCCATCCAATGCTCTTAGGATTTTCTTGATGATGAATTTGTCGGTCATCTCTTCACTCCCTAAGCCGGCAATCTCATTGGTGATAAGAGCAAGCCTAGAGTACATTTCAGCGACACCTTCACCATCCTTCATTTTGAACTTGTCAAGCTGACTTTGGAGCACATCCAACTTGGATTCCTTGACGGACTCGGTACCTTCATGCATATCAATCAAAGTATCCCAAATTTCCTTTGCATTCTCAAGACGGCTGATTTTGTTGAATTCTTCGGGGCACAATCCGTTGAAGATGATATCACATGCTTGAGCGTTGTATTGCAGCATCTTCAATTCTTCCGCATTAGCTTAACGGTTCGGTTCTCTCCCATCGAAAAATTCACCTTGCAAGACAATACAAATAATTTCCCAAACGACGGGGTTATGTCCAAGAATATCCATTTTCATCTTATGCTTCCAACTAGCAAAATTAGTACCATCAAAGTAAGGACCTCTACGGTGATAATTTCCCTCGCTAGACGCCATACTCTCCTAGGTTGTGAAACCAAGGCTATGACCACCAAAAGCTATGGAAATCAAGGCAAATGGAGACCAAAGCTCTGATACCACTTGTAGGACCTTGAAGTATGTCTAGAGGGGGGGTGATTAGACTACTTGACCAATAAAAACTTAACATTTTCCCAATTTTAGAGTTTGGCAGATTTTAGCTACTTTAGAACAAGTCAAGCAATCATCACACAATTCAAGCAAGCATGCAAAGAGTATATAGGCAGCGGAAATTAAAGCATGCAACTTGCAAGAAAGTAAAGGGAAGGGTTTGGAGGATTCAAACGCAATTGGAGACAGGGATGTTTTTGGCGTGGTTCCGATAGGTGGTGCTATCGTACATCCACGTTGATGGAGACTTCAACCCACGAAGGGTAACGGCTGCGCGAGTCCACGGAGGGCTCCACCCACGAATGGGTCCATGAAGAAGCAACCTTGTCTATCCCACCATGGCCGTCGCCCAAGAAGGACTTGCCTCACTAGCGGTAGATCTTCACGAAGTAGGCGATCTCCTTGCCCTTACAAACTCCTTGGTTCAACTCCACAATCTTGTCGGAGGCTCCCAAGTGACACCTAGCCAATCTAGGAGACACCACTCTCCAAGAAGTAACAAATGGTGCGTTGATGATGAACTCCTTGCTCTTGTGCTTGAAATGATAGTCTCCCCAACACTCAACTCTCTCTCATAGGTTTTGGATCTGGTGGAAAGAAGATTTGAGTGGAAAGCAACTTGGGGAAGGCTAGAGATCAAGATTCATATGGTAGGAATGGAATATCTTGGCCAAAACACATGAGTAGGTGGTTCTCTCTCAAAAATGGTAAGTTGGAAGTGTAGGTTCGTTCTGATGGCTCTCTCCACGAATGAAGAGGAGGTGGAGGGGGTATATATAGCCTCCACACAAAATCTAACCGTTACACACAATTTACCAAACTCGGTGGGACCGAATTGTTAAACTCGGTCGGACCGATTTAGTAAACCTAGTGACCGTTAGTGATTTTCGGTGGGACTGACATGCATCTCGGTGAGACCGATTCGGTTAGGGTTAGGGCAAAACGTAATCTCGGTAAGACTGATTACACAAACTCGGTGAAACCGATTTGGTAATAAGCTTTCCAGAGAGTTGGTCAGGTAAACTCGGTGGGACCGATTTGCTCTTTTCGGTGAGACCGAAATGTTACAAAAAGGAAACAGAGAGTTTACATTGCAATCTCGGTGGGACCGATCGCTCACTTCGGTTAGACCGAAACGTTACGAAGGGAAACAGAGAGATTGCAACCCCATCTCGGTGAGACCGAGATCCCTATCGGTAAGATCGATTTGCTTAGGGTTTGTGGCAGTGGCTATGACTTTTGGAATCGATGGCACCGGATAGGAAGAATCGGTGTGACCGATTTTGGCTTTGGGTTTAGGTCATTTGTGGATGTGGGAAAGTAGTTGAGGGTTTTGGAGCATATCACTAAGCACATAAAGCAAGAGGCTCATTAAGCAACACCTCATCCCTCCTTGATAGTATTGGCTTTTCCTATAGACTCAATGTGATCTTGGATCACTAAAATGTAAAATGAAGAGTCTTGAGCTTTTGAGCTTGAGCCAATCCTTTGTCCTTAGTATTTTGAGGGATCCACTTTCATCATCCATGCCATGCCATTCATTGAGCTTTCCTGAAATAATAGTGTTGGAATAGCATTAGCTCAATGAGCTATATGTTGTTATGAATTACCAAAACCACCTAGGGATAGTTGCACTTTCAGCATGATTCCCGGAGCTACTACCACCTGGAACACACACACAAGAACACAAAAGAGACAAATTGCATAAGCCAAGGAAGAAGAAAGCACAAGAGTGAAGATGGAACGGGGAAAAGTTGAAGTTGGTAGCTTTGAGCGGTAGTACCGCACCTACCAGCGGTAGTACCACCTACAAGAGGTTGTACTGAGATGTCAAAGGGGCCGACAACTTCCGCGGGGAGATCTGGTAGTACTGGAGATGCCAAATTCAAATTTTTGCGGTTAAATCTTCAATCTACCTACTCTAGCAGTCTTCTACGCCCTACTCATGCCTCGATTTAGCGAAAAATCGAAGAATGCAACGGATATTGCCCTAAAACCCAGATCAAAAAACTAGAACCAACGAGGAGAAGAACGAGGGCAATACCGGCATCCATGGCAATTGGAAGGGGTGGGGATCGATACCACCATACGGAAACGTGGAAGACGACCCGGAGTCGGCGGCCCGATGGCAGCCTTCCGCTGCCTGTTCATCGCCTGAGAGAGAGAGAGGAGAGGGGGGGAGTGAATGGGTATGGGGAGAGAAACCCCCCTGCCCCGATTCATAACCCTCGCTCAAACTCCCCGCGTGGTAGTACCGTGGAGCCGGGCGGTAGTACCCGAATAAGCGGTAGTACTGCACTGGCTCAGCGGTAGTGTTGGGGATATTACCACTAGGCGTGAACCGGCTTACTTGGGCCGGGTTAACTTCCTTAGTGGTATAAGCAAATGAAGGCCCAAGGCCTATAGTCGGTTTAGAACCTGTAGCCGTAAACCGGCCTGATGTATACTTGTATTGTAAGTTAGGAATAGAGAGATACCAACCGGGATACGAGTATGAACCGGTTGGGACTCTATGGACCGACGGGCGTCACTCGTGTATATAAGGGGACGACCCGGTGGCGGTTCAGGGGAGAGAACGACAACTCGAGCCTAGGCGAAGCTTGTTTGCTCCCTAGCCATCGAGACCACATCAATTCCATCACAACTAGACGTAGGCTTTACCTTCATCGAAGGGGCCGAACTAGTATAAAACCCTCGTGTCTTTGTGTCCGCTTTAACCCCTTCAAGTAAACCCGTAGCGATGGCTCCACGACTAAGTCCTTTCACTAGGACATCTGCCGTGACAAATCCACGACAGTTGGCGCCCACCATGGGGCTATCGCACGATGGTTTGACGATCTTGGAGGGCAAGCTCAAAGGACTCGAAGGCTATGCTGTGGGCCAGATGACCAAGAGTCGTCGTGGCAAGATCTACATCGACGATGCAGGATGGGGTCCCGAGGCCGATTCGATTGAGTAAGGGTACCGGGTCCCCTTTGGTGGTATACACGTTTTCATTGGCAAGATCGGTGAGCCTGGGCCTGAGTCGGACATCTGCACCGACCTCGTCGAGACGGCTCAGCATGCGAGATCTACCCAGGCTAAACCGGCCGTGAAGCGTGCCTTCGTTGGAGTCATCCACGGAGGAGAGCGTGAGGACGAGTCAGAACACGGTAGCGAGACTGTCGTCTATTCCGGCGACGAATCCTCAACCGGAGAGACCAAATCACTATACCAGTTACAAGACGACCAGGTTAGGGGCTGTTCCGATGGCGACAGTATTCCGGACCCCCCAGGCCAGGTCAACCGGGTTGGAATATTCATGGCTGGCACACAGGCGGCGAATCACTCTTCGACCGCTGCAGCGATGCTCTCCGGATCAGCAGCGGCAGCGGCAGCAGGGGCAGGAGGCCTTGTGAGCCCGCTGGTTCAAGTTCTATCTGATCTGTTTGATGCACTAGCCGCACTTATGGCAGAAGCCAATCCGGCGGATCAGGAGGCCCATAATGCAGAGATTGCAAAGGTGAGAGAGCAGATCGCGCAAGCCAAAGCGGATCTGGCAGTAGAAAAAGACAGGATGGCCGCAGAGCGGGCCGCTTTGGACGCCCAGGCCTATAAGCTCATGCTTGACCAGAACGCATCACAGGAAGTCTTGAAACGGAAGCACAGATCACGCCTGCCGTTAGGGTTTGACCCCCGAAATCTCTTTCACACTCCAGGAGCTGTACCCAGTAATCCGCCGCAATACTTGGAGGCAAACCGGATCGAGGAACCAGGGCCAGGAGCGACGGTCCAGCCCCGCCTGATGGAAACTCCTCAACAGAACATTGTGGTTCCTCCGCCGGTCCAGATGCCCCCGGGTCATTATTCTAATCCCATGGACAACCTTGTTGCAGCCGCCGCGCGATTAGAGGCTATCCCAGTCGAAGGGGACTCTCCGCAAGCGATAGAGACGCGCCGGGTTAAGGAGCTTCTCCGGACCGCGCTGATTCAGCAGGAAGCATATTCGTACAACCGTGATCGGATTCACTCCACGCCCCGTCCAAGCCGGAGCTATAGCAGGTGCATGGATGAACCGGCCATATCGAGCAATGCGTGAGGCCATGAAGCGGCCCGTGGCCATAACCCGGCAGGTGGTGTTCGCGATGCTCAGGACGTGGTGGACCGGGCCCAGGCACGAAGGGAGGCCGAGTTAGCAGCACAGAATGATGCGGGTCAACTTACACCGGTTCGTCCTACCACCTTCGCCGGACCAGGGGTCGCATCCGCTTTGGGAGTGCCTTGTTTAATTCCCGCTTTACGCAATGTGCACCTGCCCAAAGATTTCAAGGGTCCGCGCAAGGTGCCGAATTACACCGCCGATTTATCTCCAGAAGCATGGGTAGAAAGTTATGAGATGGCCATGGAGATGCTAGATGTGGATGAGACTGCGTGTGCAAAATACTTCACCATGATGCTTGAAGGCACGGCTCGTACTTGGTTGAAGAGCCTGCCGCCCAATTCTATCAGCTCATGGGCCTAGTTGCGGGCCCGGTTTACCCAAAATTTCAAGGATACATGTAAGCAGCCCAAGTCCATAGTAGACCTGGCGGCTTGTGTCCAGGAGGACGGAGAATCAACGACCCATTGGGTGCGCCGCGTTTCGGAAGTTTTGTACTCATCTGACAGGATCAATGCTGACTCTGCGATCTTAACCCTGGAAGGCAACTGCCGGTTTAAGCCTTTAAAATTGAAATTGGGACGCATGAAGCATTTCTGTAATGACATGGGAACTCTCATGGCCGCTTTAGTGAAGTATGCTGATTCGGACAGTACCGAGGATCCCGAGACTGATGATGATGAAGCAGGGAAGGGAAAGAAGAATAGCAACTCCAAGGGGCAACAGTACAAACCAGCGGGTCATGGAAACGGAGGCAAGCGCAAGGCGGATGGCAGCATGGACTTTGTGGCCAACACTAATGCGCAGGACAGGGGGCAGCGGCGCAGAGGTAAAGCGGCAAATCGTAATGGGGCTCCCAATCCTAACGCAAACCGTTTGAATTATTTGTTGAATCAGCCTTGCCCAAAGCACGGGACGAAGGAGGCACCGGCTAACCACCTTTGGAAGGACTGTTATATTATGCAGGAGTTTAAAAACTCTAATGCCTTCCGGTATGACCACGGGTCAGGTGGCGGTTCAGGATCCGGTTTCCATGGGCCGGGTCACGATGGAGCTTCCGGTTCAGGTCTCAATCAGGGCGGTCACAACAACCAGAATAATCAGAACGGCCAGCAGCAGCAGCAGCAGCAGTCGGGTTATCAGAGCCAGCCAAAACAGTTGAACAATGGGCAATATCATGTTTTCACAACTAGCTTGGATAAACGCGACCGAAAACTCCACAAGCGAGCGGTGAACTCTATTGAACCGGCTTTACCACGTTACTTACGCTGGTCAGAGCAGCCTATCGTGTGGAGCAGAGAGGATCACCCGCCCCGGGTTGATAATTCGGGATAGCTAGAATTAGTGGTAGACCCTCAGGTGGGGGGTTATAAATTCACCAAGGTGCTCATGGATGGAGGGAGCAGTATTAACATACTGTACTATGAGACATTCCGCCGCATGGGTCTAACAGACAAGGATCTTAGACCGTCTAATACGGTGTTTCATGGTGTGGTGCCTGGCAAATCTGCATATCCTGTTGGTAAGATATCCCTGGAGGTGGCTTTTGGGGACGAGTACGATTCCCGGTCGGAAAAACTAACCTTTGAGGTGGTGAAGATCCGGAGCCCGTATCACGCCTTGTTTGGGCGGCCGGCTTATGCCAAGTTCATGGCACGGCCTTGTTATATCTACTTGCAGCTCAAGATGCCGGGTTACAAGGGGACAATAACGGTTCATGGGAGCCGTAAGGTTGCTTTAGAATGTGAGGAAGGTGATGCGGCTTATGCAGAATCGGTCTATGCCACGGAGGAGTTGAAGTACTATAAGGACAATGTTGATCCGGCGGATATGACCCCTTTGAAGAAGCCAACTACAGAGCATGATTCAGATCTGAAGTTCAAATCGGCAGCTGAGACCAAGCTTGTTGACTTCGTGCCTGGCGATTCATCCAAGCAATTCACTGTCAGTGCCAATCTGGACCCCAAATAGGAAAGCGCGCTCGTTGAGTTCATCCGTGAGAATCGGGACATTTTTGCATGGAAACCGTCCGACATGCCAGGTGTACCGAGGGAACTCGCTGAGCACACTCTTAATGTGGATCCCAAGTTTAAACCAGTGAAACAATTCCTCCGCCGGTTTAACGAAGAAAGGCGCAAAGCCATTGGAGAGGAAGTGGCCAGGCTTTTGGCAGCTGGCTTTATCATTGAGGTGTTCCACCCAGAGTGGCTTGCTAATCCGGTGCTGGTTCTTAAGAAAAACGGCACTTGGCGCATGTGTGTGGATTACACGGATCTTAACAAGGCTTGTCCAGCGGATCCTTTTGCCCTCCCACGCATTGACCAGATCATTGATGCCACGGCGGGTTGTGAGCGTTTGAGTTTTTTGGATGCGTACTCTGGATATCATCAGATCAAAATGGCGGTTAAGGACCAGGAGAAGACAACGTTTATTACTCCCTTTGGAGCCTTCTGCTATGTATCTATGCCCTTCGGGCTCAAGAGTGCCCAAGCCACCTATCAACGGTGTGTACAGAATTGCCTGCATAAACAGATCGGCCGCAATGTGCACGCCTATGTGGATGATATTGTAGTAAAGTCAAGGCAGAAGGAGACGCTGGTGGATGACTTGAAAGAAACCTTTGACAATTTGCGGGTTTACAAGATGATGCTTAATCCGTCCAAGTGTGTCTTTGGTGTTCCGGCAGGCAAGTTACTGGGTTTCCTGGTGTCTAATAGAGGAATTGAGGCTAATCCGGAGAAGATTACGGCTATTACCTCCCTGGCTAAACCGAAGTGCATCAATGATGTTCAGCGTTTGGCGGGCCGAATCGCCGCACTAAGCCGGTTTATCAGCCGCCTCGGAGAGAAGGCCATTCCTTTGTACCAAATGCTGAGGAAGACAGACCATTTCATCTGGAGTACGGCTGCTGATGAAGCATTTGAGGACTTGAAGCGGCAGTTAGCCAATCCGCCTGTTCTTGCAGCTCCGGTCGACAAGGAGCCATTATTATTATATGTAGCAGCCAATGCTCGGGCAGTTAGCGTGGCTATTGTGGTGGAACGCAAGGAGGCAGGCAAGGAATATCCGGTTCAGCGGCCAGTTTATTATATCAGCGAGGTGCTTATTGAATCCAAGCAAAGGTATCCGCATTGGCAGAAGCTGGTCTATGGTGTCTTCATGGCCAGTCGGAAGTTGAAGCAGTATTTCCAAGGGCACCCCATCACAATGGTCAGTTCAGCTCCCCTGGGTGATATCATACAGAATCGGGAGGCGACTGGCCAGATTGCCAAGTGGGCTATAGAGCTTGGGCCACACGGGCTAAAGTATGTACCTCGGACGGCGGAGAAGTCTCAAGCACTTGTTGATTTCATCAATGACTGGACGGAGTTACAAGCACCAGAGGAGAAGCCGGATCACACATATTGGACTATTCATTTTGATGGATCCAGGCAATTGGAAGGCTCGGGGGCTGGAGTCGTATTAACTTCCCCACGAGGTGATAAGTTTTGTTATGTTCTCTGCTTAATGTTCTCTTGTACTAATAATGCAGCTGAGTACGAAGCCTTGCTCCATGGTCTCCGGATGGCTAAAGAAATGAATTTAAGCCGGGTTAAGTGCTTCGGTGACTCGGACCTCGTGGCTCAACAGGTGTCTGGCACTTGGGATTCTAAGGACCCGCTCATGGCTGCATATCGTCGGGAAGTGGATAATATTGCGGGTTGCTTCAAGGGTTATCAAGTGGATCATGTGGACCATCGGAAGAATGAAGCGGCGGACGCTTTAAGCCGGTTGGGCTCTCAGCGCAAACCGGTCCCGCCTAATGTCTTTCTGGACGTGTTGCACAACCCGTCAGTCAAGCTCCCAGGTGAAGCGGATTTAGCTATTCCTGATCCGGAGGCTCAATTTGTGGCAGCCCTGCATGTTATTCTGGATTGGACAGTTCCTTATCTTGCGTACATGAACCGGGGGGAGTTACCAGAGGATGAGATTCTAGCCAGGCAGATAGTCCGGCGATCCAAGTCTATGACGATTGTCAATGGTGAATTGTATCATTGCAGTGTATCAGGGGCGTTTCAACGTTGTGTTTCTCCCGAGGAAGGGTGTGAAATCTTAAGAGAAATCCATGAAGGGGATTGTGGACACCATGCCGGTTCAAAGTCTCTGGTGGCAAAGGCGTTTCATCACGGGTTCTACTGGTTGACAGCGCATGCTGACGCGGAGGACTTGGTTAAACGGTGTGATGGATGTCAGAAATTTTCAAGGTGTGCTCATGTGCCGGCTCAAGAATTGAGGATGATCCCAATAATGTGGCCGTTTGCAACTTGGGGGCTGGATATGGTCGGACCTTTCAAAAGATGCAAGGATAAGAAAACCCACCTTTTGGTGGCAGTTGACAAATTTACCAAGTGGGTTGAAGCGGAGCCTGTCAGCAAGTGTGATGCAGCAACAGCGGTGCAGTTCATCAAAAAGGTGATTTTCCGGTTTGGCTTTCCACACAGTATCATTACTGACAATGGTACCAATTTATCTAAGGGCGCTATGAAGGAGTTCTGTGAATGTGAGCACATCCGGCTTGACGTGTCGTCAGTGGCACACCCCCAGTCCAATGGACAGGCAGAACGAGCTAATCAAGAGATCTTGCGAGGCATCAAACCCCGGCTTATGGTCCCATTGCAAAGAACACCAGGATGTTTGGTTGAAGAGCTACCATCTGTGCTATGGAGTATCAATACTACACCAAACCGATCCACAGGATACACGCCATTTTTCATGGTCTATGGAGCAGAGGCAGTTCTCCCTAGTGATATCTGACATGATTCGCCTCGTGTGGCAGCTTATGTTGAAGTGGACAATGAGACAGCACGGCAAGACGCTTTGGACCTATTGGACGAGGAGCGTGATATAGCAGCTGCCCGTTCGGCGATTTACCAACAAGATCTTCGTTGCTATCACAGTCGCCGGGTTAGAACCAGAACTTTTCAAGAAGGAGATTTGGTGCTTCGACTCATCCAAGACCAAACAGATATGCACAAGTTATCCCCACCTTGGGAGGGACCTTTGTAGTCAGCAAGAATCTGCACAACGGGTCATACTATCTGATTGATATTCGGGAGCATAAAGACTCACGTACATCAGAGGAGGAGACCAACAGGCCGTGGAATATAACTCATCTTCGGCCTTACTACACTTGAGCCATCGGCTCTATCTATGTACATATCATGACAGTGTATATATTATCTTCGATATAATAAAACCGGAGCCTCAGCTAAAGCGGGGTCTCTGTCTTTCTTATCATGCGTGGTTACATGGAGTGGCTCTGTTTTTAAAGCGGCCTCCGGTTTACCCCTTGACATTTGCTTTTTATATATCACTTGGGGCCTTGGTCGTGTCCGAACCAATGCGACACCTTTTGATAGGCGACAGCCACCAGATCATTTGGGGACATGGTCAAGTCTGAACCAGTCACGCCTCTTGATCGGCCTAAGGCCACAAAATCACTTGGGGGCTTGGTCGAACCCGAACCATTGCCACGCCTCTTGATCGGCATATATGCCACGGTTTCATTTGGGGACCTGGCTGACTTGAATCATTGTCACTCCTATTGGGGGCTTGATCCTGTCCGACCATGGTAACACCATCTGATCAGCTCAGTATAGCATATTTTTGCAAAACGGTTTTTTGCCTTTGCTTCCATGTTATTTTCATGGCTTATTTGTTCTTTGTTTTTATTGGATTTCTTTTATGTCAACAAAACACCTTTTTTCCGGTTTAGGCGATGAATTTGATTCCCCCTTTAATGCGGAGAAGTATGCCTGGGTTATCTTTTTCCTGTTAACATCATGGAGTAACAAGGGGCTTTGTATTGACTCAGTACGGTTTATACGGGAGCTGTTTTCTCCCCCATTGTTGACGGTAATGGTTTATAAAACCTCCGCTTCAAGCTTGGCTAAGCCAGCTTCATGCCCAGACATGGCAGTTCAAATTTTTCTGATTGCAGGAAATATGAGTTGAGGTTTTTCGAACAAAAGCTTCAGTACTTATGCACGAAGGCATATTCAAGGTAGAAGTATTAACTATCCTATTACAAGGCAACACGGTGCCTGAATAAGATCATTGTTCTTTTGGAACGATGCCAAAGACAGCTATCCAAACCGGCTTCCGGTTCAAGCCTGCTCCTCGTCCTCGTCCGCTTCAGCTTCCTCGTCTCTACCCATTGGCTGGAAATCAACAGTGGTCCAGTCAATTCCCATTAAAGCTTGGAAAACAGCCTCTTCATGGATCAGGGAAGACGGTTCAATATCAGGAGCGTAAGTATGCTTACGGATTGGAGGAATCAGATTCTCCGCTTCAAGAGTTGGGGCAGGCACTCGCTTGTTCTGTTCGTTGTATTGCGCTTGATAATGCGTCAAGTCTGCCTCTTCAGCTAATTGACAAGTCAGAGGTCGCACTGCACGGTTTATTACCCTCAGATCATCTTCGTTAAATTCAGAGCCATCTTCCTTCAGGCTGGGATAGCCTTGAGCTGCTTCCACAGGGTCGAAATCTGGCACCCATGCCTTTGCCCGGATCAAGGCGTTAATAGCTCCGGTTCGAGCGGCGGATTTTTTCAGCTCCTCAATCCGGGCCGGAAGCATTGACAACCTGTTAAGAGTGTCCTGGATTAAAGAGGGTGCCGGGTTGTTATGAGAGGCTCTGGTAATGATCCGCTGGGTTCCGGTATACAATTGTTCCACTAAGGTGTAGGCAGCCTTCAGTTTCTTCCGCACATCATTTCCTAAGTGCCCGATGCGTGTGCCTACAACAATATAGGGACGGTCTCAAACCGGATTTATACTATAGCAGGTTCAAGTTATCACAGAAGTTAAAAGGAGCTTACCAAAGATCGCAGCGGTCATGGAGTGTATTTGCCGTTTTACGGCTGTAAGTTCATCCACCACCGGTTTCAGGGCAGCTTCAGCATTTTCAGCCCTTTTGGTTAAAGCGGCTTTCTCAGTGGCCCAATCAGCCCGCTCTTTCTTGAAGCCTTCTTTCAGCTGTTCAGCGATGCTCAAGGCGCTGGTTAATTCTTCTTTTGCCTTGTCTGTTTCAGCTTGTTGGGTTTTCAAAGTCTCCTGCAAATCAGCAATCCGGTCCTCCTTGATTCTCACCTCAGCCTGCATACAGACAGCATTTAGCTTTAAGCAAGCGGTCCAAGAAATTGAAGTATCAACCACATAACAAAGTTATACGCCTGATACTTGGGGGCTAATGCACCTTCAATTTTCATATATTATTAGATTTCAAAAGTCCCAAGCTCAATACAGGTATTCAACTTGGCACTTGGGGGCTAATGGCTATTTGATCAAATTATGTTCTAAGGATAGTTTTTCTATCGGAGACCCGGTTTAATTATGCTAAGTTAAACCGGCAATTAGGGGCTATATTGATGGATTTCAAAGTGTTGACGATCGTATTCAAGTCCTGGTTTGACGAAGGTTACAAACCGACCCTTGGGGGCTAGGAGGATCGATGCAATGGCAGTCAGTAAAGAAGTAAGTTACCTCAAATTTATCCCTCATCATCTTTACCAGCCCAGCTTCACAGTCACGGCTAGTATAAAGCCGGTTTAAATAGACGGAATGAAGATCTTGGGCACTCAGAGCAGCATATGTCTCCAGTTCAACATCCCATTTTTCTTTATTCAGAGCGGAAAAATCCTCTTTTATGGTATGCTTGGTTAAGGTGACAGGATTCCCGGGTTCAAAGCGGCCTACACCGGTAATCACAACATCATCATCTTTGGAAACGCCGGTTTGTATTGGTGCGATCGGTTTGTCAGCAGGACTGTGGGATTTCTCAATCCGGACGGAGCTGGCAGGCGGGTCAGCAGAGACTGAAGTATTAATAGGCCTCTCTTAGGGAATAGCATCGTCTTGCAAAGGAGGATCATTGGGAATATCCTCAGGAGCGAATGCGTCAAGATCTGGCGTTTTGTCATGTTCTGGGGTTACATCTTCTTCAGCCGCTTTATCCAGGCGGGCTTTCTTGCTCGGTTTAGGTTTGGCCCTGAAAGAAAATCAAAGAGTCAAGGAAAAGCATAAGCCATTACATAGTGTACTGGAAGCATATGTTCAGCTTAGCTTACCCAAGAATCGTTTTTAATGGTGGCAGCTGAGTGGCCGACGATTCACCAGAAGATGAATGAGAAGTAACTTGATAATCGGAGTCGGATGGGTTAAGAGGTTGACGGAAGAAACCCGCTTTAGGATTTAAATCAATAAAAAGGTCGGAGACCTCGGAGCGGCGTTTTCGAACCAGACTGTTTGGTAAACCGGTGGAGGTAACTACCTGGCCACTGTGCCGGGTTGTGCGGCGAGCTTCATGTTGCTGAGTCTTCATAAGAAATTTGGGATCCAAATAAGCAAGAGGATGAGAAAATTTAACTTTCCGGTTTGCCTGGCGAAATTTTGGCAAAGGCAAGATTTCTGAATCAGAAGAGAGAATAGTTACCTCAACGAATTCCGCATTGCTGGCTTCAGCGTCGTCCTGACAAGCATCATCATCAATAAGGCGTGTAAAAAATAAGCCAAGCGAGTCAAGTTCTACCTCAAGGTCCGGGTTACCCACATCATCATCAATAGCTGGGTCAGATGAAGCGGTGGTTTTTCTCTTGTGAGCTGGCTTCTTGATAACCTTGGTCTTGGGTCGGGTTGGCCGCCCTGCCTTCTCCGTTTTGTCTTGTGAAAGCTTCTTGCTCCAAAACGGATTATCGCCCTGGATCAGCAGTGATTAAATATCAGACAGATAATGCAGTAACCGGTTCAACAATAGAGCAATTAAAATCTTACCGCTGGCGGTTTGTTTGTGGTGCAGTAAGGAAGTAGACCGGTTTGAGCACAGAGGTGCTCCGGTTCATTCAGCATCTTCTTTACAGATTCTGTGACTTCATCATCGGAGAGTTGGATTTTAGTGTGTCGGAGTGGGTCATCGACACTATCAGTATACTTGCACATCAAACTGGAGCGCCGGCTCAGAGGCAGTATGCTCCATGATATCCAACAGCGTGCAAGATCTATTCCCGTTAAACCGTTGGCCATAAAAGCTTGGAGCTTGGACAGTTGCGGAGCATATTTAATTCTCTCCTTGGCGCTTAGTCTTTGTGGAAAAGGGTGCGTGTTGCTGAGCCGTTCTGGACGGAAGCCAGGCAAGGGATTTTCATTTTCAGGAGAGGTATCTTTACAATAAAACCAAGTCGCATTCCACTCCTTGGGGTGAGTATGGAGTTTGACGTGGGGATAAGTGATCTCCTTCCTCTTCTGAATGGCCATACCGCCCAATTCAGTGTTGGGGCCGTCGGTAAATTCAGTGCGGCGGTTTAAATGGAAGCAGTCTCTAAACAGCTCGACTGAAGGCTCCTCTTGAAGGTATACCTCAAAGAGTACTTGAAAGTGACATAGATTGGTGACGGAATTGGGGCCAATATCCTGTGGACGGAGCTGAAAGTTGGCTAACACATCCCGATAAAACTTAGAACCGGGCGGTTTGAAACCCCGGGCCAAGTGATCTGCAAAGACCACAACCTCTCCCTCCTGAGGTGTGGGAGGACATTCATTTCCAGGAACCCTCCAGTGGATCGTATATTTATTGTCTAAAGCGCCGATCAGGACTAGATCATCCAACTGAGATTCTGTGACGCGAGAGGGAACCCAATTGCACTCATATACTTGTTTGGCCATGGTGAGATCTACAAGAAATAGGTGATCCGGTTCAAGAATATGTTGGATAAAAAGAAGGTGTTGATCTAAACAACGACAAACCGGAGGCAATATCTATAAACCGGTCTTCTACGATGCGGCGTCATAGGGATTCTGGTGGTTCAACTAGGGGACTAATGGTATATACCGGTTTCGTAACTTTTTTCTATGGTAAGTTAAACCGCCTGACCTAAGCATCGGAAGCAATTGAAGTTGTGGACAGCTAAGTATGCAGAAACATGTTTCACAAGATCCTATTACCGCTGCGGATCTACAGCAAGCTCACAAAAACAAAAATATTCCGAAGAATAAGGCAGAACGGAAGTGAAACATTGAGCGGGTATGTGTGTGAGATCTATGGACTCAGATGAGAAATTACAGGTGGATGTTTAAAGATCACTACTGAACACAGCGGGGGTTCACAGATTTATTCAAGAGTCAGAGAACAAGTATGAGCAAGCGACGAACACAGCGCGAGTATGAAACCCTAAGAACAGATCTAGGTCAAGAAGAGAAGAAAGCTTACTAGAAACGAAGAAGATGCGGAAGGATACCACAGGGCTCTGGTGCGTTCAGGTTGATGCAGTGGCCCAAGACGAAGCAGAGGTCGACAGCGACAGCGGAGCTCCAAGGTTGGCGACGCGAGGAAGACGAAGAAGAAGAGACGAAGGAAAAAGAAATGACCCTTCGGTCTTATTTATAAGGCAACAGAGTTAGGTCAAGCGCGCGGATCCAGGAGCTATTGTTAAAAGGAGGGCGTTATAAATGATAAATTTCATGATGACGTCATGACCGGTTTACAGCGACCAGAAATGATGACGACATGGCGGTTTACCAATTACCAGAAGTTGTCCAAGACACAAGATTTTGGGAACGGTTGACATGAACCGGTTCAAATCAATCTGGGGCCTAATGTTGGGGATATTACCACTAGGCGTGAACCGGCTTACTTGGGCCGGGTTAACTTCCTTAGTGGTATAAGCAAATGAAGGCCCAAGGCCTATAGTCGGTTTAGAACCTGTAGCCGTAAACCGGCCTGATGTATACTTGTATTGTAAGTTAGGAATAGAGAGATACCAACCGGGATACGAGTATGAACCGGTTGGGACTCTATGGACCGACGGGCGTCACCCGTGTATATAAGGGGACGACCCGGCGGCGGTTCAGGGGAGAGAACGACAACTCGAGCCTAGGCGAAGCTTGTTTGCTCCCTAGCCATCGAGACCACATCAATTCCATCACAACTAGACGTAGGCTTTACCTTCATCGAAGGGGCCGAACTAGTATAAAACCCTCGTGTCTTTGTGTCCACTTTAACCCCTTCAAGTAAACCCGTAGCGATGGCTCCACGACTAAGTCCTTTCACTAGGACATCTGCCGTGACAAATCCACGACAGGTAGTGCCACTCACGCGAAAACTGGCAGGAGCAAAAAGAAAGAAGGCTTATGCAAATGGGAAAACCAAGGAAAATACGAGAGGGACAAGACAAGGAGCAACAACACCGGGTAGAGACACCTCAAGGACAAAAGCAAAGGAAAAAGAACCCCACAAGAAGTGTCTCAAACACACACAAAGACGTCAAGATCAACAACAACCGTTGATCATGAGGGGAGGGTGATGGCCGAAGCCACCTATGTTTGAGTTAATAGGTATGGCACCGCCAGAGATTTTAACCTTGGGCCCATGACGAAAACTCATCTTTGAAGAACAAGTACCATAAAAAATGGCCAATGTGAAAGACTTGATCGATTTATGCATAATGGTGGGAGGGAGAGTTCATTGAGAGAAGAACACTCCCCCTATGTCCATGCCTACATCTAGACAAGATATACTGATGAGTGTGAGCCACATTGCCCGAATCAATGATATTTAGCTCATGCCTTAACTCACAAAATCTTGCTTCATCTAGAGGCTTCTTGAAGATATCCGCTAGTTGCTCTTGAGTGTTGATGTAGATGATCTCAATATCTTCACGCTTGATGTGATCCTGAATGAAATGACGATGAATCTCAATATGCTTCGTCTTGCTATGTTGCACTGATTTGTGAGAGATCTTGATAGCACTTTCATTGTCACATAGAAGAGGCACTTTGTCATATGTGACACTGCTACCTCTTGAGCACTCCGTTGGTTTTCCATTGAAGAGGAAAGCGTGATGCAGCAAAGTAGCGTAAGTATTTCCCTCAGTTTTTGAGAACCAAGGTATCAATCCAGTAGGAGGCTACACGCAAGTCCCTCGTACCTACACAAACAAACAAGAACCTCACAACCAACGCGATAAAGGGGTTGTCAATCCCTTCACGGCCACTTGCGAAAGTGAGATATGATAGAGATAAAAAGATAAGATAAATATTTTTGGTATTTTTATGATATAGATTGAAAAGTAAAGATTGCAAAATAAAGTAGATTGGAAACTTATATGATGGAGAATAGATCCGGGGGCCATAGGTTACACTAGTGGCTTCTCTCAAGATAGCATAAGTATTACGGTGGGTGAACAAATTACTGTCGAGCAATTGATAGAAAAGTGCATAGTTATGAGAATATCTAGGCATGATCATGTATATAGGCATCATGTCCGCGACAAGTAGACCGACTCCTGCCTTCATCTACTACTATTACTCCACACATCGACCGCTATCCAGCATGCATCTAGAGTATTAAGTTCATAAGAACAGAGTAACGCATTAGACAAGATGACATGATGTAGAGGGATAAACTCAAGCAATATGATATAAACCCCATCTTTTTATCCTCGATGGCGACAATACAATACGCGCCTTGCTGCCCCTGCTGTCACTGGGAAAGGACACCGCAAGATTGAACCCAAAGCTAAGCACTTCACCCATTCCAAGAAAGATCAATCTAGTAGGCCAAACCAAACTGATAATTCGAAGAGACTTGCAAAGATAACCAATCATACAAAAAAGAATTCAGAGGAGATTCAAATATTTCTCATAGAAACTTGATCATAAACCCACAATTCATTGGATCTCGACAAACACACCGCAAAAAGAGTTACATCAAATATATCTCCAATAAGATCGAGGAGAACTTTGTATTGAGATTCAAAGAGAGAGAAGAAGCCATCTAGCGAATAAATATGGACCCGAAGGTCTGTGGTAAACTACTCACAACTCATCGGAGAGGCTATGGTGTTGATGTAGAAGCCCTCCGTGATCGATTCCCCCTCTGGTGGAGCGCCGGAAAAGGCTCCAAGATGGGATCTCACTGGTACAGAAGGTTGTGGCGGTGGAAATAGGGTTTCGGGGTGCTCCTTGATGTTTCCAGGGTACGGAGGTATATATAGGCGAAGGAGGTCGGTCAGGGGAGACACGAGGGGCCCACGAGGGTGGGGGCGCGCCCACCCCCCTAGGGCGCGCCCTCCTGCCTCGTGGCCGCCTCGGCTTCTTCTTGATGTCCACTCAAAGTCTCCTGGATTGCGTTTGTTCCAAAAAGATCACTCCCGAAGGTTTCATTCCGTTTGAACTTCGTTTGATATTCCTTTTCTTCGAAACACTGAAATAGGCAAAAAAAAACAGCAATTTGGGCCGAGCCTCCGGTTAGTAGGTTAGTCCCAAAAATGATATAAAAGTGTATAGTAAAGCCCATAAATATCCAAAACGGGTAATATAATAGCATGGAGCAATCAAAAATTATAGATACGTTGGAGACGTATCAAGCATCCCCAAGCTTAATTCCCGCTCGTCCTCGAGTAGGTAAATGATAAAAATAGAATTTTTGATGTGGAATGCTACCTAGCATATTTCTTAATGTAATTTTCTTTATTGTGGCATGAATGTTCAGATCCAAATGATTCAAGATAAAAGTTCATATTGACATGAAAACAATAATACTTCAAGCATACTAACAAGGCAATTATGTCTTCTCAAAATAACATGGCTAAAGAAAGCTATCCCTACAAAATCATATAGTCTGGTTATGCTCTATCTTCATCACACAAAGTATTAATCATGCACAACCCCGATGAAAAGCCAAGCAATTGTTTCATACTTTAGTATTCTCAAACTTTTTCAACTTTCATGCAATACATGAGCGTGAGCCATGGACATAGCACTATATGTGGAATAGAATGGTGGTTGTGGAGAAGACAAAAAAGGAGAAGATAGTCTCACATCAACTAGGCATATCAACGGGCTATGGAGATGCCCATTAATAGATATCAATGTGAGTGAGTAGGGAGTGCCATGCAATGGATGCACTAGAGCTATAAGTGTATGAAAGCTCAACAAAAGAAACTAGTGGGTGTGCATCCAACTTGCTTGCTCACGAAGACCTAGGGCATTTTGAGGAAGCCCATCATTGGAATATACAAGACAAGTTCTATAATGAAAAATTCCCACTACTATATGAAAGTGACAACATAGGAGACTCTCTATCATGAAGATCATGGTGCTACTTTGAAGCACAAGTGTGGTAAAGGATAGTAACATTGTCCCTTCTCTCTTTTTCTCTCATTTTTTTGTACTGGGCTTCTTTGGCCTTTCTCCCTTTTTTTAGAGTCCGGAGTCTCATCCCGACTTGTGGGGGAATCATAGTCTCCATCATCCTTTCCTCACTTGGGACAATGCTCTAAAAATGAAGATCATCACTTTTATTTACTTACAACTCAAGAACTACAACTCAATAATTAGAACAAATATGACTCTATGTGAATGCCTCCGGCGGTGTACCGGGATATGCAATGAATCAAGAGTGACATGTATGAAAGAATTATCAAGGTGGCTTTGCCACAAATATGATGTCAACTACATGATCATGCAAAAGCAATATGACAATGATGGAGTGTGTCATAATAAACGGAACGGTGGAAATTTGCATGGCAATATATCTCGAAATGACTATGGAAATGCCATAATAGGTAGGTATGGTGGCTGTTTTGAGGAACATATATGGTGGTTGTATGGTACCGGCGAAAGTTGCGCGGCACAAGAGAGGCTAGCAATGGTGGAAGGGTGAGAGTGCGTATAATCCATGGACTCAACATTAGTCATAAAGAACTCATATACTTATTGCAAAAATCTACAAGTTATCAAAACAAAGTACTACGCGCATGCTCCTAGGGGTATAGATTGGTAGTAAAAGACCATCGCTCGTCCCCGACCACCACTCATAAGGAAGACAATCAATAAATAAATCATGCTCCAACTTCATCACATAACGGTTCACCTTGCGTGCATGCTACGGGAATCACAAACTTCAACACAAGTATTTCTCAAATTCACAACTACCCAACTAGCATGACTCTAACATTACCATCCTCATATCTCAAAACAATCATCGAGTATCAAATTGATCATAGCATCCAATACACTTTCTATGATAGTTTTTATTGTACCCAACTTGGATGCCTATCATATTAGGACCAATTTTTATAAGCATAGCAAATACCATGCTGTTCTAAAAGACTCTCAAAATAATATAAGTTAATCATGAGAGATCAATAATTTCTACAAAATAAAACCACCGCCGTGCTCTAAAAAGATATAAGTGAAGCACTAGAGCAAAACTGTCTAGCTCAAAAGATATAAGTGAAGCACATAGAGTATTCTAATAAATTCCGAATCATGTGTGTCTCTCTCAAAAGGTGTGTACAACAAGGATTATTGTGGTAAACTAAAAATCAAAGACTCATATCATACAAGACGCTCCAAGAAAAACACATATCATGTGGTGAATAAAAATATAGCTCCAAGTAAAGTTACCAATAGATGAAGACGAAAGAGGGGATGCCTTCCGGAGCATCCCAAAGCTTAGGATTTTGGTTGTCATTGAATTATCTTGGGGTGCCATGGGCATCCCCAAGCTTAGTATCATGCCACTCCTTATTCCATAGTCCATCAAATCTTTACCCAGAACTTGAAAACTTCACAACACAAAACTCAACAGGAAATCTCATGAGCTCCATTAGTGCAAGAAAGAAAAACCACCATTAAGGTACTGTAATGAAATCATTCTTTATTTATATTGGTGTTAAACCTACTGTATTCCAACTTCTCTATGGTCCATACCCCCCGATACTAGCCATAGATTCATCAAAATAAGCAAACAACACACGAAAAACAGAATCTGTCAAAAACAGAACAGTTTGTAGCAATCTGTAACTTTAGAATACTTATGGAACTCTAAAAATCCTACCAAAATAGTAAGTCCTAGGAAATTTGTCTATTGATCTACTGCAAAAATAATCAACTAAAAAAACGTTTCTGTGATTTACTAAAATTATTCTCGTGCACACAAAAGTTTCTGTTTTCAGCAAGATCAAATTAACTATCACCGTAAGTTATCCTATAGGTTCTACTTGGCACAAACATTAATTAAAACATAAAACCACATCTAAACAGAAGATATATGAATTATTTATTACTAAACCTAAGCAAAAAGCAAGGAATAAAAATAAAATTTGGTTGCCTCCCAACAAGCGCTATCGTTTAACGCCCCTAGCTAGGCATAAAAGCGAGAATAGATCTACGTATTGCCATCTTTGATATTCAATTCATAAGTGGCTCTCATAGTAGATTCATAAGGTAATTTGATTTTATTTCTAGGAAAGTGTTCCATGCCTTTCCTTAATGGAAATTGGAATCTAATATTTCCTTCCTTCATATCAATAATTGCACCAATCGTTCTAAGGAAAGGTCTACCAAGAATAATAGGACATGAAAAATTGCAATCTATGTCAAGAACGATAAAATCTACTGGCACATAATTCCTATTTGAAACAATAAGATCATCATTAATTTTTCCCATAGGTTTCTTAATGGTGGAATCCGCAAGGTGCAAGTTTAAAGAGCAATCATCAAATTCATGGAAACCTAACATATCACATAAAGTTTTTGGAATCGTGGAAACACTAGCACCCAAATCACACAAAGCATAGAATTCATGATCTTTAATTTTAATTTTAATAGTAGGTTCCCACTCATCATAAAGTTTTCTAGGTATAGAAACTTCCAACTCAAGTTTTTCCTCATAATATTGCATCAAAGCATCAACGATATGTTTGGTAAAAGCTTTATTTCGACTATAAGCATGAGGAGAATTCAACACGGATTGCAACAAGGAAATACAATCTATTAAAGAACAGTTATCATAATTAAATTCCTTGAAATCCAAAATAGTGGGTTCATTGCTATTTAAAGTTTTGACCTCTCCAATCCCACTTTTACCAAATTTAGCATCAAGATCTAATAAGTCCGAATCATTGGGACGCCTTTTAACTAAAGTTGACTCTTCTCCAGTCCCATAATTATCAAGATTCATATTACAAAACAAAGATTTAATAGGGGACACATCAATCACTTTTATTCTTCATCTTTATTTTCATGGAAACTAGAAGAACACGCTCTTACAAAGCAATCTTTCTTAGCACACATTCTAACGGTTCTTTCTTTGCACTCATGAATGGAAATTCTCATGGCTTTGAGAGACTCATTGATATCATGCTTAGGTGGAATAGATCTAAGTTTCAAAGAATCAACATCAAGAGAAATTCTATCCATGTTCCTAGCCAATTCATCAACTTTACGCAATTTTTCTTCAAGCAAAGCATTGAAATTCTTTTGAGAGATCATAAATTCTTTAACGCTAATATCAAAATCAGAGGGCATCTTATTAAAATTTCCATAAGAATTGTTGTAGGAATTACCATAATTATTAGAGGAATTACTAGGAAACGACCTAGGATTAAACTTTCCTCTATAAGCATTGTTACCAAAACTATTCCTACCAACAAAATTCACATCCATAGATTCATTATTATTCTCAATCAAAGTAGAGAAAGGCATATCATTGGGATCAATAGGAGAACTCTTAATAGCAAAAAAATTCATAAGTTCATCCATCTTTCCACTCGAAACATTAATCTCTTCTATCGCATGAACTTTTTTACTAGTAGATCTTTCGGTGTGTCATTGAGAATAATTAACCATATATCTAGGAGCTTAGTAGCTTCTCCTAAAGTGATTTCCATAAAAGTGCCTCCCGCGGCCGAATCTAAAAGATTTCTATAAGCAAAATTCAATCCGGCATAATTTTTTGTATGATCATCCATAAATTTAATCCATGTGTAGGGCAATTGCGAATCATTAATTTCATCCTCTCCCAAGATTGTGCAACATGCTCATGATCAAGTTGCTTAAAATTCATAATATCATTCCTAAGGGAGATGATCTTAGTGGGAGGAAAATACTTAGAGATAAAAGCATCTTTTCACTTATTCCACGAATCAATACTATTTTTAGGCAAAGATGAAAACCAAGTTTTAGCATGATCTCTAAGTGAAAACGGAAATAACTTCAATTTAACAATATCATTATTCGTGTCTTTCTTCTTTTTCATGTCACACAAATCAACAAAGTTGTTTAGATGAGTAGCGGCATCCTCACTAGGAAGGCCAGAGAATTGATCTTTCATAATAAGATTCAACAAAGCAGCATTGATTTCACAAGATTCAGCATCATTAAGAGGAGCAATCAAAGTGCTAAGGAAATCATTATTATTGGTATTGGAAAAGTCACACAATTTAGTATTATCTTGAGCCATTGTGACAAACAATCCAACACACAAGCACACAAGAGGCAAGCGAAAAAGAGAGGCGAACGGAAAGAGAGGGCAAATAAAACGGCAAGGGTGAAGTGGGGGAGAGGAAAACGAGAGGCAAATGGTAAATAATGTAATGCGAGGGAGATGAGTTTGTGATGGGTACTTGGTATGTATTGACTTGAGCGAAGACCTCCCTGGCAACGGCGCCAGAAATCCTTCTTGCTACCTCTTGAGCACTGCGTTGGTTTTCCCTTGAAGAGGAAAGGGTGATGCAGCAAAGTAGCGTAAGTATTTCCCTCAGTTTTTGAGAACCAAGGTATCAATCCAGTAGGAGGCTACACGCAAGTCCCTCGTACCTACACAAACAAACAAGAACCTCGCAACCAACGGGATAAAGTGGTTGTCAATCCCTTCACAGCCACTTGCGAAAGTGAGATCTGATAGAGATAAAAAGATAAGATAAATATTTTTGGTATTTTTATGATATAGATTGAAAAGTAAAGATTGCAAAATAAAGTAGATTGGAAACTTATATGATGGAGAATAGACCCGGGGGCCATAGGTTTCACTAGTGGCTTCTCTCAAGATAGCATAAGTATTACGATGGGTGAACAAATTACTGTCGAGCAATTGATAGAAAAGTGCATAGTTTGAGAATATCTAGGCATGATCATGTATATAGGCATCACGTCCGCGACAAGTAGACCGACTCCTGCCTGCATCTACTACTATTACTCCAAACATCGACCGCTATCCAGCATGCATCTAGAGTATTAAGTTCATAAGAACAGAGTAACGCATTAGGCAAGATGACATTATGTAGAGGGATAAACTCAAGCAATATGATATAAACCCCATCTTTTTATCCTCGATGGCAACACTACAATACATGCCTTGCTGCCCCTGCTGTCACTGGGAAAGGACACCGCAAGATTGAACCCAAAGCTAAGCACTTCTCCCATTGCAAGAAAGATCAATATAGTAGGCCAAACCAAACTGATAATTTGAAGAGACTTGCAAAGATAACCAATCACACATAAAAGAATTCAGAGGAGATTCAAATATTTCTCATAGATAAACTTGATCATAAACCCACAATTCATCGGATCTCGACAAACATACCGCAAAAAGAGTTACATCAAATAAATCTCCAAGAAGATCGAGGAGAACTTTGTATTGAGATTCCAAGAGAGAGAATAAGCCATCTAGCTAATAACTATGGACCCGAAGGTCTGTGGTAAACTACTAACAACTCATCGGAGAGGCTATGGTGTTGATGTAGAGGCCCTCCATGATCGATTCCCACTCTGGCGGAGCGCCAGAAAAGGCTCCAAGATGGGATCTCACGGGTACAGAAGGTTGCAGCCGGTGGAAATATGGTTTCGTGGTGCTCCTTGATGTTTCCAGGGTATGGAGGTATATATAGGCAAATGAGGTCGGTCAGGGGAGCCACGAGGGGCCCATGAGGGTGGGGGGCGCGCCCACCCCCCTAGGGTGCGCCCTCCTACCTCATGGCCGCCTCGATTGCTTCTTGACGTCCACTCCAAGTCTCCTGGATTGCGTTCGTTCCAAAAAGATTGCTCCCCAAGGTTTCATTCCGTTTGGACTCCGTTTGGTATTCCTTTTCTTCGAAACACTGAAATAGGCAAAAAAACAGCAATTTGGGTTGGGCCTCCGGTTAGTAGGTTAGTCCCAGAAATGATATAAAAGTGTATAGTAAAGCCCATAAACATCCAAAATGGGTAATATAATAGCATGGATCAATCAAAAATTATAGATACGTTGGAGACGTATCAGACACCGTAATCCTTTAAACTTTGCCTCATCCATAGCAATTGTGCACAACAACTTGCAGCGGCTACATATTTGGTCTTGGTGGACAAGTGAGATACGCAATTTTGCTTCTTCGAAGACCAACTCACCAAAGAGCGACCAATGAATTGGCACCCTCCGGGAGTTGTCTTCCTCTCCACACAATCTCCTTCCCAATCTGAATCCGAGTAACGCATGAGATCAAAGCTTGCTCCTTTGGGGTACCATAAGCCAAAGTTTGGGGTATGATCCAAATATCGAAAGATTCTCTTGGCCGCCACATAGTGGCTTTCCTTAGGTGCGGCTTGAAACCACGCACAAATTCCCACACTTAACATGATATCCGGTCTAGATGCACAAAGGTAAATCAACGATCCAATCATGGAGCGATATACCTTTTGACCCACTGCTTTACCATTGGGATCACTGTCAAGCTTGCATGTGGTGGGCATGGGAAACTTGACTGGCTTGACATCATCTAGCTTGAATCTATTGAGCATGTCTTGAGTACACTTGGCTTGGATGAATGTTCCTTCTCTTCTTTGCTTGACTTCAAACCCAAGAAAGAACTTCAACTCTCCCATCATAGACATCTCAAACTTCTTGGTCATTAGTGTGGCAAACTCATCATTGAAAGATTTGTTAGGAGAACCAAAAATATATCATCAATATATAGTTGGCATATGAACAAACCCCCTTTGATCTTCTTAGTAAAAAGAGTGGGATCAATTTTCTGAATTTCAAACCCACGATCTTGCAACAACTCGGTAAGGTGCTCATACCACGCACGTGGGGTTTGTTTAAGGCCATAGAGCGCCTTCTTGAGTTTGTATACATGATTAGGGAGCTTGGGATCCTCGAATCCTAGAGGTTGCTTGACATATACCAACTCATTCAAGGGACCATTAAGAAATGAGCTTTTCACATCCATTTGTTGCAACTTAAAATCATGATGAGATGCACATGCAAGCAACATGCAAATAGATTCAAGATGTGCAACGGGGGCAAATGTTTCATCATATTCGATACCCTCGACTTGGGAGTAGCCTTGTGCCACCAATCTTGCCTTGTTTCGAACAACCACACCGTTCGCATCTTGCTTGTTCTTGAAGATCCATTTGGTCGCAATGACATTGTGTTCCTCTGTTGGCCTTGGCACTAATTCCCACACTTGGTTGCACTCGAAGTTATTGAGTTCATCATGCATGGCTTCAAGCCAATTCTCATCAACGAGCGCCTCATGTACCTTTTGGGGTTCAACACACGAAATAAATGCATGATGCTCACAAAAGTTTGACAATTGTTTACCAGTAGATACCCCTTTTCTCAAGCTTCCAAGCACATTCTCCATGACAAGTTGTTGGCGCTCGAGCTTGGCTGCCACCTTGGCGGCATAGTGCTCCAAAAGTTCCTCAATGGGCATTTGAGGATCATCTTGCTCATCTTGAGCACTGTCTTGAGTTTGCTGTTGATCTTGAGCTTGTTCTTGATCTCGAGCAATGTCTTGAGCTTGCTCTTGACCTTGAGCACTGTCTTGAGCCTGCTCTTGATATTGAGCGAGCTCAAAGGCATGAACTTGATCTTGGGCATCAATTGGTGCAACACCATCTCCACGAGGTTGATCTTGCCCTTAATCTTGCTCATAGGGTTGAGGGCCTTCACTTTGTTCTTCGAAAGCATGTGGGTCTAGCATTGATGATGGCTCCACTTGAGTAGAGCATTTTCCTTCTCCTTCGGCCACAAGGGGTTCCTCAATGGGGAGTATTTGACCAATCCCCATTCTTCTTATGGCTTGGGGAGGAATTTCATCACCTACATCACAAAGACCACTTTGCTCCACTTGGGAGCCGTTAGTTTCATCAAACTCCACATTAAACGTCTCCTCAGTGAGTCCGGTGGACTTGTTGAGGACACGCTAGGCATGAGAGTTTGTAGCATAACCAACAAATATGCCCTCTTGAGCTCTATGTTTGAATTTAGACAAACGGACACCTTTGTTGAGAATGAAACACTTACAACCGAACACCCGGAAGTACTTGAGGTTGGGCTTGTTGCCGGTAAGTATCTCATATGGAGTATTATTCAAGCCTTTGCGGAGGTAGAGCCTATTGGATGCATGACAAGCGGTGTTGATGGATTCAGCCCAAAAGTTGTACGGAGACTTGAACTCCGCCATCATAGTCCTTGCCGCATCCATCAACGTTCGGTTCTTCCTCTCTACCATACATTTTGTTGAGGGGTATAGAGTGCGGCATATTGGTGCTTGATCCCCTTGTCACTAAGAAATTCATCCAAGGTGTAGTTCTTGAACTCGGTGCCGTTGTCACTTCTAATCATCAAAATCTTTGCTTCATGTTGACGTTGAGCTTCATTTGCAAAGTTGATGACGGTTTGTTGAGTCTCACTCTTCCTCTTGAAGAAGTACACCCATGTATATCTTGAGAAGTCATCCACAATTACCAATCAATACTTTCTTCCACCGAGACTATCAAAGGATGGAGGACCATGAAGGAGCTCCAAGGGCCTCTACGAGTAGATGATAGTAGAGGGTCGGTGAGCCATTTCATGAAGCTTTCCTTCGATACAAGCACTGCAAGCATGGTCTTTGGCAAAACTCACATTTGTTAGTCCACAGACGTGATCCCCTTTGAGGAGACTTTGCAAAGATCTCATATTGACATGGGCTGGTCGGCGATGCCAAAGCTAACCCACATCAACTTTAGCCATTAGGCAAGTCACGATCTTAGTGGGTCGCTCCAAAAAGTTCACCACATAAAGACCGTTCTAGACATGCCCAACAAAATCTACTTTAAGAGTCTTGCTCCACAAAAGGGCCATGGTATCAAGATCAAAGAATGTTGCAAATCTCATAAGTGCAAGTTGACGAATGAAAAGCAAATTGTATGCAAGGGACTCAAACAAGCATGACCTTCTCAATAGATAAATCTTGAGAGATGACCACCTTGCCAAGTCCCAATACCTTAGAAGTTGAAGCATCACCGAATTGGACATGAGTGGGCATATATGGAATTGGATGCACATCCACCACCAAGTCCTTGCTCCCGGTCATATGATTTGTTTCTCCACTATCAAGCAACCATGACACTCCGCCGGAAGCAAACTCCTACACGAGATCAATGCTTGGATTTAGGTACCCATTCTTGAATGGGTCCTTTGAGGTTAGTAACAAGGGTCTTAGGAACCCAAATAGACCATTCAATGTACTCATAAAAGGAACCAACAAATTTAGCATAAACATGCCCATCACTAGCACGACATAAAACATAAGAGGGGTTAAAGTCGCGGGCTTTGTTGGTAGGGGCGGTATTGCCCTTCTTGGCATTACCACCAACTTCCTTCTTCTTATTCTTCTTCTCATGAGCACCCTCACCCGCCTTGATAAAGGTTTCCTTGAGCGAGAGAGGTTGCTTGTTCTTGTTCTTGTTCTTCTTATTTAACTTGGGTATAAACCCAAGTCCATCCTTTCCTACAACTTCCTTTTGATTGCTCAAAAGGTCATTAAGGTTCTTCTCGCCTTGTATGCAAGTCACAAGGCCCTTCTCAAGTTGCTCTTTCAACTTGGCATTTTCCTCCACAAGATGCATATGCCCACAACAAGGGTTAGTAGCATTGGCATTATCGATTAGAATGAAAGGAGGACACGTTGAAATCTCCTTGGTTAGCTTCACTTGGAGTTGATCATGAGACCCTTTTAGAGAAGCATGAACACCCTTCAAGACCTTGTGAGCCTTGTCAAGTGTATCAAATTCTTACTTGAGTCTATCATGGCCAACCCCAAGTGCAACTTTCTCGGATTTAAGCACACGAGTAAGAACAATAGGATGATCAAGATCTTTTTGCAATTTAGCATGATGAATGTTGTGTGACTCCTCAAGAGTCAAACAAAGATCTCGCTCTTCCTCTAGAGGAATGGAAAGATCCGCAATCTGATTGGCATAGTCACGGCTATGCCCCTCCAACTTGGAGATAATATCCTCACGTGACTCAATGATGGCCTCACCAAGTTGTTCCAAGAGAGCAACAAAGTGCTTCTTGGATTCACCCTTGAGCTTACTCACGAACTTGGTGAATTCATTCTCACAACTTTCACCACCTCACTATCATCAACACAATCTAACAATGAAGGAGTAGTAATGATGGTGGTTTTGATGTTAGGAGTTACCTTGTTGATATCTTTGGCCATGAGACACTTGGCAATGGTGTTTTCGTTGGGGGCGCTGAAGAGAGACACCTTGGAGGGGGAAGATGTAGCAATGGCAATGGTTGCCGTTGGCATTCCTTTCCACTTGTATCTTCCTCATCAGCATTGGAGGGTCACTCTTCATGTTCCACCAAGCCCTTTGGAGGAGTCTTCTTGGTGAAGTTGTTCTTGCTTGGGAAAGACTTGGCTTTGTCTTTGCGAATGAGTTTGCCACCATTGTCTTCCCTCTTCTCCTAAGGGCACTCCACCACAAAGTGACTCACATTGCCGCAATTGTAGCAAGTCCTTACTCGTTGCTTGTTCTTTGACCCACTTGATTTGTTCTTGGTGGAGTTGGGTCTTGAGTTCCTCTTGTTGCTCCAAAATTGCCTTGACGCGAGAGCCATGTGCTCATGGTAAGCATATTCGATGTCCTTGGGGCAACTCTCCTATTCTTCTTACGGAATGGCCTTGGCCTTCAACGCAAGGGTGGATGAGCCTTTCTTTGACCGGACATGAGCAAGAGCATTGTCGGTGGTCTTGTTCATGGCAATAAACTCATCCAACACTTCACTAGAGGTTAAGGTGTGGAAATCCGGCCTTTGATGAATCACGGAAGACATTGCCTTGTTGAATGGCATGATGGCCTTGAGAAACTTGCGCTTGATCCAATTGTCACTCGTATCCTTGCTCCCATGATCTTGGAGAGCAACCGCGAGAGTTGTCACCCTCCGGTAGAGATCATGCGGATCCTCATATTCTAGCATCACAATTCATCGGCCTCATCAAGGACCACTTCAAAGTTGGACCATTGGATGCTTGAGCTCCCCTTGTACAAAGATAAGATGTGTTCCCAACAATCCTTTGCATGAGTGAAGGGACGTAAGTGGGATAGATCTTCGGGAGGAACCACATCTTGAAGGATGAACAAAGTGGAGTGATCGTATTGATTATCCACTTCTTCTCTTGGGGTGAAGTTGTTTGGGTCATGCGGGTAGAAGCCTTGCTCAATGATTCTTCAAAGATTTGTGATCTGTGATTCAAATGAGACTTGATGCGGAAAACCCAATTAGCAAAATCACCCTTAACAAGCTTAGGAGGAGGACCAAGATTATTGATGTGCGGTGTAGGGACCGGTCCTCCATAGACCGGGGGAGGGGGAACCGAGGCAAAGGTTCCCGCCCCATTCTTATCGTGAGGAGAAGAAACATGAGTACCTCTAGCCGCTTCCTTAGTAGAATTGGCCTCCGACTCCAATGCGGTGGGATTAACCACAAGCAAAGGATCAGGACAAGCTTTCATCCCCTTAGGCAATTCTTTAAGCATGGACTTGAGTTCGGTCATCATGGACGTCTTAAGTAAAGCCATAGCTTCATTTAAGTCGTCACGTGTGATTGAAGTCAACTCCACAGCCCCAGGCACTTCCTCCCCGGTGTCAACCATACTCTTCGGGTGGTGAAACCCTTAATAAAGAGACGAGGCTCTGATACCAATTGATAGGATTGATATGGTTGACTAGAGGGGGGGGGGGTGAATAGGCAACTAACATATTTTAGATTTTCTTCACAAATTAGGTTTAGCAACAAATAGGTTTTCTAGATGTGCAACTAGTTGAGCAACCTATATGATTCTAACAACAAACAACAACAACAAGTGCAAGCAAAGGATACAACACAACAATAGCTTGCACAAAGTAAAGGAAATAGATAACAACAAGTGGAGCCGGTGGAGACGAGGATGTGTTATCGAAGTTCCTTCCCTTTGAGGGGAAGTACGTCTCCGTTGGAGCCGTGTGAAGGCACAATGCTCCCCAAGAAGCCACTAGGGCCACCGTATTCTCTTCACGCCCTCACACAATGCGAGATGCTGTGATTCCACTAGTGGTGCCCTTGAAGGCGGCAACCGAACCTTTACAAACAAGGTTGGGGCAATCTCCACAACTTGATTGGAGGCTCCCAACAACACCACAGAGCTTCACCACAATGGAATGTGGCTCTGAGGTGACCTCAACCATCTAGGGCGCTTAAACACCCAAGAGTAACAAGATCTGCAAGGGATAAGATGGGGGAATCAAATTTCTCTTGATGAAAGTGTAGATCCGGGCCCTCTCAACCAATCCCTAGAAAATCAACAAGTTTGATTGGTTAGGGAGAGAGAATGGGCGAAAATGAGCTTTGGAGCAACAATGGAGTTTGGGAGAGGAAGAGGTGAGTCTTCTTGGGTAAGAAGACCCCCTTTTATAGTGGGGGGGACAAATCCAACCATTATGTACCTCTCAGCCCGCAAATCATCGAAACTACCGCTCATGGCACGGTACTACCGCTCTGGGAGTGGTACTACCGCCCTTGAAGATCAGTAGGAGGGGTTAGAAGAGCAGAGGAGGAAGCAGAGGAACAGGCGGTGGTAGCCGTGGTAGTAGGGCGGTACTACCACTTCCACTACCACTGCTACATCCGCCAGTTTTCTAGAGGCGAACAGGTTGCACGGTAGAGACGCGGAGGTACTACTGTAAAACCCGACACAAAAAAGTCGAGGCCTCAACTGCGAGCGGTAGTGCGAGCGGAGGTAGCAGCGGTACGACTACTTGCAGCTCTTCTCCTCTTCTTCGGCACAAATGGAGGACAACTCCAATGAAATGGAAAGGGGCGACGGGTGCAATATGTGTGTGTATGTGATGATTCCACCCAAAACTTTCCGACGCGGACCCACTCTTGATAGTACGGTTTTCCCTACGAGTCAACTCCACCAGAAAAGAAACACGGTAAATGTTGGGGATATTACCACTGGGGTGAACCGGCCTACCTGGGCCGGGTTAGCTTCATTAGTAGTTTAAAGGTGATTAAACAGATGAAGGCCCAAGGCCTGTAGTCGGTTTAGAACCTGTAGCCGTAAACCGGCTTGATATGTAAACTTGCATTGTAAGTTAGGAATAGAGAGAGACCAACCGGGATACGAGTATGAACCGGTGTGGGATTCTGTGGACCGACGGGCGTCACCCGTGTATATAAGGGGACGACCCGGCGGCGGTTCAATGACAGACAACAACAACTCGAGGCCTAGGCGAAGCTTGTTTGCTCCCTAGTCATCGAGACCACATCAATTCCATCACAACTAGACGTAGGCTTTTACCTTCATCGAAGGGGACGAACTAGTATAAACCCTTGTGTCTTTGTGTCCGCTTTAACCCCTTCAAGTTAACCCCTAGCGATGGCTCCACGACTAAGTCCTTTCACAAGGACATCTGCCGTGACAAATCCACGACAGTTGGCGCCCACCGTGGGGCTATCGCACGACGGTTTGATGATCTTGGAGGGCAACCTCAAAGGACTCGAAGGCTATGCTGTGGGCCGGATGACCAAGAGTCGTCGTGGCAAGCTCTACATCGACGATGCAGGATGGGGTCCCGAATCCGGCTCGATCGAGTACGGGTACCGGGTCCCCTTTGGTGGTATACCCGTTTTTATCGGCAAGATTGGTGAGCCTGGGCCTGAGCCGGACATCCGCACCGACCTCGTCGAGACTGCTCAGCGTGCGAGATCTACCTAGGTTAAGCCGGCTGTGAAGCGTGCCTTCGTGGGAGTCATCCACAGAGGAGAGCATGAGGACGAGTCAGAATACGGTAGTGAGACCGTCGTCTATTCTGGCGACGAGTCCTCAACCGGAGAGACTGAATCATTGTACCAGTTGCAAGACGACCAGATTAGGGGCTGTTCCGATGGCGACAATATTCCGGACCCCCCAGATCAGATCATCTGGGTTGGAATATTCATGGCCGGCACGCAGGAGGCAAATCACTCTTCGACCGCAGCAGCAATGCTTTCTGGATCAGCAGCGGCAGCAGCAGCAGGGGAAGGAGGCCTTGTGCACCCACCGGTTCAAGTTCTGTCTGACCTGTTTGACGCACTAGCAGTACTTATGGCAGAGGCCAATCCGGCGGATCAGGAGGCCCATGATGCGGAGGTTGCAAAGGTGAGAGAGCAGATCATACAGGCCAAAGCCGACCTGGCAGCAGAGAAGGACAGGATGGCTGCAGAGTGGGCCGCTTTGGACGCCCAGGCCTATAAGCTCATGCTCGACCAGATCGCATCACAGGAGGTCTTGAAGTGGAAGCACAGATCACGCCTGCCGTTAGGATTCGACCCTCGAAATCTCTTTCACACTCCGGGAGCTGGAACCAGCAATCCGCCGGGGCACCTGGAGGTAAACCGGGTCGAGGCACCAGGGCCAGGAGCGACGGTCCAACCCCGCCTAATGGAACCTCCTCGGCAGAACATTGTGATTCCTCCGCCGGTCCAGACACCTCCGGGTCATTATTCTAATCCTATGGACAATCTTGTCGCAGCTGTTGCACGATTAGAAGCTATCCCGGTCGAAGGAGACTCTCCACAAGCAGTAGAGACGCGCCGGGTTAAGGAACTTCTCCGGACCGCTTTGATTCAGGAGGAGGCATACTCATACAGCCGCGATCGGATTCATTCCACACCTCGTCCAAGCCGGAGCTATAGTAGGCGCATGGACGAACCGGCCGTATCAAGCAATGCGCGGAACCGTGAAGCGGCCCGTGGCAATAGCCCGGCAGGTGGTGTTCGCGATGCTCAGGATGTAGTGGACCGGGCCCGGGCACGAAGGGAGGCCGAGTTAGCAGCACAGAACGAGGCGGATCAGCTTACACCAGTTCGTCCTACCACCTCAGCCAGGCCAGGGGTCGCATCTAGCTTGGGAGTGCCCTATTTAGTCCCCGCTTTACGCAATGTACGCCTGCCAAAAGACTTCAAGGGTCCGCGCAAGGTGCCGAATTACACCGCTGATTTATCTCCAGAAGCGTGGGTAGAGAGCTATGAGATGGCCATGGAGATGCTGGATGTGGATGAGACCGCGTGTGCAAAGTACTTCACCATGATGCTTGAAGGCACGACCCGTACTTGGTTGAAGAGCCTGCCGCCTAATTCTATCAGTTCATGGGCCCAGTTGCGGGCCCGGTTTATCCAGAATTTCAAAGATACGTGTAAGCAGGCTAAGTCCATAGTAGACTTGGCGGCTTGTGTTGAGGAGGACGGAGAGTCAACAACCCATTGGGTACGCCGTGTTTCGGAAGTCTTGCACTCGTCTGACAGGATCAATGCTGACTCTGCGATCTTAACCCTGGAGGGCAACTGCCGGTTTAAGCCTTTAAAGTTGAAGTTGGGGCGTATGAAGCAGTTCTGTAATGACATGGGAACTCTCATGGCTGCTTTAGTGAAGTATGCCGATTCTGATAGTACCAAGGATCCTGAGACTGACGATGACGAAGCAGGGAAGGGAAAGAAGAATAGCAACTTCAAGGGGCATCAATACAAACCGGCGGGCCATGGAAACGGAGGCAAGCGTAAAGCGGATGGCAGAATGGATTTTGTGGCTAACACTAATGCACAGGACAAGGGTCAATGGCGCAGAGGTAAAGCGGCGAATCGTAATGGGGCTCCAAATCCTAACCCGGATCGCTTAAACTATTTGTTGAATCAGCCTTGCCCAAAACACGGGACGAAGGAGGCGCCGGCTAACCACCTTTGGAAGGATTGTTACATTATGCAGGAATTTAAAAACTCTAATGCCTTCCGATATGACCGTGGGTCAGGTGGTGGCTCAGGATCCGGTTTCCATGGGCCGGGTCACGATGGAGCTTCCGGTTCAGGTTTCAATCAGGGCGGTAATAATAACTAGAATAACCAGAGCCGTCAAGGGGGTTACAACCAACAACAGCAGCAGTCGGGTTATCAGAGCCAGCCAAAACAGTTGAACAATGGGCAATATCATGTTTTCACAACTAGCTTGGATAAGTGCGACCGGAAGCTTCACAAGCGAGCGGTGAACTCTGTTGAACCGGCCATACCACGTTACTTACGCTGGTCGGAGCAGCCTATCGTGTGGAGCAGGGAGGATCACCCCCCCGGGTTGACAATCCGGGCCAGTTGGCATTAGTGGTAGACCCTCAGGTGGGAGGTTATAAATTCACCAAGGTTCTCATGGATGGAGGGAGCAGTATTAACATCCTGTACTATGAGACATTCCGCCGCATGGGGCTAACGGACAAAGATCTCAGACCGTCTAATACGGTGTTCCATGGTGTGGTGCCTGGCAAATCATCATACCCTGTTGGTAAGATAGCCCTGGAGGTGGCTTTTGGGGACGAGCATGATTCCCGATCCGAAACACTAACCTTTGAGGTGGTGAAAATCCGGAGCCCGTATCACGCCTTGTTTGGGCGGCCGGCTTATGCCAAATTCATGGCACGGCCTTGTTATATCTATTTGCAGCTCAAGATGCCGGGTTACAAAGGGACAATAACGGTTCATGGGAGCCGAAAGATTGCTTTGGAATGTGAGGAAGGTGATGCGGCCTATGCAGAGTCGGTTTGTGCCACGGAGGAGTTGAAATATTATAGGGACAATGTTGATCCAGCGGACATGACCCCTTTGAAGAAGCCGACTACGGAGCATGATTCAGATCTGAAGTTCAAATCGGCGGCTGAGACCAAGCTTGTTGACTTCGTGCCCGGCGATTCATCCAAGCAGTTCACTGTCAGTGCCAACTTGGACCCTAAATAGGAAAGCGCGCTCATCGAGTTCATCTGTGAGAATCGGGACATTTTTGCATGGAAGCCTTCTGACATGCCAGGTGTACCGAGGGAACTCGCTGAGCACACTCTTAATGTTGATCCTAAGTGTAAACTGGTAAAGCAATTTCTCCGCCGGTTTAACGAAGAAAGGCGCAAAGCCATTGGAGAGGAAGTGGCCAGGCTCTTAGCAGCTGGTTTTATCATTGAAGTGTTCCATCCAGAGTGGCTTGCTAATCCAGTGCTGGTTCTTAAGAAAAAAGGCACTTGGCGTATGTGTGTAGATTACACGGATCTTAACAAGGCTTGTCCAGCGGATCCTTTTGCCCTCCCCCGCATTGACCAGATTATTGATGCCACGGCGGGTTGTGAGCGTTTGAGTTTCTTGGATGCATATTCTGGGTATCCTCAGATCAAAATGGCGGTTAAGGACCAGGAGAAGACGGCGTTTATTACTCCCTTTGGAGCCTTCTGCTATGTATCTATGCCTTTTGGGCTCAAGAGCGCCCAAGCCACTTATCAACAGTGTGTACAGAATTGCCTGCATAAACAGATCGGACGCAATGTGCACGCCTATGTGGATGATATCGTAGTCAAGTCAAGGCAGAAGGAGACGCTGGTTGATGATTTGAAGGAAACCTTTGACAACTTGCGGGTTTATAAGATGATGCTTAACCCAGCCAAATGTGTCTTTGGTGTTCCGGCAGGCAAGTTACTGGGCTTTCTTGTGTCCAATAGAGGAATTGAGGCTAATCCGGAGAAGATTACGGCTATCACCTCCCTGGCTAAACCGAAGTGTATCAACGATGTTCAGGGTTTGGCGGGTCGGATCGCCGCACTGAGCCGGTTTATCAGTCGCCTCGGAGAGAAGGCCATCCCTTTATACTAGATGCTGAGAAAGATAGATCAATTCATCTAGAGTCCGGCTGCTGATGAAGCATTGGAGGACTTGAAGCGGCAATTAGCCAATCCACCCGTTCTTGCAGCCTCGGTCGACAAGGAGCTGTTATTGTTATACGTAGCGGCCAATGCTCGTGCAGTTAGCGTGGCTATTGTGGTGGAACGAAAGGAGGCAGACAAGGAGTATCCAGTTCAGCGGCCGGTTTACTATATCAGCGAGGTGCTTATTGAATCCAAGCAAAGATATCCGCATTGGCAGAAGCTGGTATATGGAGTTTTCATGGCAAGCCGGAAGTTGAAGCAGTATTTCCAAGGGCACCCCATCACAGTGGTCAGTTCAGCTCCCTTGGGCGATATCATACAGAACCGGGAGGCGACTGGCCGGATTGCCAAGTGGGCCATAGAACTTGGGCCGCACGGATTGAAGTACGTGCCTCGGACGGCGGTGAAGTCTCAAGCACTTGTTGATTTCATCAATGATTGGACAGAGTTGCAGGCACCAGAGGAGAAGCCGGATGACACATATTGGACTATCCATTTTGATGGATCCAGGCAATTGGAGGGCTTGGGGGCTGGAGTCGTATTAACTTCCCCACGAGGTGATAAGTTTTGTTATGTTCTCCGCTTAATGTTCCCTTGTACTAATAATGCAGCTGAGTACGAAGCTTTGCTCCATGGTCTCCGGATGGCTAAGGAGATGAACCTAAGTCGGGTTAAGTGTTTCGGTGACTCGGATCTCGTGGCTCAACAGGTGTTTGGCACTTGGGATTCTAAAGACCCACTTATGGTTGCATATCGTCGTGAGGTGGATATGATTGCGGGTCACTTCAAAGGTTATCAGGTGGATCACGTAGATCGTCGAAAAAATGAAGCAACGGACACTTTAAGCCGGTTGGGCTCTCAGCGTAAACCGGTCCCGCCTAATGTCTTTCTTGATGTGTTGCACAACCCGTCAGTCAAGCTCCCGGGTGAAGCGGATTTGGCTATTCCTGATCCGGAGGCTCAATTGGTGGCAGCCCTGCATATTATACCGGATTGGACAGTTCCTTATCTTGCGTACATGAACCGGGGAGAGTTGCCAGAGGATGAGACTCTAGCCAGGCAGATAGTCCGGCGATCCAAGTCTATGACAATTGTCAATGGCGAATTGCATCATTGCAGTGTATCAGGGGCGTTTCAACGTTGCGTCTCTCCTGAGGAAGACTGTGAAATCTTACGTGAAATCCATGAAGGGGATTGTGATCATCACGCCGGTTCAAAGTCTCTGGTGGCAAAGGTGTTTCGTCACGGGTTCTACTGGTTGACAGCTCATGCTGATGCGGAGGACTTGGTTAAACGGTGTGATGGCTGTCAGAAATTTTCAAGGCGTGCTCATGTGCCGGCTCAAGAATTGAGGATGATTCCAATTACTTGGCCGTTTGCAACATGGGGGCTGGATATGGTCGGACCTTTTAAAAGATCCAAGGATAAGAAAACCCACCTTTTGGTGGCAGTTGACAAGTTTACCAAGTGGGTTGAAGCGGAGCCTGTCAGCAAGTGTGATGCAGCTACAGCGGTGCAGTTCATTAAAAAGGTGATTTTCCGGTTTGGCTTTCCACACAGTATCATTACTGACAATGGTACCAATTTATCCAAGGGTGCTATGAAGGAATTCTGTGAACGTGAGCACATCCGACTTGACGTATCATCAGTGGCTCACCCCCAGTCCAATGGGCAGGCAGAACGGGCTAATCAAGAGATCTTGCGAGGCATCAAACCCCGGCTTATGGTTCCATTGCAAAGGACACCGGGTTGTTGGGTTGAAGAGCTACCGTCTGTGCTATGGAGTATCAATACTACGCCCAACCGATCTACATGATACACACCGTTTTTCATGGTCTATAGAGCAGAGGCGGTTCTCCCTAGTGATATCCGGCACGATTCGCCTCGTGTGGCGACTTATGTTGAAGCGGACAATGAGACAGCACGGCAAGATGCTTTGGACCTATTAGATGAGGAGCGTGACATAGCGGCTGCCCGCTCGGCGATTTATCAACAAGATCTTCGTCGCTATCACAGTCGCCGGGTCAGAACCAGAGCCTTTCAAGAAGGAGATTTGGTGCTTCGGCTCATCCAAGACCAGACGAATATGCACAAGTTATCCCCACCTTGGGAGGGACCTTTCATGGTTAGCAAGAATCTGCACAACGGGTCGTACTATCTGATCGATATTCGAGAGCATAAAGACTCACGCACATCAGAGGAGAACAACAGGCCGTGGAACATAGCTCATCTTCGGCCTTACTACACTTGAGCCATCGGCTCTATCTATGTACATATTATGACAGTGTATATATTATCATTGGTATAATAAAACCGGAGCCTCGGCTAAAGCGGGGTCTCTGTCCTTTCATATCATGCGTGGTTACATGAAGTGGTTCTGTTTTAAAGCGGCCTCCGATTTACCCCTTGAAATTTGCTTTTCAACAAAGCTTTGTGATATCACTTGGGGCCTTGGTCGTGTCCGAACCATTGCGACACCTTTTGATAGGCAAAAGCCACCAGATCACTTGGGGACATGGTCAAGTCTGAACCAGTCACGCCTCTTGATCGGTCTAAGGCCACAAAATCACTTGGGGGCTTGGTCGAACCCGAACCATTGCCACGCCTTTTGATCGGCATAAATGCCACGGTTTCATTTGGGGACCTGGCTGACTTGAACCATTGTCACTCCTATTGGGGGCTTGGTCCTGTCCGACCATGGTAACACCATCTGATCAGCTCAGTAAAGCATGTTTTTGCAAACGGTTTTTGTCATTGCCTTTGCTTCCATATTTCTTTTATGACTATTCTTCAATTTTTGTTGTGTTTCCTTTAAACCAACAACACTTTTTTACCGGTTCAGCTGACGAAATTCGGTTCATTTCTAATCCGGAGAAATATGCCTAGTTTAACTTTCCTGTTAACGTCATGAACTAGCAGGGGGGCTCACAATGACCCAGCACGGTTTACATGGGAGTTATTTTTTCCCCTTTGATGGTAACGGTTTATAAATACTCCGTTTCAAGCCTGGCTAAGCCAACTTCATGCCCAGCGATGGCAGGTATTTTGTATCACATATTTGATTATATGTCTTAAATACATTGATGATATATATATAAAGGTCATAAACCGGCTGGCGGTATAACCACCACCGAAGTTTAAGATTTTCTGATTGCAGGAAATATAAATTGAGGGTTTCAAGCAAAAGCATCAGTACTTATGCACGAGGGCATATTCAAGGCAGAAGTATTGACTATCCTATTACAAGGCAACGCGGTGCCCAAATAAGATCATTGTTGTTCTGGCGGATCATAATAAAACAGCTACTTAAACCGGCTTCCGGTTCAAGCCTGTTCATCGCCCCGATCTGATGGTTGTGGGTCATCCCGCGCCGCTTCAGCTTCCTCATCTCTATCCATTGGATGGAAATCAACAGTGGTCTAGTCGATTCCCATTAAAGCTTGAAAAACAGCTTCTTCGTGGATCAGAGAAGACGGTTCAATATCAGGAGCGTAAGTATGCTTACGGATTGGAGGAATCAGATTCTCCGCTTCAAGAGTTGGTGCAGGAACTCGTTTGTTCTGATCATTGTACTGAGCTTGATAATGCGACAAGTTATCCTCTTCAGCCAATTGACAAGCCAGAGGGCGTACTGCATGGTTTATCGCCCTCAAATCATCCTCATTGAACTCTGAGCCGTCTTCCTTCAAGCTGGGATAGCCTTGAGCTGCCTCAACAGGATCGAAATCCGGCACCCATGCTTTTGCCCGGATCAAGGCATTAATGGCTCCGGTTCGAGCAGCAGATTTTTTCAGTTCTTCAATCCGAGCAGGAAGCATTGACAACCTATTAAGAGTGTCTTGGATTAAAGTGGGTGCCAGATTGTTATGAGATGCAGTGGTGATGATCCGCTGCGCTCCGATATACAGCTGTTCAATTAAAGTGTAGGCAGCCTTCAACTTCTTCCGAACATCTGACCCTAAGTGACCAATGCGTGTACCTGCAACAATACAGGAAAGATCACAAACCAGATCTATTATAAGCAGGCCGGCGTTGTCAAAGAAACCAAAAAGAGCTTACCAAAGATAGCAGCGGTCATGGAATGTACTTGCCGCTTTACGGCGGTCAGCTCATCTACCACCGGCTTAAGGGCAGCTTCAGCGTTTTCAGCTCTGTTTATTAAAGCGGCCTTCTCAGTGGCCCAATCAGCCCGCTCCTTCTTGAAGCCCTCCTTCAGCTGTTCTGTGATGCTCAAAGCGCTGGTTAATTCTTCCCTTGCCTTGTCGGTTTCAGCTTGTTGGGTTTTCAAAGTTTCCTGCAGATCAGTAATCCGGTCCTCTTTGATCCTCACTTCAGCCTGCATAAAGACAGTGCTTGGCTCTAAACAAACGGTACAAGAATTTGAAGTACCAACCACATAACAAGTTATACGCTTGATACTTGGGGGCTAATGCACCTTCAATTTTCATCTATTACTAAAATCGCAAATTCCCAAGCTCAATACAGGTATTCAACTTGGCACTTGGGGGCTAATGGTTATTTGCTCAGTTATGTTCTGATGTTAGAATCTTTATTGGAGTCCCGTTTTAACTATACTAAGTTGAACCGGCCCTTGGGGGCTACATTGATGGATTTCAAAGTATTAAGGACTATATTCAAGTCCCGGCTTGAAGAAGGTTACAAACCGGCCCTTGGGGGCTAGGAGGATTAATACAGTGGCAGTAATTAAAGAAGGAAGAAGCACAAGGAAGTTACCTCAAATTTATCTCTCATCATCTTTACCAGGCCAGCTTCACAGTCACGACTAGCATATAGCCGGTTCAAGTAACCAGAATGCAGATCTTGGGCACTCAGAGCAGCATATGTTTCCAGATCAACATCCCATTTTCCTTTGTTCATGGCAGAAAAATCTTCTTTCACAGTATGCTTGGCCAAAGCGACAGGATTCCCTGGTTCAAAGCGACCGACGCCGATAATTACAACGTCATCATCCTTGGACTCGCCGGTTTGCGTTGGCGCGGTCGGTTTATCGGCAGGCTTTGAAGGGCTACGGGATCTTTCAATCCGGACGGAGCTGGCAGGCTGGTCAACAGGGACTGAGGTATTGATAGGCCTTTTCTCAGGAATAGCATCATCTTGCAAGGGAGGATCATTGGGAACATCCTCATGAACGAACGCTTCAAGATCTGGTGCTTTATCCTGTTCAGGGGCGACGTCTTCCTCGGCCGCTTTATCCAGGCGGGCTTTCTTGCTTGGTTTAGGTTTAGCCCTGAAAGAGAAACAAAGAGTCAAGGAACAACATAAGTTATAACACAGTATACCAGAAGCATATGTTCAGCCTAGCTTACCCAAGAACCATTTTCAGTGGCGGCAGCTGAGTGGCCAATGATTCACCAGAAGAAAAATGAGAAGTAACCTGATAATCGGAGTCAGACGGATTAAGAGGTTGACGGATGAAACCCGCTTTAGGATATAAATTAATAAAAAGGTCGGAGACCTCGGAGCGGCGTTTTCGAACCGGACTGTTTGGTAAACCGGCGGAGGTAACTACCTAGCCGCTGTGCCGGGTTGTGCGGCGAGCTTCATGTTGCTGAGTCTTCATAAGAAATTTGGGATCCAAGTAAGCAAGAGGATGAGAAAATTTAACTTTCCGGTTTGCCTGGCGAAATTTTGGCAAAGGCAAAGGATCTGAATCGGAAGAGAGAATAATTACCTCAGCGACATCAGCATTACTGGCTTCAGCGTCGTCCTGACAAGTATCATCATCAATAAGGCGTGTAAAAAGTAAGCCTAGTGAATCAAGTTCTACCTCAAGGTCCGAGTTACCCACATCATCATCAACAGCCGGATCAGATGAAGCAGTGGTTTTCCTCTTTTTAGCAGGCTTCTTGATGACCTTGGTCTTTGGCCGGGTTGACCGTTCTGCTTTCTCCGGTTTGTCTTGTGGAATCTTCTTGCTCCAAAACGGATTATCACCCTAGTTAAGCAGCAATTGATGTCAGACAGAGATAGCAATAACAGGTTCAGTAAAAAATGCAATCAGAATCTTACAGCTGGCGGTTTGTTGGTAGCACAGAAAGGGAGCAGGACGGTTTGAGCGCAGAGGTGTTCCGGTTCGTTCAAAATTTTCTTCATAGCCTCTGTGACTTCATCATCTGAGAGCTGGATGTTGGTGTGTCGAAGCGGGTCATCAACGCTACCAGTATACTTGCACATTAAACCGGAGCACCGGCTGAGAGGCACTATGCTCCATGATATCCAACAGCGTGCAAGATCTACTCCTGTTAAACCGTTGGCCATGAAGGCTCGGAGCTTGGATAATTGCGGAGCGTATTTACTCCTCTCTTTGGCACTTAATCTTTGTGGGAAGGGGTGTGTATTGCTGAGCCGCTCCGGACGAAAGCCAGGCAAAGGATTTTCATCATCAGGGGAAGTATCTTTGCAGTAAAACCATGTTGCATTCCACTCCTTGGGGTGACTGTGTAGTCTGGCATGGGGATAAGTGATTTCTTTCCTTTTCTGAATTGCCATACCGCCCAATTCGGTATTGGGACCATCAGTGAATTCTGTGCGGCGGTTTAAGTGGAAGCAGTCTCTGAACAATTCAACTGTGGGTTCCTCTTGAAGGTATACCTCACAGAGCACTTGGAAGTGACATAAGTTGGTAACAGAATTGGGGCTAGTATCTTGCGGGCGGAGTTGAAAATTGGCTAACACATCCCGGTAAAATTTAGAGCCGGGCGGTTTGAAGCCCCGGGCTAAATGATCCGCAAAGATCACAACCTCTCCCTCTTGAGGTGTGGGAGGACATTCATCACCAGGAACCCTCCAGTGGATAGTCTCTTTTCTGTCTAAAGCGCCGATCGAGACTAAATTATCCAACTGAGTTTCTGTGACACGAGAAGGAACCCAGTTGCACTCATATACTTGTTTGGCCATGGTGAGATCTACAAGAAACAGGTGATTCCGGTTCAAGAATATGTTGGATGAAAGAAGGCGCTGGTATGAACAACGCTAAACCGGAGGCAGTATATTTAAACCGGATTTCTATGAAGTGGCCTCATATGGCTAGAGAGTTCTGGCGGTTCAACAAGGGGACTAATGGTATATACCGGTTTATTAACTTTTTCTATATTAAGTTAAACCGCCTAATCTAAACATTGAAAGCAATTGAGGTTGCGGATGGCTAAGTATGCAGAAACAGATTTCACAAGGTCTTATTGCAGCAATGGATCTGAAGTAAGTTCAGAAAAACAGAAAATATTCAAAAGGTTAAAGCAGAACGAAAGTAAATCAATGGGCAGGTATGAGGATGAGATCTATAGACTTGAGCGTGAAACTACATGCGGATGCTAAAAAGCTACTACTAGTCAGAGCAGGGTTTCACAGATCTATCTAGGAGTCTGGGTACGAGCATGAACAAGTGATGAACACGGCAAGAACATGAAACCCTAGAACAGATCTATGTTAAGAAGAACAGAAGGCTTACCAAAATCGAGGAAGACGCGGAAGGCTACCGCGGTGCTCTGGTGCGTTCAGGTTGATGCAGCGGCCGAAGACGGTGCAGAGATCAACGGCGGCGGCGGAGCTCCGAGGCTGGCGACGCAAGGAAGACGAAGAGAAAGAGACGAAGGGGAGAAAAGGAAATGACCCTTCGGTCCTATTTATAAGGCAGGGGACGTGTGGCAGGTGCGCGAATCCAGGAGCCACAAAATTCGGAAGTGGAGCTGCTGCTTTGGGTATCGCAGATCTATTAATAAAAGAAGGCGTCATAAATGTTAACTTCATGATGACGTCATGCCGGTTTACAGCAACCAGAGATGATGACGACATGGCGATTTACCAATCACCAGAAGATGTTGAGGACAAAGATTTCTGTGAAGGATTGACATGAACCAGTTCAAATCAATCTGGGGCCTAATGTTGGGGATATTACCACTGGGCGTGAACCGGCCTACCTGGGCCGGGTTAGCTTCATTAGTAGTTTAAAGGTGATTAAACAGATGAAGGCCCAAGGCCTGTAGTCGGTTTAGAACCTGTAGCCGTAAACCGGCTTGATATGTAAACTTGCATTGTAAGTTAGGAATAGAGAGAGACCAACCGGGATACGAGTATGAACCGGTGTGGGACTCTGTGAACCGACGGGCGTCACCCATGTATATAAGGGGACGACCCGGCGGCGGTTCAAAGACAGACAACAACAACTCGAGGCCTAGGCGAAGCTTGTTTGCTCCCTAGTCATCGAGACCACATCAATTCCATCACAACTAGACGTAGGCTTTTACCTTCATCGAAGGGGCCGAACTAGTATAAACCCTTGTGTCTTTGTGTCCGCTTTAACCCCTTCAAGTTAACCCATAGCGATGGCTCCACGACTAAGTCCTTTCACAAGGACATCTGCCATGACAAATCCACGACAGTAAAGAAAACCGTCTTCTCTTGAAACTCTGAGGGGTACGACCCGTCTTGTGACATATGCTTGATAGTCTGAAATGCTTAATGCACACGATTAGTCCGCAAATATATTGTCATCAATCGCCAAAATCACTTAGGGAGAAATATGCCCTAACAGCCATTCAGTGGGTGCTTGGAGCAAGTGCGGAATGCACCTCCAAGTGGTGTCACGATTAACGATTTTGTGAGTTCCAAAGGATATTTGTGAAATTGTTTGCGTTGATGAAAGTTTGGGCTCATCCTTGCCTCTATGTCCAATTGTAAGCCAATGAATATTTCAAGCCAACAACGAGTTTCAAAGCCCGACTATGCTTGCTCAAGGATAGTGATAAGTGGAGGGTGAGGGACAAGGAATCTCCACAAAAGAATGGTGCTCATGTTAGTTTGGAAGACGATGATGATAGTGATGATGCACGAAGGGGAGGAAGAAATAGGGTCAAGCCAAGGGAAAAAATAAGGAGAAAGAAAGGGTGAAGAGATCGGCCAAGGCATCCACTTTGAGGGATCAAAGTAGTGATATGGTTAAGGTGAAAGAAATTATGCCGGCCAAGCATTTTGATACTAAAATGGCCATGGCCAAGAAGAAAGACAAACAAAAGGAGTCAAAGTGGGAGAGAAGGTGTGCCTTCGAGGAGCGCAAGATCGCCCTATAGGAGCAAAAGAGGAGGGACAACAGGACCGCCGAGGAGGACCAGTTCACGATGATGAATGTAGAGCGCATGGGTGCAATGACAAGAGAATTTTGGGAAATGAGAAAAATGGAGATCATGTGCCAGAGGAAGATGCAGCTTCAAAATCTTTTGGCCGGTGGTGGGGGTTTGGACAATGTTGGTGGTGTGGGTTTTGGATGAGGTGGTGGTGTCGGTAATGGTGGTGGTGGTGGTGGGGAGTTGGAGGTGGTTTTGCTTTCGGCAATGGTGGTGGTGGTGGGTTTGGAGGTGGTGTTGGCTTCAAAAATGGTGGTGGTGGGTTTGGATGTGGTGTTGGCTTCTGCATTGGTGGTGGTGGTGGGTTTGGTGGTGGTGGTGGGTTTGGTGGTGGAGGATGTGGTGGTAGTGGTGGTGGTGGGGTTTTTGGAGGTGGCGAAGCTTTCGGTAATGGAGGTTGAGGTGGTGAAAGTTTTGACAATGGTGGTGGTGCTTCGGCAAATGGAGTTGATGTTGATGCTTCAACCAATGAAGATGGTGGTGCTCATTGTTCGGTCAATTTGGATGAAGATGGTGATCGAGTTTCTATAGCCGGTGGTGGTGGCAACGATCTTCACAACAATGATGTTCTTGATTTGTTTTACGGCTAATGGTGATTTGATCATTTTTTTGTTTGACTGCGCATTTGTATGGCCTAAATTGCTACCTCGTATGTTGCGCATGCTTTTGGATGTGAAGTAGTGCATAATGACTATGTTTATATAAATTCTAGTACTTGTCAATATTTGCCTGCAAAATTATTTGTTGTACCGCGAGGCCTCTGCGCGAAACAGATCCTTGTGGTACGGCTTTACAAATCTGTTCTTTCAAATCCCTCTCGGTACCTGATTAGTCCAAATTACGCGATTATTTAGATAGTATTTTTATTCCTACTCGGTAGGCTTTGTGGAATTTACCACGTTTGTGCACTTCTTTTTGTCATTTTCCCTCAGGCAACACTTTTTGGACCAAATAATATTTTATCAAAGGAATTCCCGGAAATGGTAGTCAAATCACACATTTAATGTGATAATCATCTACCATAAGTGGAGGGAGCAAGAGGACCAAAAGAGAAGGTGCTGCACCGCCTCCAGAGCGAAAGACAACATGCCATACGACCACGACCGCTCATATGAGAAGTCGTATGGAGTGCAATCGCCGCCGCCTCTTCAACTATTTTCACCCCATGGAATCAGATCGGAGAACAGATGCACACAGAGAGTAGAAACTCGTCCAGAAGGAGGAACCTAGCAGGAATTGGCAAGGAGTAGGCCACCGCCTCCACCACATCACAAGGAAGGCTTCAACATTGTCACAACTTTCATCATCATCATCATCATCATCATCATCGGCATCCTACTCATTGTAATCCCAAGAAACCTATTGGGGATAACTTGTGTGTTACATGTGCGAATCATTCATGTTCTCCATCACTACTGTTATGATGTTTGTTGCCTTTATGAGTGAGTAGTTCCCCTAGTTCTCGGGGATATGGATGAACCCTGGTGTATAATAGTTTGTTTGATACTAGGATTTAATATCCTCTTTGCATGTTTATGTTAATGATCTTCTTGATGTTGGGTGAAGTCGACTATCCAATGTATGCCAATTTTGGACGGAAGGTTATTACTTCCGGCGGACTGACTGGTTGTAGCGGTGGGTGGCGTGACATGCCCCATCTTCCTTTTGTCCCAGACCACTCTGGCTGCGACCACGAGGACCTCTTTCCTCTTAATCAGTGTTTGGTAACCGGAGTGGGGAAGAGCGGTGGTGGCGTATGTGATATGGGGCCGCCGAGTTTATGTAGGTATCTGTACCGGATCTGCCTAAAAATATAAATATTCAAAGTGTCTTAGGAATCCGACGTAGAATTGTGTTTAGGCACCATTATAGATGCACACTAGTGGGGATTCCGGACTCCCTAGGAATGCTTTTAATCTCATTGGCTTCGATACTTTGTTTACAATTCTTGTTATTATTCTTCTGCAATAGTTACTTCCATGCCCGTTGCACCATTATATTACTACCACTTTGGATCACTAACAACTTACATACATATTATTTGAACCTTTGAAAAGACAAAAGATTGATTCATGTGCTCCTTGTGTGATCGATACTCTTACTTCGAAAAAGCTACAACTAAATCCTGTGCACTTGCAGGACATCAAGCTTTTTCTGGCGCCGTTGTCGTGGAGCTGAGCACTTTTGATCTTTGTTTTGAGTTAGGTTTGAATTACGTGCATTGATTCATTCACAGATCTAAAGCAACCATGGCTGAGTTTGGACTCCGTTACCAGCTCAAAACCATGCTCCTCAATGGACCACCTATGCAGGAGATGTTTGCACCATTGGGTCCTAACCCCACCAGTGTAGTTTATGAGGTGAATCCAAGTGTCCTTGAATTATTGAAAGTAAGCAATTTAAAGGTGAGGGTCCTTATCAACATTTGGAATTCTTTGATGACATATACAGGACATTCAAGTTAAATGCTTTTAGCCCAGATGATATGAAACTAAAATTATCTCCTCACACTGTGGCTGGTGCAGCGAAAGAATGGTTAGTGTCTCACACTGTAGGTACCTTTGATACATGGGATAAACTCACAACATCATTTTTATTAGAGTACTATCCTGAGATAAAATCTTATAAAGCCAGACGAAGGGTCTTAAACTTTCGACAGAGATGAGCAAAAGTCTAGTAAACACATATCAAAGGTACATAACTCTATTGAATGATTTACCTCATCATAAACTCCATGATCGGTTGGTCTTAAATCTCTTCTATGGAGGACTTTGGGATGATTCCAAGGAAGAACTAGATTTAGCTTCTGAAGGTTCTTTTATTACCAGCTTGGTATCTGAAGCCTGGGAATTATTGGATGGTAAGATTGCTAATCACAAAGCTTGGGGGAGTGATGAGGAAGAAGAGGGTAAAGTTGATGTAGATTTTGACTACATAAAAGCTTATCTTAATTCGGGGAGAGTCAACCAAGTTAGTGATGAATTTTATCTTGACCCTAATATTGTTTTAGGATTTGTTAAGAGCTATGCAGAACATATGGAGCTTCCAAAGAAAAAATGGGAGTGCTACACCAATGAGGACCCCGAGGAAGAGGTCATTGTGGTGGCCTCGGAGGACGAAACATCAGTAACTCCCATTGAAGATGATTATGAACCAGTACAAGAATTGCCCTTTCTAGTTAGAAAGGCACAACTTGAGTATCTCAGCAAAGAACATAAAGAGGAGGAAGATAAATATATATATATATATATATATATATATATATATATATATGCAATATTCAGTTAAAGTCCCGGAAGAGAAAGAAGAAGGGAAAGCCCATTGAAACTATGGTGAAAGAGGTAACAGATTTTGTGAAGAGATGTATTAAAGTAGCCAACAACAGTAAACCATTTGTACCTTGCTCCTTTGGTACTACTTATTTTGGGCTTTGCGGTATGGCCTCCTCTATTAATGACCTTATACTCTTTATACTAAGCTTCATGATGAAATCTATGCTTGTGGCTTGCAAACTACATATATGGTGATAAAATTAGCTAATTTAACTTTGAGGAAACCTTATGGGATGGTGTTGGATGTTTATATCATTCTAGGAACATTCACTTACTGAGTAGACTTTGTTGTAATGGAAATTCCCAAAGATGATAATTTTTGAAAGACCTTTTCTTAATACTACAGGTGCAAGTATTGATTGTCTCTCTCAAGTATGGGGAAAGGGAATTTAATTTTTTAAGGTTTTAAAATTGCCCCAACCAAGACATGACAACATTGAAGAGAAAAGAATTGCGCAATTGGCTTCCATTTACTTCGGAACTCCAGAAGACGACCTGGAACAGAGTTTGATATTATGAAAAGAGCCGAGAAGACCCAACTAAAGTGGAGATCGATCAATATCTGAATGAAGCACTGGTACAAGACCTAGTTTCTAGTGAACAATATGAAGTACCAGAAAAGAAAGGCGATGGGGAGCTACCACCTCCAAAATTAAAACCTCTACCGAAAGAGCTAAAGTATGAGTTTTTAGATGCAACCAACAAATATCCTATTATTATTAGCGCTAATGTTTTAGATGAAGAAAAAGAGAGGCTAATGAAAACTCTAAGGAAACAAAGAAAGGCCTTCCAATATTCAATGGATGATTTGAAGGGTATAAGCCCCTCCATATGTACTCATCGCATATACATGGAGGAAGGGGCTGAATCGGTGCACAAATGCCAAAGGAAATTGAATCTTGCAATGAAGGAGTTGGTAAGACAAGAAATAGTTTGCTTACTTGATATAGTTATTATATATCTTGTTATTGAAAGCAAGTGGGTGAGCCCAGTTCATTGTGTGCCCCAAAAGAGAGGATTTACGGTAGTACCCAATAAGCATAATGAGCTAATCCCCAATAGAACAATAGTTGGGTATAGAGTGTGCATTGATTTTAGGAGACAAAATAAGGAGACACACAAGGATCATTATCCTCAACCATTTATTGATCAAATGCTGCAAAGGCTAGAAAACAATACTCACTTTTGCTATTTGGACAGATACTCGGGATTTTAGCAGATAGCGGTGCATCCTGAGGATCAAGATAAAACTACTTCCACTTTCCCCTTCGGTATGTACTCTTACCGTTGAATGTTGTTTGACTTATGTAACACACCTGCTACCTTTTAAAGATGTGTGAATGCTATCTTTGCTGATTTTGTTGAAGAGGTCATGGAAGTTTCCATGGATGATTTTTCTGTCCATGGTACTTCTTTTGATGATTGCCTTTACAATCTTGATAAAGTTTTGCAGAGATGTGAGGATACCAATCTCATCTTAAATTGGGACAAGTGCCATTTCATGCTCAATGAAGGTATGGTCCTAGGGCATAAAATATTGGAGAAGGTATTGTGGTGGATAAAGCAAAAATAAATACCATATTGAAGCTCCCTTTTCCTGGAGACATAAGAGGGATACAGAGTTTTCTTGGGCATGTCGGCTTCTATAGATGATTCATTAAAAACTTTTCTAGTATTTCGAAGCCCCTAACTAACCTTTTGCAGAAAAGTGTTTTGTTCGTGTTCAACAATGAATGCAATGTCTCTTTTGAAAGGCTCAAACACGCTCTACTTAATGCAGCTGTTATTATACCTCCAAATTAGGACATACCTTTTGAAGTAGTGTGTGAAACTGACGACAATGCGGTGCTGGGTCAACAAGAAGGTAACAATTTTTTATATTATCTACTATGCTAGTCACACTCTTACGGAAGCTCGAAGAAATTATGCTAAGAATGATATAGAGTTATATGCAATATTTTTTGCTTGTGAAAAGTCTGGGCCTTACATCACCGACACCAAGGTCATATTCTACACGGATCGTCAAGCGATAAAGGAATTCCTCGATATTAAGGATACAAAACCTTGGTGGATGAGGTGGTCTCTTCTTTTACAGGAATTTGATAGCAAGATACTAGACCGGAAGGAGATAAATGAAGTCTTGACGAACGTCTCCCTGCTAGAGGAAGAGCATGAGTACGAAGGAACGGCAATATGTATCCCATTTGGAATGGTGGTAGCCTTGGATAGGGATACCACCTGTACCTTCGGGGATACTGAGCCTCCACTCATTTGATTAGAAGAACCATTCCTTAAACTGAGGGTAAGAGAAGAAAGTGATGTCGATTTATTTGATTATACTAATTCTTTGCACCCCATTAAACTCCAAAAGACGTCTTCATCGCTTCGTCCCTGAAGAGAGAAGAAACTGGGCACGAAGACGCATATCAAGAGCAAGGGTTAGAAAAGGTGTGGAAACTCACGCTGGTCCTACTGAAAACTCTTAATTATCACACTTACAATTTTCGTTTTGGTTTTCTGTAAATTTTTCCTTTGTTTTCCTCAGCCGTACGATCGGTCTTGCGATCGTACAGAACACCGTTGTTCCTCCTATACTAATGGGTGATTCGGGTGATAGACCAAAAGACCAGCAATGTGACCGCTTAATGACCGCATGGAACACCATCTATCACTCTGTCACTCGAAGCTAACATTATCTTCTTGTTTTAGAAAAACTTTTTAGTAGGACAGAGGGAGGAGAACGAGCACCCATTGCTACTTGTGAGATGCGCTAGGATTTTCCCCAAAGAGGAGATGAGATGCAACATAGTAGAGATAAGTATTTCCCTCAGTGAGAACCAAGGTATCAATCCAGTAGGAGAATCACGCAAAGCCTCGTGAACATCACCTTCACACACAAAAGCAAATATTTGCACCCAACATGGGGAAGAGGGTCGTCAATCCCTTGAACTCAACTTCATAAAGATAATCTAGTGCACTGAAAGTGCAACTAATCCCTGGGTGGTTTTGGTAATTCTTAACAACATATAGTTCATTGAACTAATGATCTTTCAAGATAGTCATTTCAGAAAGTTCAATGATTGGCATGGCATGGACTAGAGATGTGGACCCCTCAAAATGCAAAGGACATATATTGGCAACAAGCTCAAGACTCTACATTTTCATTTTAGATTTCCAAGATCACATTGAGTCCATATGAAAGCCAATAATATTAAAAGGGGATAAGGTGTTGCTTAATGGCTTACTTGCTCAAAATGCTTAGTGATATGCTCACCCTCAACCATTTTCTCAGTTCCACATATGACCTAAACCTAAAGTCAAATTCGGCCGCACCGATTTGATCTATCCGGTGCCACCGAGTTTCATTTGACATAGCCACTGCCACAAACCCTAGTTACTTCAGTCCCACCGATAGGGATCTCGGTCTCACCGAGATGGGATTGCAAACTCTCTATTTCCTTTTTGTAACATTTCGCTCTCACCGAAATGAGCAAATTGGTCCCACCGAGTCTGCATTGCAAACTCCCTGTTTCCTTTTCGTAACACTTCGGTCCCACCGAAGTGAGCGAATCGGTCCCACCGAGTTTACCTGACCAACCCTCTGTGTACCTATTGCTGAAAATCGGTCCTATCGAGTTTATATGATCGGTCACACCGGGATTACTTTATGTCCTAACCCTAGCATATCGGTCCCACCGAGATGACTATATCGGTCCCACCGAAAATCCTAACGTTCACATTTTTACCTGGATCAGTCTGACTGAGTTTGCTGATTTGGTCCCACCAAGTTTGGGAATCTTTGTGTAACGGTTAGATTTTGTGTGGAGGCTATATATACCCCTCCACCCACTTTTCATTCGTGGAGAGAGCCATCAGAACATACCTACACTTCCACTACTCATCTTTTGAGAGAGAACCACCTACTCATGTGTTGAGACCAAGATATTCCAATCCTACCATATGAATCTTGATCTCTAGCCTTCCCCAAGTTGCTTTCCACTCAAATCATCTTTCCACCATAGCCAAATCTGTGTGAGAGAGTTGAGTGTTGGGGAGACTATCATTTGAAGCACAAGAGCAAGGAGTTCATCAACAACACACCATCTATTACCTTTTGGAGAGTGGTGTCTCCTAGATTGGTTAGGTGTCACTAGGGAGCCTCCGTCAAGATTGTGGAGTTCAACCAAGGAGTTTGTAAGGGCAAGGAGATTGCCTACTTCGTGAAGATATACCCTAGTGAGGCAAGTACTTCGTGGGCGATGGCCATGATGGGATAGACAAGGTTGCTTCTTCGTGGACCCTTCATGGGTGGAGCCCTCCGTGGACTCGCGCAGTCGTTACCCTCCGTGGGTTGAAGTCTCCATCAACATGGATGTACGATAGCACCATCGATCAGAAGCATGTTAAAAATCTCCGTGTCAACATTGCCTTTGCTCCCTCCAAACACCCCCCCATTTACTTTCTTGCAAGTTGCATGCTTTACTTTTGCTACCCATATACTCTTTGCATGCTTGCTTGAATTGTATTGAGATTGCTTGACTTGTGCTAAGTTGCTAAAATCTGCCAAGAACTAAAATTGGGAAAATGTTAAGTTTTTATTTGGTTAAGTAGTCTAATCACCCCCCTCTAGACATACTTTCGATCCTACAAGTGGTATCAGAGCTTTGGTCTCCATTTGCCTTGATTTCCATAGCTTTGGTGATCATAGCCTTGGTTTCACAACCTAGGAGAGTATGGCGTATAGCGAGGGAAATTACCACCGTAGAGGTCCTTACTTTGATGGTATTAATTTTGCTAGTTGGAAACATAAGATGAAAATGCATATTCTTGGACATAACCCCACCGTTTGGGATATTGTGTGTATTGGCTTGCTAGGTGAATTCTTTGATGGGATATAACCAAATCGTGAAGCTACCGCGAAAAAATTGAAGATGTTGCAATACAATGCTCAAGCTTGCGATATCCTCCTCAATGGATTGTGCCCCGAAGAATGCAAAAAAATCAGCCATCTTGAGAATGCAAAGGAAATTTGGGATACTTTGATTGATATGCACGAAGGTACCGACTCCGTCAAGGAATCCAAGTTGGATGTGCTCCAAAGTCAACTTGAAAAGTTCAAAATGAAGGATGGTGAAGGTGGCGCCGAAATGTACTCTAGGCTTGCTCTCATCCCAAATGAGATTGCCGGCTTAGGAAGTGAAGAGATGACCGACAAATTCATTATCAAGAAGATCTTGAGAGCCTTGGATGGAAAATATGATACCGTGTGCACATTGATCCAAATGATGCCAAATTACAAAGACCTCAAGCCAACCGAAGTCATTGGAAGAATTGTTGCTCATGAGATGTCACTCAAGGACAAAGAAGAGCTTCACAACAAGTCTAGTGGTGCTTACAAAGCCTCATGTGATGCTCCTACATCATCAAATGAGAAACAAGCCTTCAATGAAGAATTGAGCTTAATGATGAAGAACTTCAACAAATTCTACAAGAGTAGAAGCAAGGAAAGAAGTTCCAAGTCAAGGTCCTACAATGAAAAAAGATCTTCTAGTCGTGAGCGAAATTGCTACAATTGTGGTAGACCCGGACACTACTCCAATGAGTGTACGACTCCCTATAAAAGAAGAGAAGACTCACCTAAAAGAAGAAGCAAAAGGGAAGAATCACCTCCAAGAGAGAGAAGGAGTAGAGATGATCGCTATGAATGAAGAACCTCTCGAAGAAGCAAGGATTTGGAAAGGAAGGACAAGTCATCAAGGAGCTACACAAAACAAAGACATCAAGCTCATGTTGGTGAATGGGTATCCGACTCCGACTCCGACCACCACTCCGAGAGAAGTTATCACTTCGACTCCGAATATACTCAAGATGAAGGTGTTGCCGGTCTAACACTTGTGTCGACCAACTCCTATGACATATTTGATTTACCAAATGAAAGATTTGGGAGATGCTTCATGTCTAAAAGCCTCAAGGTAACACACCTCGAGTATGTTGATTTCAATAGTGATGAAGATGACTTGCTAGGTGATGATGATTTACTTGTTGACAACTCTAGTGATGAATACTATGACAAAACGTCAATTAACCATGATAATCAAGATAAAACGAATGAGAATGATAAGAAGGAGATTGAGCGTCTAACTAAAGAATTAAACACTCTTAAATTAGCTCATGAAACTACTTTAGAAGATCATTGAGAACTTTTAAAAACTCATGAGAAGTTACGCTTCGTAAAGCTCAATCTTGAGCAAGAGCATGGGTTCTTAAAGGCCATCAATGATGATCTTCAGAAGAAAAGTTCTTCTTGCATTGCCAAGCATTTAATCTTGTCTACTTACATGCCACAAGTAAAATCTAGCAACAAGAACAAGAAAGATTCTACTTCTAGTAGTAACAATAATCATGCTAAATCCAATATTGTTGCTTTTAGTAGTTCTCTTGATTCCACTAATGATTCTCTTAGCCAAGTTACACTTGAGCAAGAAAATAGCTTATTGAAGGGAATTATAGAGAAAGGTGTTTACAAAAGCCTTGCCGGAAGTAAGCAATTTGAGGAAATTGTATGCAAGCAAGGAAGGCACCGGAAGAATCAAGGTGTTGGTTCTGAATGAAAGTTCAATGCCAATGGAGTTGGGTGGGAAGAAGATCAGTACCCCAAGACGAAATTTGTTCCTCAACAAGAGAAGTATGACCCTACTTCCTTCAAGGGGACACAAGCTCAAGATGATCTTCCACCACAAGACCACAAGCTAAATGGCAAGGACAAGCTCCAAGAAGAGATTGATGCATTTGAAGATCCTCCGAAGGCCTTGGTCAAGTGGGTTCCCAAGGCTACATCAAGTTCTACTTCATCAAGTACATCTACAACTCCAAGGACTCCCATCAAGATGATGTGGATCCCGAAGAAGAAGAACTAGAGAGTTCTTGAGGGTGACTCCGCCAACATACTTCACTCATATTTATTTCGGCAAGGACAAGTGCAAACAACTTCCACATCTTGCACTAGTTCAAGGAGTCACAAACCCTCTTGTTGGTAAGACAAGGACAAGGTAACCTAATGCTTTCATGGACATCATCATGTGTGTGCTTCACTCTATGTCTATGGATATCCTTGTTTGTTCCTTGTGGGACTAACCCATGTAGGTATTGAAAGTGCAACTCACTCTAATGGATTGCTTCAAATGATCTACATCAACAATGAGCATCCACATATTCAACATCTACATGAAGTCATCATCGACAAAACCCAAGGTTAGTTGATCCCTCTTAGGGGGGGATATCACATCTAGGGGGAGCTTTACTCTAAGAATTGAGCTAAAGCAATTCTAATAGTGTGAACACAACAATGCTTTATGTAAAAGTGGTAACCCCACTTGTGCTTAAACGATGAGTATGACCTATGATCAAATGTTCTCATTTGACTCCTAAGTCAATATACTCATATATAGATGACCTAGTCATCGCCAATTGCTTGATAGATGCTAGAGTGATTGTGCATGCTTTGCCACATATTTCATTTGCTATTTTATTATGTGAGCATGTTGGTTGCATACTTTTCTCATTCGAGGACATCCATTTGTTGCTTTGATTGTTTGGAGTTTCTTGTTTTTGCCAAATGGATGGACAAGAATGCCTAAGAACTCCCTCTAGCTATTTATGCTTTTCTCTTCTCAAACTCTATTCATGCTACATCACAAAGTTTGATCTAAGTCAAACTAAAACCCTCTATGTGAGGAGCACTCGGAGTCCCATTTTGTCATAGACTTAAAACTTCCAAAACCTCCCTCTGTATTTCGGTCTGACCGACTAGTCCATTTCGGTCACACTAAGTTCACTGGGTTGATCAAGTTTTCAATCTCGGTGCAACCGATTAGAACACTTCGGTCTCACCGAGTTGCAGTAACCACTTGCAATTCTGCATCTCGGTGCCACCGAGTTGTTCCACTCGGTCACACCGACAGTGTCAGGATATATATACTGACGGGCCAGATTTTGGAAATCACTTCAAAACCTCTTCGCCCGCGCGTGTCCTTCTCTGCCTCTCGGGTCTCCGGATCATCACCTCGTCGCCAGCAACCTCCCGCCGCTGGTCTCCGCCGCTGTCAAGGGATTTCAATGCCGCCGTTGCACCGTAGTGAACTCACCGCCGAACTAGGGTATGAGTTCGACCCCTTGTGCATTCTTTTTACCTCCGATTCTGAGCACAAGGTCAATGCCATGTTCTTTACCACGTATGAGATCGATCCATCCATAGAGAACCTCCATTAGACTAGATTTGAATTGAAAATTTAGGGTTAGGTTTCCACTGGACTCATCTCGGACCGACCGAATTGTAGGAATTGGTTCCACCGATTTGGCTTAGGCCAAAGCACAAGTGGTTTTCGGTCTGACCAAAAGTTGCAAATCGGTGTGACTGATACCAGGACTTTGTGAAACCCTAGCAAACTCGGAGTCACCGAACTGTGTCTCGGTCTGACCGATTCCACATGTTTAGACTCCAAAGTTGCTTTTGTGTCACCGAGTTTTACAAATCGGTAGCTCCGAGATGCTTCCTGCAGAAAACTAAAACTAAGGTTTTGACTCATTATTTTTGCAAAAACTTTGCACTTTGTGATGCTCATCTACTATACCTCATCTACATCTATTCACAGGGTCTGTTGTTAGTTTTCTTTGCCAGAATGTCTGACCAGAGTGATAGCCAGAACAAATCAGAAGAGCAAGTGAACATGAGTGAGGGCACTAGCCCCTCTAGCAACTCTGATGATGGCAGCAGGAGCAGTCCAAGCAATTTTCACAAGGCAGCTACAAGGACAAGGAAGAAGAGAACCTCAGATTCATAGGATCAGGACTATGTGGCTGCTGAGGAGGAAGTAAGATCCAAGAAGAAAGTGCTGAAAAATGAATATGGAACTGCTGCTGCAACAAAACTTGGTATGCACAAGAAGGCACCTGCCAAGAGAGTTCCTATGTCGAAGGCCAGAACCTCCACTTAGGAAACTATGGTTTTCACACTTGAGCCAAGATCAGGTGAACAAGGGAAGAAGAGTGTCAGAAAAACTACATCTAGAGTGATTGGAAATCCATCTATGAGGAAGGATTCTGCAAGTGAGGAGGAACAGGAAGAAGAGGTTGCTGGTCAAGCACCTCCTGCTAAGGCATAGAAGCTAATGGGGGATGCCATCAAGTCTGGGATGGCTCCTTCAAAGCCCAAGACAGCCCCCAAAGCTCCAGCTCAATCTCCAAAGAGAAGCACCAGGAACATACCTGCAACGGAGAAGAACAAGGCCCAAGTGCCTGAAGCTGCAGAAGAAGCTGAAGCCCAAGTGCTTAGGAAGCTCAAACCCAAGATTCCAGACCACAATAACAGTCACCCAGTTGCTGAAAACATGAAGGAAAGAAAGGATGCTGGTCTCAGAAAATGAAGACAAGCAGATCCATATGCTATGAGGAGGAGGACTGCAATGGACTATAGGTTCCACACCAAAGAGCAACCGGATTTTTCTGAGACAGTGTTGCTGGACAAGTAACCCATAGTTAGTGATATGAGATGGGTGGACTGGAAATACAATGATGCAAATGGTGATCATTTCCCAGGTGTGCATGAAAGCTTCAAAGCAAATGGTGTTGATGAGTTTGTTGGTTAGAAGCTCACCAAATGGAATGATGAGCTCATTATGCAATTCTATTCAACAGCTCACTTCTATCCAGATGGAAGGATTGTGTGGATGACAGAAGGTTAGAGGCACCAATCTACAGTTGATGAGTGGGCCAGGCTGATAAATGCCCCTGAAGAAGAAGAAGAAAATGACATAGATGTGTATGCTGAGAAGAATAAAGATCATAACACCATGGCCAATATGTATAAGGAGATTCCAGATAAGGCCTTGGAGACACATAAGTTTGGGTCAGTCTACTACTTGTTGTCTGGTTTAGCCACCATAAACACCATCTTGAGTCACACTCTGTTGCCCAAATCTGGAGATCACAGGATGATCAGAGGCCATTCCATCAACTTGCTGTAGTTGTTTGATGTTGTGCCACAGAAGTTCAAGGTCATGAGCTTGATTGTTGAGACAATCAAAAGGACAACAGCTGACCAGAACAAATCTTGTGGATATGCTCCACACATCCAAGAGCTAATCAATTCCAAGATGAAGCAAGGAGTGTATCTTTTGGACAAAGAACATCTTCCTTTGTTACCTGACTTTGAGGACAACATAGTTGTCATGGATGCTAAAGATCCCTCTTCAATTGCAGCTCATGAGAAGAACGAGAAAGCCTGAGCAGAAAAAGCAGCAAAGATGCCAAGTGCAGCAGAAGCTTCAGAAGTCTTTCTCAAGTCAAAGCAAGACCAGTTTGGATTTTTGATTCAAGCAACCTTGAGGATTGAGAAAGGACTAGCTACCCTGACTCAGAACCAGGAGAGCTTGGAGAGGATCATTGAGACAAAATTCTATGATTTGGACTTGAAAGTGACTGAGATACACATCTGTTGAAGAACTCCAGGAAGAAGCACTGGACAGGAAGGGCAAAGCTACTACACAGGTGCTCCATAGAGTGCCTAGGGCACAGAGGTCTGTAGTAGAGCCAGTGACAAACACAAGAGCAACAACTTCAGCACCTGCAGGCACAACTCCCATAGCTCCTGTTGCCCCTCCAGTGGCAACCCCTCCAGCTCCAACATCATCTACAAACACATTCGTCCTTGGAGTCATCTCAACACCTCCTTCCGAAGATCAAGCCTAGAGAGACACATAGCACTATACATTTTCGAGCTTTTTGGTAACTTGTTGCCAAAGGGGGAGAAAGTGTATAGATCATAGGCTTCAGAGAGAGAGAGAGAGAGATTTGTCTCTTTTTGCTACTTATTTGCTTTGTTTGCTTTGTTTGCTTGTGAGATACATTATGTCTATGTGTGTGAGATACTTTGTATGATCATGTGCTTGATCATATCACACTTTATGTTTATGCTTGAATGATGACATTATCTATCTCTTGTATGATCATTCACTTTGCCTTGGTGATGAGTGCTTGTTCTTATTTATTATAATTTTGAGCACTCCACCAAGATGTATGTGACATGGAAGAGTAACCCATGATCCTAACAGATTGTGCATTTGTAGTCCAAAGCAAATTTTAAAACAATGCACAAATTTAGGGGGAGCTCTTGCCTATCACATACTTCTCAAAGCGACAATGTACTTCATTCTTATTATCATTTGTCGAAGCTTTGATCTATATGTTGTCATCAATTACCAAAAAGGGGGAGATTGAAAGTGCAACTAATCCCTGGGTGGTTTTGGTAATTCTTAACAACATATAGTTCATTGAACTAATGATCTTTCAAGATAATCATTTCAGAAAGTTCAATGATTGGTATGGCATGAACTAGAGATGTGGACCCCTCAAAATACAAAAGACATATATTGGCAACAAGGTCAAGACTCTACATTTTCATTTTAGTGATCCAAGATCACATTGAGTCCATAGGAAAGCCAATGCTATTAAAAGGGGATGAGGTGTTGCTTAATGGTTTACTTGCTCAAAATGCTTAGTGATATGCTCCAAAACCCTCAACCATTTTCTCAGTTCCACATATGTCCTAAACCTATAGTCAAATTCGGCCCCACCGATTTGATCTATCCAGCGCCACCGAGTTTCATTTGACATAGCCACTGCCACAAACCCTAGTTACTTCAGTCTCACCGAGATGGGATTGCAAACTCTTTGTTTCCTTTTTGTAACATTTCAGTCTCACCGAAATGAGCAAATCGGTTGCACCGAGTCTGCATTGCAAACTCCCTGTTTCCTTTTCGTAACACTTTGGTCCCACCGAAGTGAGCGAATCGGTCCCATCGAGTTTGCCTGACCAAACCTCTGTGTACCTATTGCTGAAATTGGTCCCACCGAGTTTACGGGATCGGTCACACCGAGATTACGTTATGCCCTAACCCTAGCATATCGGTCCCACTGAGATGACTATATCGGTCCCGCTGAAAATCCTAATGTTCACATTTTTACCTGGATCGGTCTGACCGAGTTTGCTGATTCGTTCCCACCGAGTTTGGGAATCTGTGTGTAATGGTTAGATTTTGTGTGGAGGCTATATATACCCCTCCACCCACTCTTCATTCGTGGAGAGAGCCATCAGAACATACCTACACTTCCACTACTCATCTTCTAAGAGAAAACCACCTACTCATGTGTCGAGACCAAGATATTCCAATACTACCATATGAATCTTGATATCTAGCCTTCCCCAAGTTGCTTTCCACTCAAATCATCTTTCCACCATAGCCAAATATGTGTGAGAGAGTTGAGTGTTGGGGAGACTATCATTTGAAGCACAAGAGCAAGGAGTTCATCAACAACACACCATCTATTACCTTTTGGAGAGTGGTGTCTCCTAGATTGGTTAGGTGTCACTTGGGAGCCTCCGTCAAGATTGTGGAGTTGAACCAAGGAGTTTGTAAGGGCAAGGAGATCGCCTACTTTGTGAAGATCTACCCTAGTGAGGCAAGTCCTTCGTGGGCGATGGCCATGATGGATAGACAAGGTTGCTTCTTAGTGGACCCTTCGTGGGTGGAGGCTTCCGTGGACTCCCACAGCCGTTACCCTCCGTGGGTTGAAGTCTCCATCAACATGGATGTACGATAGCACCACCTATCAGAACCACGCCAAAAATCTCCGTGTCAACATTGCGTTTGCTCCCTCCAAACTCCCCCCATTTACTTTCTTGCAAGTTGCATGCTTTACTTTCCGCTGCCCATATTCTCTTTGCATGCTTGCTTGAATTGTATTGAGATTGCTTGACTTATGCTAAGTTGCTAAAATCTGCCAAGAACTAAAATTGGGAAAAGGTTAAGTTTTTATTTGGTCAAGTAGTCTAATCACCCCCCTCTAGACATACTTTCGATCTTACATGCACTCAACTCACTAGCAATTGGTTCATCATAGTTGGATATTTTAAAAAGATTAGCAAGTGGATGAGGATCCATAAACTTTTTGCTTCTGATTTGGAAAAAACATACAATTATGCCAAGCGAACGAGCAAACAAACCAAGTAAGATATAAGGGAAAATGAAAAGAAAGCAAATAAAAAGGAAAATATCTTTGTATTTTTCTGAAAACGTTTTAGATGTGTGTGTGTGGGGGGGGGGAATGAAAATGAGAGGCATATGGCAAAAAATGTAAATGCAAGAGATAAGAGTTTATGCTAGGTACTTGGTGGGCTTGATGTACATACTCCCCGACAACGACGCCAGAAATTCTTCCTGCTACTTCTTGAGCTTGCGTTGGGTTTTCCCTTGAAGAGGAAAGGGTGATGCAGCAAAGTAGAGATAAGTATTTCCCCCAGTTAAGAACCAAGGTATCAATCCAGTAGGAGGAACACACAAGTCCCCAATATTTGCACCTGCACAAACAAACAAATACTTGCACCCAATGCGATAAAGGGGTTGACAATCCTTTCACGGTTACTTGCAAGGATGAGATCTGATAGTGATAGAGATAAAAGATAAGTAAACGTGCAAAATAAAGTAAAAGTAAATAAATTGCAGCAAGGTATTTTTGTGTTTTTGATTTTATAGATTAAAATAATATGGTAAAAGATAGAACCGGGGGCCATAGTTTTCACTAGAGGCTTCTCTCTTGAAAGGAAGCATACGGTGGGTAAACAAATTACTGTTGAGCAATTGATAGAAAAGCGCATAGTTATGATGATATCCAAGGCAATGATCATGTATATAGGCATCACATCCGAGATAGGTAGACCGACTCCTGCCTGCATCTACTACTATTACTCCACACATCGACTGCTATCTAGCATGCATCTAGTGTATTAAGTTAACAAGAATGGAGTAATGCCTTAAGCAAGATGACATGATGTAGAGGGATAGATCCAATCAATATGAAGAAACCCCATCTTTTTATCCTTAATGGCAACAATACAAATACATGTCATGCCCCCTTCTGTCACTGGGATTGAGAACCGCAAGATTGAACCCATTACAAAGCACCTCTCCCATTGCAAGAAAAATCAATCTAGTTGGCCAAACTAAATCAATAGATCGGAGAGAAATACAAATCTATATAAATCATGCATAAAAGAGTTCAAAGAAGACTCAAATAATATTCATAGATAATATGATCATAAACCCACATTTCATCAGATCTCAACAAACACACAACAAAAGAAGATTACATCAAGTCTCCAAGAACATCGAGGAGAACATTGTATTGAAGATCAAAGAGAGAGAAGAAGCCATCTAGCTAGTAGCTATGGACCTATAGGTCTATGGTAAACTACTCACACATCATCGGAAGGGCAGCAAGGTTGATGTAGAGGCCCTCCATGATCGAATCCCCATCCGGTAGAGTACCGAAAAAGGTACCTAGATGGGATCTCATGAAGATAGAAACTTGCAGTGGTGAAAAAGTATTTTTGGTGTGCCCTCTGGTCTACGGGGAATATTTGGGTATTTATAGAAGAAGAATTAGGGTTAGAGGAGCCACGAGGGGCCCACAAGCTTGGGGGGGGCCTTGAGCTTGTGGCCATCTCGTGCCCCTTCTGGCCTCCTCTCGAAGCTTCTAGGGTGTCTTGTGGTCCAAGAAAAATAATCAAAAAGTTTCGTTCCATTTGGACTCCGTTTGTATTGATTTTTTGTAAAGACAAAAACAAGGGAAACAACAACAACTGGCACTGGGCACTAGGTTAATAAGTTAGTCCCAAACAATGATATAAAATAGCACAATAATGCATATAAAAAATTCAAGGTTGATAATATGATAGCATGGAACAATAAAAAATTATAGATACGTTGGAGACGTATCACTCCACCCTTGCTCGCGTTGGCGAAGCCGTGGTGATTTGACATGGCACGAACATCGCACACGGTTTTGCCAGTGCACCCGTGTCTGCTGCGTGTAATTCGAGTCTTCATATATAGCTCCATTTGGCAGCAAAAAAATGTGAGAGAGGGTCAGAAGTCAACTACACTAGCATGTGGACCAAATATATATGAATGAAAAGGGTGGTGTGTGTTGTTCAAATTCTCAATGCCCAACTTTGACCGCACAGGCCCACAGGTGGGCGCGTCATCGAAGATCAGGTGAGAGGGTCCAGAAGACAACAACCACCTGGAAGCGGCCAAATATATGTAGGAATAAAGGCTGTTAAGTTTAAATACATAATGCACAAATTTGGTGGCACCTGCCTCGCAAACCAGAAAGTCCCCCTTGGATATATCTATAAGGACATGCTAAGGTCGTAGCTAGGGTGCTTGCCCCACCCCCACTTTGTGTCGGCGGGACGCATGCACGTACTCATACTTTGGTCATACATGCACGCCGCCATGACCTACCAGTGAATCTATCGCTTGGTCAAACAACCATTGTTGTTGTCAATAAAAAAGGGATAGAATACACCGCTTGCGCCAATAGATTGGACCATCATGAAAAACTGCATGAGAAGGGCCACAAAACCAGCACCACCTGCATGCGGCCCAAAATGATGTATGTTGGAAGGGGTGATGTGTTTCAAATACCAAATAATGTACAATTTTGATGTGGTGCCTACCTCTTAATACAGACAACCCCCATGAAATCTAGGTAAATAAGGACGACATACGTAGGGTGTCGGTCCAACCCACCAATTCAAGCGTGTGGGAGGGAATCCTGTGAACGCATGAGCTTGAACTTTGCTTGAACATGTCACCGTGACCCACCCTAACCCGAACTAGGAGGAATCCATTCATGGCAAAATCCCCTCATTATCGGTCAAATGGATGATATATATATATATAGACCCCAGGGAGCCCATAGATATGCATATACCCTACATGTGGCCCAAAAATATGTATGGGTGGTGTGTGATGTGTTCAAATCCCCAATGCACAACTTCGATGGGGCACCAACTACATCACAAACAGAACACCGTACTCCCAAGCCAGGTTCAAGACGTACAATGCCAGTTCCCCAATGCATGTGCTCAAACTTAATTTGGTCTAACATGGCACACAAAGCAAGAGGAAATTATCATGGTCAATCCCCTTCTCGTACGTTGGGTCAAAGGGTTAGATGAGGAACCTGCCATTGTCAAACCCGTCGAAGGGATAGATTGTGTGGGCCCACAAATCTCGATCTTTTTATGATTTTTGAAAACAAGAAAAAACAAAAAAAATCATTCTACAAATTACCAAAACAAGGATCTCAAGGTTATATAATCGACATGACAGGTCACCACAAACACATTTAGATGATAAATATCTGTAATGACCGTATCATGATGCTTAAATGAAGCTTGAGATATGCAACTTCCCACCCGGTCACGCATCCTTAGACTCCTCCAGCCCTAGCATGCTTAACTTTTGCGTTCTATTCGACTCGGCTAGTGGATGGGAAGCCGCCCCTTGCTGATAAGAGTTGCCTCCTCGCCTTTAAGGCGTTTCACGCTGGTCACCGTGTGGGTCCTACTCCCTACTATCATACACGTTTGTGCTTTTAGAAACTGTGTGCAATCTTTACACACTGGACCACTTCCATTCAAACTTACATCATTTTTTTTACCTAAAACTAGCCGGAAGAAGCAAAAGCTTTGCCTTTTCATTAATTATGAACAAGATAGTTGCCTAGTTAATTGCGGAAAACCACAGCTGATGCACGACGGCGTTCTCCTGCTCTTGCGCGACAACACTTTGACACTATCTCTGCACCACTCCTTGGGGGGCAACGAACACATGTGTAGACATTGGCCTGCTCAAGCACTAGGGTGCATAGATACCGTCACGCTCAGCGGTGCGTGGACGTTCTTGCTCTCCGCCCTGCTCCAGCTCGTTCTCTTCGTCGAGGAGGTTGATGACGACGGTGGCGCTTCACCGGATTGGCATGCTTGGAATGGTATACTACCGTATGGTCGGTGTGTTGCTGCCTAGCCTTCTATGCCCATTGACACTGGCAGCAAGAAATCGAAGGGAGAAGAGGCGGGAAACCGATGGGAGGAGTGGCCAGAAACCGATTAGGGAGTGGCGGGAACTATAGCGTGTTTGGATATATAACACCATTAATATGGAAAACTTAGGAAATAAGGAAGCGCGAGCTATCACGACGCGTGCGCACAGTGCTTACCCACGGTGCTAGACGGTTAACCAGAACTACTTTAAATATTCAGGCTTCATTTGGCCTTATTTATACATTATAATTGAATTTTCTAAGCATTAATTTAATGCGCAAAATTTAAAATTGAACTACAAACACATGCTCTAGTGCACCAAAATGGCTGGAAAAACCATACATGTATCCTTGGATGCATGTTTAGGTCGCATGCAAGGAATGAGAATGAATTACAACCATTGATGACCCACAAGTATAGGGGATCAATTGTAGTCCTTTCGATGTGTCGAACCCAACAAGCAGCAGAAGGAAATGACAAGCGGTTTTCAGCACGGTATTCTCTGCAGGCACTGAAATTATCGGTAATAGATAGTTTGGTAGTATGATAATTTGTAACGGGTAACAAGTAACAAGTGTAAAAAAGGTGCAAAAAGGTGTCCCAATCCTTTTTTAGCAAAGGATAAGCCTGGACGAACTCTTATATAAAGCAAAGTGCTCCTGAGGACACATGGGAATTATTGTCAAGCTAGTTTTCATCATGCTCATATGATTCGCGTTCGTTACTTTGATAATTTGATATGTGGGTGGACCGGTGCTTGGGTGTTCTCCTTACTTGGAAAAGCCTCCCACTTATGATTAACCCCTCTCGCAAGCATCCACAACTACGAAAGAAGAATTAAGATAAATCTAACCATAGCATGAAACATGTGGATCCAAATCAGCCCCTTACGAAGCAACGCATAAACTAGGGTTTAAGCTTCTGTCACTCTAGCAACCCGTCATCTACTTATTACTTCCCAATGCCTTCCCCTAGGCCCAAATCATGGTGAAGTGTCATTTAGTCGATGTTCACATAACACCACTAGAGGAAAGACAACATACATCTCATCAAAATATCAAAGAATACCACATTCACATGACTACTTATAACAAGACTTCTCCCATGTCCTAAGGAACAAATGTAACTACTCACAAAGCATGCTCATGTTCAAGATCAGAGGGGTAATAAATATCATTAAGGATCTGAACATATGATCTTCCACCAAATAAACTAACTAGCATCAACTACAAGGAGTAATCAACACTACTAGCAACCCACATGTACCAATCTGAGGTTTTGAAGCAAAGATTGAATACAAGAGATGAACTAGGGTTTGAGAGGAGATGGTGCTGGTGAAGATGTTGATGAAGATTGACCCTCCCTTGATGAGAGGATCATTGGTGATGACGATGGCTTCAATTCCCCCTCCCGGAGGGAAGTTTCCCCAGCAAAATAGCTTCGTCGGAGCCCTAGATTGCTTTTGCTCAGGTTCCGCCTCGAGATGGCGACGCTTCGCCCCAAAAGCTTCCTTATGATTTTTCTAGGTCAAAACCTCCATATAGTCGAAGATGGACCCTGGGGGCTAGCCAGGGGGCCCACAAGCTCAGGGAGCATGCCGTGGGGGTAGGGCACCCCCAAGCTTGTGGCCACCTAGTGGGTCCCCTTATATTGTTTCTTCGCCCAATATTTTTTATATATTCCAAAACAATTCTCCATAAAGTTTCAGGACATTTGGAGTTGTGCAGAAGAGGTATCTCAGATTTGCTCCTTTCCGATCTAGAATTCCAGCAGCCAGCATTCTCCCTCTTCATGAAAACCTTGTAAAATAAGAGAGAAAAGGCATAAGAACTGTACCATAGTGTGAAATAACAGTCCATAATGCAATAAATATCAACATAAAAACATGATGCAAAATGGACATATCAATCCCCCAAGCTTAGACCTTGCTTGTCCTCAAGTGAAAGCCGAAATCAATAATCATGTCCACATGTTTAGAGATAGAGGCGACGATAAAATAAAATACGGACATGAGGGCATCATGATCATCCTTAGAACAACAATATATTGTCATGTAAATTCTTATGCCAAAGTGATAATTCATTCACAAGGTAAAGTATGAACTCAAAAACTTTATTGAAAACTAACAAACTATGATCTCAGTCATTGAGGCAATTGCAATTTATCACAACATCGGAAAGAGTCAATGTAAGAGCTCTTGTAGCAAGTCCACATACTCAACCAAGTCTTCCATAATTTCTAACACTCACGCGATACTTATGAGATCAAAGTTCAATCAAACACATAGAAAGATAGGGGCTTATAGTTTCACCTCCCAACCATTTACCTCAATGGTAATGTCAACAATAATACTTTATGATCACCTACATCCAAGTGGATATGTATGTCTGGATCTTTCCCCAACACATAGTGCTTGCCAAAAAGAGAAAGTATAAAAGGAAGGGTGAAGATCACCATGACTCTTGCATAAAGGTAGAAAGAAAGATAAAAGGTAGGCCCTTGGTAGAGGGAATCAGGCATTGTCATGCACTTTTTGGTGGATGCACTAAATCTTAATGCAATGGAACATCACTTTATATTGCCGTTTGTGATAGAGAACTTTATTATGTAGTACGTCACTTTTATTTCTTCCATATCACAAGTTTGTATAAAGCTTATTTCCCTCACACTAAAAGATAATACATATTTAGAGAGCAATTTTTTTTGCTTGAACCGACGACAACTTACTTGAAGGATCTTACTCAATCCATAGGTAGATATAGTGGACTCTCATGGCAATACTGGGTTAAAGATTTTTGGATGCACAAGTAGTATCTCTACTTAGTGCGGAATTTTTGGCTAGCATAGGATGAGAAGCAAGCTCAACATGTTGGAGGATCCATGACAATATAACTTCTACTCAGATACAAGGGAACATAACACATTATGTTGTCTTCCTTGTCCAACATCAACTTATTAGCATATAATATTTTAATGAGTGCTCACAATCACAAAAGATGTTCAAGATAGTGTATTTATATTTTAAACCTCTCTTTCTTCATTACTTCCTATTAATTGCAACAATGACCAATACTATGTTTGTCAACCCTTAACAAATTTCATGCATCATACTTCTTATATGTGAAGTCTTCACTCTCCGTATATAAGATTAATATATAATCTTTTATTTATTTTATTATTATTTTCTTTTCAAAGATCAAAGCAAGGAAGAAAGCCCTCAACTCAAAACTAATCTTTATTATATAACTCTCACACTTGATTACATAGATAGATCATAAAGCAAAAACTAAAAGACTAGATCATACTAAAACTTCTATTCTACTAGATCACGTTTTAACCAAAAGGATCGAACTAAGATAAACGATAAAGATAAAGATGTGATGGTGGTACGATATCAGGGCACGTCCCCCAAGCTTGGCACAAGCAAAAGGGAGTGCCCATACCCATGTATTCAAGTCTCCTTCTTCGGAGGTGGTGGTGATGAAGTTGATGATGTGGGAAGCTTGTCATCCGTCTTCCATGGCCTAGGCTCACCATCGTAAAAAGATGAATGAGTCTCCAAAATCCTCAAATCTGCAGCCAAACTCATCCTCTTAAATCTGTATCCATAGTTACAGTTTTGGTTTTGTAGGTCATAGATCTAGGCTTGGAGATGCTCGGTTTTATCACGAAGCTTGAAGATGGCCTCTCCAATACTATTGTTGTCCAGCTTGTGGTCACGAGTGAATTCTGTGATCATGGTGTGGTTGGCGTTGAGTTCTCATTCCACCATCCCTTGGCACTTGAAGACCACCGCTTCGATCCTGGCCTCCACGCTTCCGGTCCTCCTTGGCCCTTGAACATCCCGGATGTGAAGCACCCCCTCATGCATCTCAATGGCTTGAGGGTGGTTCATCACCTCCAGAAGGTAGGGGTTGATGACTTTCTCATAGAACTTGTCCTTGGAGGCAATTGGAGACGTCATGGTGATCTAGATCTGTCAGAAAAATAGCTCGAAACAAGAACAGAGGATATTGCCGTGATACGGTGGTCAAAATCTTCAGAAGATTATATAATGAATTTTTACCATGCAAAACAAGTAATCTGGGAGAAAATGGAGTCCGAAGGGCACACAAGGTGGCCACAAGCTTGGGAGGCGCCCCCCCAGGCTTGTCGCCTACTCGTGCACTTTTCGGACAACTTTTTTTTCTATTTTTTAAATATACTAAAATGGAGCAAAATTTCCTTTAGAAAACTTTTGAACTCGGTTTACTTGCCATATCACATACCTATTCATTTTTCGGGGTTCTGGAGCGCTCAGGAAGGTTTCCTTTATGTACTCCTCCCGTGTTATGGTATGAATAATGTTGGTCTCTAACATTTATAGGCATACCTGAGATGTAATGTTTGATTATTTGCCAATTCACCACCTTTGTATTAGTGCCCTTGGTGTTGTTGATCTTGTTGGCACCAGAACGATAAACTTCTTCGATAATGTACGGTCCTTCCCACTTAGAGAGAAGTTTTCCTGCAGAAAATCTTAAACGAGAATTGTATAGCAAGACATTGTCACCTACATTATATTCTCGCTTTCGTATTCTTTTGCCATGCCATCTTTTAACCTTTTCTTTAAACAGCTTCACATTTTCATAGGCTTGGTTCTCCTTTCATCAAGTGAGCTAATGTCAAATAAACTCTTTTCACTGGCAAGTTTGAAATCATAGATGAGCTCTTTAATTTCCCAATAAGCTTTATGTTCTAATTCAAGAGGTAAGTGACATGCTTTTCCATAAACCATTTAATATGGAGACATACCCATAGGATTTTTATAAGCAGTTCTATAAGCCCATAATGCATCATCAAGTTTCTTAGACCAATTCTTCCTAGATCTATTAACAATCTTTTGCAAGATCAATTTTATTTCTCTATTACTTAATTCTACTTGACCACTAGACTAAGGATGATAAGGTGATGCAATTCTATGGTTAACATCATATTTAGCAAGCAATTTACGAAAAGCACCATGAATAACGTGTGAACCACCATTAGTCATTAAATATCTAAGGACTCCAAACCTCGGGAAAATAACCTCTTTAAGCATTTTAGTGTTGTGATTAGCACTACTAGTTGGAATAGCTTCTACCCACTTAGTAACGTAATCAACAACAACTAGAATATGAGTATACACATTAGAGGAAGGAAAAGGTCCCATATAATCAAATCCCCAAACATCCAATGGTTCAATAACAAGTGAATAATTCATAGGCATTTCCCGACGTCTACTTATGTTACCAATTCTTTGACATTTAACACAAGATACGGCAAACTTACGAGCATCTCTAAAAAGAGCAGGCCAATAAAAACCAGATTGTAATACCTCGTGCGCAGTTCTGTCTCCGGCATGGTGTCCTCCGTAAGCCTCAGAGTGACACTTCCATAGGATTTGTTCCTGTTAATGCTCAGGCGCGGGTCTTCCATAGGACACTTCCAATAAAAATCTAATAACACCATCTACCCCTTCTTTATAAAGGTGCGGGTCATCCAAGAAGTAATTTCTTAAATCATAGGAAAACCTTTTGTTTTGTTGGTTGATAACCCACAAGTATAGGGGATCGCAACAGTTTTCGAGGGTTGAGTATTCAACCCAAATTTATTGATTCGACACAAGGGGAGCCAAAGAATATTCTCAGGTATTAGCAGTTGAGTTGTCAATTCAACCACACCTGGATAACTTAGTACCTGCAGCAAAGTATTTAGTAGCAAAGTAGTATGATAGTAACGATAACAGTGGCGAAAGTAATGATAGCCGTTTTGTAGTAATTCTAATAGTAGCAACGGAAAAGTAAATAAGCAAAGCACAATATGTGAAAAGCTCGTAGGCATTGGATCAGTGATGGATAATTATGTCGGATGCGATTCCTCATGTAATAGTTATGACATAGGGTGACACAGAACTAGCTCCAGTTCATCAATGTAATGTAGGCATGTATTCCGAATATAGTCATACGTGCTTATGGAAAAGAACTTGCATGACATCTTTTGTCCTACCCTCCCATGGCAGCGGGGTCCTAATGGAAACTAAGGGATATTAAGGCCTCCTTTTAATAGAGTAATAGACCAAAGCATTAACACATAGTGAATACATGAACTCCTCAAACTACGGTCATCACCGAGAAGTATCCCGATTATTGTCACTTAGGGGTTGTCGGGTCATAACACATAATAGGTGACTATAGACTTGCAAGATAGGATCAAGAACTCACATATATTCATGAAAACATAATAGGTTCAGATCTGAAATCATGGCACTCGGGCCCTAGTGACAAGCATTAAGCATAGCAAAGTCATAGCAACATCAATCTCAGAACATAGTGGATACTAGGGATCAAACCCTAACAAAACTAACTTGATTACATGGTAAATCTCATCCAACCCATCACCGTCCAGCAAACCTACGATGGAATTACTCACGCACGACGATGAGAATAATAAAATTGGCGATGGAGGATGGTTGATGATGACGACAGCGACGAATCCCCCTCTTCGAAGCCCTGAACGGACTCCAGATCAGCCCTCCCAAGAGAGATTAGGGCTTGGCGGCGGCTCCGTATCGTAAAACGCGATGAAAATATCTCTTTGATTTTTTCTCCGTGAAAGGGAATATATAGAGTTGGAGTTGAGGTCGGTGGAGTTCCAGGGGACCCATGAGGCAGGGGGTGCGCCCAGGGGGAGGGGGCGCGCCCCCACCCTCATGGACAGGGTGTGGGCCCCTAGCCTTGATTCTTTCGCTAGTATTTTTTATATTTTCCAAAAATGATCTCCGTGGATTTTTAGGTCATTCTGAGAACTTTTGTTTCTGCACAAAAATAACACCCTGGCAATTCTGCTGAAAATAGCGCCAGTCCAGGTTAGTTTCATTCAAATCATGCAAGTTAGAGTCCAAAACAAGGGCAAAAGTGTTTGGAAAAGTAGATACGTTGGAGACGTATTATTGGTATGTGAAACTAGGTGGTATTAATTTAGCAACAATATGATTGGCATAATCAGCATACCAAGGAGTACTACAAGAAGCATTTATGACAACTAATTGTTCATCAAGAAAGCTATCGTCAATAGGTAGTGGGTCATCAAGAATATTTTCTAACCGAGACAAGTTGTCTGCTACGGGATTCAAAGCTCCCTTCCTATCAGTAAGATGTAAATCAAATTCTTGTAGCAAGAGAACCCATCTAATAAGTCTAGGTTTAGCATCTTTCTTTTCCATAAGGTTTTTAGTAGCAGCATGATCAGTGTGAACAATTACTTTGGAATCAACAATGTAAGGTCTGAATTTTTCACAAGCGAACACAACTTCTAAAAATTCTTTTTTAGTGGTAGCATAATTTCTTTGAGAATTATCTAGGGTTTTGCTAGCATAATGGATAACATTTAATTTCTTATCAACTCTTTGTCCTAGAACATCACCAACAGGATAATCACTAGCATCACACATAATTTGAAAGGGTAGGTTCCAATCAGGTGTTTGAACAATAGGTGCAGAGATTAAGGCTTTCTTAAGTATTTCAAAAGCTTCTAAACAATCATCATAAAAAACAAATGAAACATCTTTTTGCAAAATATTAGTAAGAGGCCTAGAAATTTTAGAGAAGTCTTTAATAAATCTCCTATAGAAACCAACATGACCAAGGAAACTTCTTATACCTTTGATATCTTTAGGACACACCATTTTTTCAATTGCATCAACTTTAGCTTTATCAACTTCAAAACCTCTTTCGGAGATTTTATGCCCCAAGAAAATACCTCCATTAACCATAAAGTGGCACTTTTCCCAATTCAAGACAAGATTAGTTTCTTCACATCTCTACAAAACTCGATCAAGGTTGCTTAAACAATCATCAAAAGAAGTTCCATAAATGGAAAAATCATCCATGAAAACCTCAACAATATTTTCACAGAAGTCAGAGAATATAGCAGTCATACATCCTTGAAAGGTAGCAGGTGCATTACATAAACCAAAAGGCATACGTCTATAAGCAAAAGTACCAAAAGGGCATGCAAAAGTAGTTTTTTCTTGATCCTCTTGTGACACAGGTATTTGGGGAAAACTAGAGTATCCATCTAGAAAACAGAAATGTGTATGTTTTGATAGTCTTTCTAGCATTTGATCAATCAAAGGCAGAGGATAATGATCCTTACTAGTAGCTTTGTTTAGTTTTATAAAATCAATTACCATTCCATAACCTGTGATAATTCTTTGTGGAATCAATTCATTTTTATCATTAGGGACTAGAGTAATACCTCCCTTCTTAGGGACACAATGAACAGGGCTTACCCGTGTACTATCAGCTATAGGATAAATTATACCTACTTCTAGAAGCTTTAATATTTTGTTTCTTACCACTTCTTTCATCTTTGGATTTAACCGTCTCTGGGGATCAACAACTGGTTTAGCATCAGGTTCCATATTAATTTATGCTAACATAGAATGGGACTAATGCCCTTAAGATCATCAAGAGTATATCTAATAGCGGCATGGTGCTTCCTCAGAGTTTTCAATAACCTCTTTTCTTCATGCTCTGAAAGGTTAGCACTAATAATAACATGATATATCTTCTTTTCATCGAGATAAGCATATTTGAAAGGATCAAGTAATTTTTTAAGCTCAAACACGGGATCACTCTTGGGAGGAAGAGGATCTCCAAGAGTTTCAATAGGTAAATTGTGTTTCAAAACAGGCATTTGTTTAAAGAATATCTCATCTATTTTGTTTCTTTCATTCATATGCATATCATTTTCATGGTCTAGGAAGTATTGTTCTAAAGGATCGGTAGGAGGCATGACAATAGAAGCAAGACCAATAATTTCATCCTTACTAGGTAATTATTTATCACGTGGTTCTCTATGGAATTTGGATAAATTAAACTCATGAGGCACATCACTGGAACTTACACTAACAGTTTATTTCTCACAACCTATCTTATCATTAACAACGCTTAAGAAAGGTCTACCAAATATAATGGGACAAAAATCATCTTGCGGGGAACAAAGAAATATAAAATCAGTAGGGTATTTTATAGTCCCACACAAGACTTCCACATCTCTAACAATCCCAAGTGGTGTAATAGTATCTCTATTAGAAAGCTTAATAGTAACATCAATATCTTCTATCTCAGCATGTGCAATATCATTCATAATTTCTTGATAAAAAGTAAAACGGGATTGCACTCACACTAGCACCCAAATCACATAAGTCATGATAACAATGATCTCCTATTTTAACAGAGACAACAGGCATGCCAACAACATGTCTATGTTTATCTTTTTCATCGGGTTTAGCAATTCTAGTAGCTTCATCACAGAAATAAATAATATGCCCATCAATATTTTCAGCCAAGAGATCTTTAACCATGGCAACATTAGGTTCAAATTTAATTTGTACAAGGGGTATAGGTGTTCTTGTATAACTCTTACAAACCATAGCTAAAGCTTTAGCATATTCTTTTATCTTAACAGCAAAAGGTGGTTTCTCAATATAAGCGGTAGGAATAACGGGATCAACATTATAAGTGGTGGTTTCTTCTCTTGCTTCAATGGATTCTACTACTTTTACTGCAATGGGAGGGTGATATTTAAACCACTTCTCCTTAGGGAGATCAACATGAGTAGAAAATGATTCATAGAAAGAAGATACTGTCTCAGAGTCAAGCCCATATTTAGTTCTAAAATTATGAAAAGCATTGGTATCCATAAAAGATTTAACACAACCAAACTCAAGCTTTATACCTAACACCTTACCTTCGTCAAGCTCCCAATCTTCGGAGTTGCGTTTAATTATTTCCAATAGATCCCATTTGAATTCAGTAGGCTTCTTCATAAAAGAACCAGTACAAGAAGTATCGAGCATGGATTGATCATTATGAGAAAGCCGAGCATAAAGATTCTGAATAATAATTTCTGTTGAGAGCTCATGATTGGGGCATGAATATAACATTGAATATGTAAAGCCAGCATTCAAGCAATTCAGTTGACAAACTGAAAGTGATAAAGAAAAACTTTTACCAACTCTGTTTGCTCTTGTTGTTGTAAATATGTAAAGCCATCATTCAAGTTTTCAGCAAAGATTATGAACTAACCATATTCACAATAATACCACTACAAAAAAATACACTTCCGTGATGATACGTGTTTGTCACAGTAGGTCGCGTTTTTTGTCATGCATGTACATCCATGACGATTTTATGACAGAATCAAGATAGTCATACCTGTGCTGTCGTAGAAGTGTTCCATGACATTACCAAAATTATCATCACGGAAGTGTCCACTTCCATGACGATAAATCACGCGACACAGAAGTGCTTTTGTCAAGGGTGACGGACACGTGGCATCCATTGTAACAGAATGCCGTTAAGCTATCGAGTCTAGTTTTGGATCCGATAACCCGTTAACAGCCCCGACCAATGGGGATTTTCCACGTGTAAAATCACCATTGGCTGGAGGAAACATGTGTCGGCTCACCGTTTTGGGACAGATGTCATCCACTCATTGGACCGAAGGCGCCTATGATACAGCGACACGTAGCACGGCCCAACAGAGGCCCATTCCTGTGAAAAGGCCGGCCCATTTGACTTGGTCAAAAGGTGGCGGGCTGGCCTATGGAAAGCCTGTTAATGGCCTATTCACATATAGCCCATTTACAGCCCGCTAACCCAGGGCACGTTATGACCTCTCTGAATTAGGCCCAGTAGCGTCATCTAGGCCGTCCAATATGATTCCAGCCCATTTTAACTTCCGGCCCATGTGTGGCCCATGACTTCTTTCGGCCCATATGAGGCCCTTTGTAACTCTTGGCCCATTAACGGCCCCTGGTGAAACTGGCCCGTAATGAACAGTGTATCACTTTATACCCATTAACGGTCCGTTATTCCATTGGGCCGTTTCCAGCCCAAGTTATCTTTCGGCCTTCTTAGGGCCCATTGATTCTTGGTCTCATTTGCCGCATTCGGTTACATACGGCCCATTACTATCATTTTCTACTTGTGGGCCAAATTCAGCCCGTCGTTATAGTCGGCCCGTTTGCGGACCGTTAATACGTTGGGCCGTTTTCATGTCAAAAAAACCTGTTGGGTTGTTTTCATAGAGTTATCAAATACGGCCTATTAACGGCCCATTATGGTCCACGAATAGTATGGCCCATGATTGGCGAAATGATGATACGCCCCGTAGAAGGCCCATGGATCCTACGGCCCGTATGAGGCCCATGGATAGTACTGCCCGTAGAAGGCCCATGGATCGTACGGCCCGTAGAAGGCCCATGGACCCTACGGCCCGTAGAAGGCGCATGAATCCTAAGGCCCGTATAGAAGGCCAATGGATCCTACGGCCCGTATAGAAGGCCAATGGATCCTACGACCGAAAGAAGGCCCATGGATCATACGACCTGCAGGAGGCCCATGGTTACAACAGTCCGTGTGTTGCCATGATTATTTTGGCCTAGTTACCAAAAATAGTCTATTGTGGCCACTAGAAAAACACAGAAAAAGAACTGCAACGACTACAAGCAAACAACTAAACAAGACAATAAGGAAATAAATAAGCAAGCAATTAACACTAGCCTATTACCGCTATTACACATATTACATCCACTGGGCATCAAAGTTCGCCACCAGTGCAAATATAGGGAACAAAGCAGTATATTACATACACTGGCTGTCAAAATTGGCCACTAGTGCAAATAAACGCGGCAGCAAAACAAGAGCATAACTGAAACAACTTCAGAAGAGCTCAAGAAACGTTATCCTGGGTATCCACCATGCTGGCAATAAGCTTAGCAAGCTTATTTGCTTTGTCCTGTTTGGCGCTAAAATCCTCCAACGCTTGCTATTGCACCAGAAAGTATGCATCTGAATGCTCTAGGGACTTCCGCAGTCCTTCTGCTTCTTGTCGCAGCACAGCTGATCGATGTCTTTCAGCTTGTAGTTGAGACTCAAGCAACCGAACTGATTCATACAGTGAGTTTGAATAGCTTGTGCAAGTGGTAGTGGCTAGTAACTCGAACACTAAACCAAGACAGGACTTTGGGGTTGTCTCGTTGTCTTCAAGATAGTCTTCCTTAGCTGTTTTATCAGCTTTGTTGGTGACCAACAAGGATGTGTCACTATCCTGAACCTTATCTGCATTACTTCCTTTACCATTGCTTAATAAGGCACTCTTCCCCAATATTCTGTCAGCATTCTAAAAGAAGAAACAAGCAGACACGTAACAAGTTTAGCATGTACTAGTATATGAAACTCATTTTGGTGAACCAATTCATTAGTAAGGTGGACATGATTAAACTACCAAGTCTTCTTTTGCCAAGTACTAGTACATAATAAAAGCATCAAACAAACATATATGTATGTCCTATGGTCACTGCATTGTCTTGCCAAATCAAAATAGAGACACGGTTCAAATCATATCAGTTCAAGACAAAGCAGCAGTGAAAGAATACAAAGCATGGGAAACTACACGGCACAACAAGATTTCAGATGGGTACCACGGGTCTACGTGTACAACAACACTATTGGCTCTGTTGTGATGCTAGTAATGTGCATGATATGAAAGTCAACTGTATACACAATTGAAATTAAAATCAACAGAGCTATTGATAAGACTAAACATGTTAAAGAAACATGCGTGAACATACCTGCTGTGCCATTGGAGTTTCGATTGGATCCTTCAATTTAAAAATAAGTTTGTATGAGTAAATACAGTGATACAAGAGCAAAGCAATCATAGTTAAAAAAGGCGTGCCTAAGTGAGCGCTTAAGCGCGCCTAGGCTCTAGGTGTTGGCAAAACGCATTGCGCATAACTATGCTTAATCTGTGCATAATTGCGCATAAGCATGCGCTTTGGTCAGTAAAGCACAAGGCGGTGGCAAATCACACAATTAACGCCTAGCGCTTTTTTGAAATATGCTAGCAATGGAATCTTAAATTAGAACAGTTGTTCTTCAGGTTTAGGCACTTGTTCTACATGAACAAAGTATAGTAAGACGCAAGAATATAATACTTAAAATAGAAAATGAGCTCATAGACCTTACCACATTCTTGGTTCGGGACCAGTACAGAACAAGGCGTTCCCAGTCATCGTCCAGTAAATGTGTCTCAGGAGAACGTAAGGGAATTTGATGAGTTTCTTTGCCGGTGAAGTACGTTTTCTTCAGGTAATTCCGATACTGCCACCAAGCATTCTTGAAGATAGCAGAGTTATTAGCACAGGTTACCTCATCCTGAGTTTCCAAATCGGTCCTTCTCTATAGAGAAAAATGGGAAAATTTGCTGTATTATAACCATCATGGAGGTAGGATGTATGGGACAAAGCAAAGTAATTGCCATGAACATTACTTACACATAACTCCTGGACAAACACCTGCAACTGGCATTTTCCTTCATCTTCAGTATAATATTTCCAAGATGGGAAGATATGCACATACGATTTAACAACATCAAATGCGATAGCTGCTAAACTACGACTAGCTGGTTGTGCTTCCTCCACGGGAATAGGCGTACTAACTGGTGGAGTTGGGGTTCGCCGTGGTAGTACTGGCCCTTTGGGCACTGGAGCTGCCTTACTAACTGCTCTTGTTTGGGAGCGCTATGGTGGAGATGGTGCTGTGTCAACAGGAACTGGGTTACTATCTGCTGGGGTTGGGGTTAGATTGGGTAAAGCTGGTTCTCTGTCCATCGCAGTAGGGGTACAATCTGCGAGAGTTTGGGTTATGTGTGGTAGGGCTGGTTCTTGTGCATGTACAACCAGGGTGCTATCTCCACCAAGAGGTAGCACTGTTTTATTTGAAGACCGTGTTTTTAGTCCGCTGGATACTGGCATCACCCGCTCTAATTCAAATGGCTGATAACCAGGAAACATAGTTGAATGTACAGACATTGTATGAGAGACATATGCAATAGATAGTGTGGAAAAAAGGCATGAAATAGTTGACATGTATATTGTTTAATTAAAACAGATAGCATGACATAATTTCACATATATGATGTCTATCTAAACTGGATAGCATAGCATAACATAATTCAAAGATATGATGAATAACTAAACAGGATCGCATGACATAATTCACCTACATGGTATCTAAGTAATCATGATCACATCATTTAATTCACATATGCGATTTATATGCTAAACAGAGGGCATTCGATATGATGTCTGAACTAAGAACATGGTGTTGAATATTGTGTATATGATGTCTAAACTATGCAATGCAAGACACCATATGCATGATATGAGCAGTATAACCATGCCAAGTTTGAGCATACACCTCGGTGGGGGAATAGGACTGGTCATCTGTCTCTGAATCCATCTCTAAAGAGCTATCGGGACCCAACAAGAGATCTGCTTTGACAGGTAGCACTGTCTACTCTGAAGGCCTTGTTTTCACTCCAGATTTTTCCATCTCCCACCCAAATGGCTGATTCACAGGAAGAGTAGTTTAATGTATAAACATTGTCGACAAATGGAAATGTAATGAAGAAAAGGATGGGCAAGATATCATTCAAATATATGATGCCTGGTTAAACAGGATGGCATTGCACATTTCACATATATTATGGCTGGCTAAAAGACATGAGACTACATAATTCCCATATATGATATAGAAACTAAACAGGTGGCATTACAGAACATGTCTAAACCAAGAAGATGACATATATGATGTCAAAAGTAGGCACTGCAAGGCAACATATGCATGATATGACTAACATCATCATGCCACGATAGAGCAAACACCTTGGGGGGTAAATAGGAGTGGTCAGCAGCGTCTGAATCCACCTCAAAACAGATATCTTCCTCTGGATTACAATCTGGAGAGGGTTTGCCATTGAACCCAACATGGAGCGATGTCTGCATGACATTGTATTGCCGCGCAAAACTCTTCTCTTTTTCTCTACATGTTCAACATGACTGTGTACAATATCTGACATGCATACAAAAAAATATGGTGAGATTATGTAAGGAGAGCATGAAGAAATTTAGAGTGATGGTAACAACCAGTGGATGGATCCAAAAATAATGATAGCAGGCTGATGATTGCTTTAAATTAATAAAAAGACAGATGATGATTGCTTTACTATTTGTTTCCCACCCAAGATGAACAACATAGGCATACCCTAGGTGAACCAGATATTAGACAGACATACTATTCATTGCTGCCTCGATATGTGCCCCACAACTAATTTAGAACTCAAGTTTGAACATTAATTTGGACCTGACTTGGGAGTCCAAGAGCTGAACAGGACGATAAAGTAGTAGGTAAGTTTAAGCAATGCATAACATAAGCAGAAACAAAAGAGTGAGACCTCTCTTGTGGACCCGTGTACTCCTCAGGTTCATCTGCTGAGTCGATGATGGTGATGACATTGCAGTGGGTGCCGGCGGCAGGGAAGGAGATCTGAGGCGGCGAAAGACGGTCAGGAGTCGTGATGTCTGGTTTGGTGGATGCTTCTGTCGATGGAGCAGCTCAGGTGAGGTGGACGACATCGCGGCAGGAGCAGGACAAACCACACAAAGTTCCCTTCGACACGTAACTGTAACTGAAGTAATTCTTTAAGGGCTCATTTGGCTTGCATGATTCTTAAAACGCAGGGATAGGAAAAACACCGGAATAGGATAGGAAAATGCACATGGTAAACAGAGCATTTGTAAACACAAGATTTCTGTCAACTTGGGTGTTTGGTTTACAGGAATTGGAAGAGCAGAGGAATGCAAAGAAACATGGCCAAAATAAAGTGAAACCATATGAAAGTGTGTACAGTTAGAATGTTATTCTGGCACTAATGCACTTGGTCTTGTTTTCATGCATAGGATTTTGAAAAGTAGGTCTAGGTGGATGTTTAGCTTCATTCCTTTCAACAAAATGCATGAATAATTGGGTTGGTCGCTGAAGCAGTTGAGGCAGAGGTGGCTGTTGGAGGTGTGGAGGAAGATCTGAGGAATCTGTAGACAGCATCCAGGGCACTGCTCTGTTGTGATGGATCGTTCTATCATTGGAGCAGCTCCGGTGAGCCGTAAAACGTCATGGATGAAGCAGCACAAGACAAACATCGTCAATCTCAAGTGGGATTCTAATAGCATCTCCAATAGATGATGTAAAATAGATGTAAAATTTACATCACCAAAAACCACCTGACTACAACAGATGAGGTAAAAACTGCTGACTCTAAACTTAACTGTCGAAACTGAAATTTACTGTGGAATCTGAATGCTACTGTCGAAACTGAACGCAATGGTAGCAGAGAGGCACTTGACATGTAGTTTAGGGAGGGCCTGCAGATCATCTTCAACCTGCACCCCTAGAGCCGCCAGTCACCACCGGCCGAACTGCCGGCCCCAGCGGCGCCTCGCCGCCCCGAAACAACTCCCCACCGCTGCCCTGGCCAGCCCTCTAGGCCCCCCACCCTGAACCCTAAGATAGATAGTAGGGTACCTCTCCGGCGAGCCCCCGTCCCCGCTGCGGGTGATTCTTCCTTAACTCCGGCGAGCCCCCCCAACCCCTGAAAATCAACTGACCCAAAAGTCGATTCAGTCGACTGAAGTGTGGCTTAATCGGAGCAGAGCAGTAGCACGAGCGAGGGGGAGAGCAGCAGCAGCAGCTAGGCAAGTGAGCGATCGAGCGAGAGCCGGAACAGTAGCAGCAGCGTGAGCGAGCGAGCGAGAGCCAGAGCAGCAGCAGCAGATCCGGCTGGTATGGACGCTGCCGCCGAAGGGGCCTCGCACTGGGGGAGAGCCATCGTGGAGATGTCGCCCGGGTGCCGGCTTCAAGGTAGCCGCTCCATGGGGGTGTGGGATGGAGCACCGTCGGCGCCGGGAGGTCGAGTTAAGGAGAAGGTGCGATGCGATGAGTGTACAACCTCTTTGGTGGCACCGAGTAGGCCTCGGCTTCGTCCGAGGAGTCGGTGAGGATGCTGCGGTTCCGGTGGAGCAGGTTAAGGCGGCGCTGTGGGGATGGAGCAGCCGCGATAGATGAGGCGATCGTCGGAGTAGCTCCTTGGAGGTGGAGGACGAGGTGGCTAAACCGGCGGGACAACGAGATGGACGACGGATCCTCATCCGGGGAGGTGGACGAGGGACGTCGAGCTGTTGTGGTGGACGACGTCGTCGGGGAAGAGGCTCTGGCTGGGCAGCGGTGATGTGGCGGACGGAGGAGTGTGGGGTTTCGCGGCTGGAGCGGAGAGGTTATGGCGGCCTGGGATTTTGAATGGCGAAAAGGGGGCGATGGGAGGGGGTGAAGCATGACTTAGGGACGCGCTTGTCCAAAATGTGGGGTGTGTTACAAAAGTACCCCCCACCGATTTGAACTAGCGGCCCTTTCGGCTCAGGGTTAGAAGGGGGATTTCACGTGTCGGGATTTGACAGCTGGAGGGAGTTTTCGCGCGCTTTGTAATTTCGGGATTGCAAGACGCGGGTTGTGAAGGCGCCAGTTTTGGGAGCACGATATGTGAATTTTCAAGATATAACAAGACGTGGGTTGAATTTTAGGGACAAGCCTAATGTGGAGTAATATTGTACTTGTACGTACCAAATCAATTCGCACTTCGCTCAACCAAAAAGAAAACGAAAAAATAAAACTATTCACACCACACAAAGAGAGAGTCTTGCCCCATTTTACTATACAAATGCTATTCAAAGCTACTCCCTCCTTCCATCTATATAGGGCCTAATGCGTTTTTCGATGCCAACTTTGACCAAATATTAGAGCAATAATATATGACTTGCAACTTACACAAAGCACAACGTTAAATTTGTCTGTGAAAGGTTCTTTCAATGATATAATTTTCACATTGTGCTTGTCATGTACTATTAATCTTGTCGATAGTCAAAGGCGGTCTTAAAAATCTCATTACGCCCTATATAGATGGAAGGAGGGAGTATGAATCCATGTTATGTCCAATTAAATTTTTTTGCTTGCTGTATAATGCATGTAACCTACTCATAGCAACATTTTAGTGCATTCCAAATGTCTATACTACCGCTGCAATTCGAACTAAATTTGAATTGGTTTCTCTATTTCAATAAGAATCTACAATCATGATTGTTGCCAACTTCAACCATCATAGTTTCCTTGCTATCCGCCAGATATAAATCGGACGGCCTATATTGCATGATGACAGGCACACCATCATCAACAACTCCGTTTTTTATAAGAGTAGAGATAAAATATATTATATGTAGTATAACATGTTCATAACCACACCATGTGTATCACCGTTATATATATTCACACATGCGTCGGTTTAAAACACTATGATAAATTCTTCAAATATCCGAATTCGCTTTTCATAATGAAGTATATATGATCTCTATTCATCTTTTACACCCACACAACCCTCTTATCTTTGTAGCTAGCGCTAACTTTCTCTCGTGCATGCACACGCCCGCATCCCTCTCACCCTCTGAAAGTGCAACTACCCCTAGGTGGTTTTGGTAATTCCTAACAACATATAGCTCATTGAGCTAACATCCTTCCAAGATGAACATTTCAGGAAAAGCTCAATGAATGGCATGGCATGGATGAGAAAAGTGGATCCCTCAAAATGCTAAGGATAAAAGGATTGGCTCAAGCTCAAAAGCTCAAGACTCTACATTTTATATTTTAGTGATCCAAGATCACATTGAGTCTATAGGAAAAGCCAATACTATCAAGGAGGGATGAGGTGTTGCTTAATGAGTTTCTTGCTCCACAGTGCTTAGTGATATGCTCCAAAACCCTCAACTACTTTCTCACATCCACATATGACCTAAACCAAAAGTCAAACTCGGCCCCACCGATTCTTTCTACCCGGCGCCACCGAGTTCAGATGTCATAGCCACTGCCACAAACCCTAGGCAAATCGGTCTCACCGATAGGGATCTCGGTCTCACTGAGATGGGATTGTAATCTCTCTGTTTCCCTTCGTAACGTTTTGGTACCACCGAGATGAGCGATCAGTCCCACCGAGATTGCAATGTAAACTCCCTGTTTCCTTTTCGTAACATTTCGGTCCCACCGAGTTACCTGACCAACTCTCTGGTTAGCTTATTACCAAAATCGGTCTCACTGAGTTTGTGTAATCGGTCTCACTGAGATTATGTTAAGCCCTAAACCCTAACCATATCGGTCCTACCGAGTTGCATGTCGGTCCCACCGAAAATCCTAACGGTCACTAGGTTTGCTGAATCGGTCCGACCGAGTTTATCAATTCGGTCCCACCGAGTTTGGCAAGTTGTGTGTAATGGTTAGATTTTGTGTGGAGGCTATATATACCCCTCCACCTCCTCTTCATCCGTGGAGAGAGCCATCAGAACAAACCTACACTTCCAACTTTCTGTTTCTAAGAGAGAACTACCTACTCATGTGTTGGGGCCAAGATATTCCATTCCTACCATATGAATCTTGATCTCTAGCCTTCCCCAAGTTGCTTTCCACTCAAATCTTCTTTCCACTAAATCCAAATCCTATGAGAGAGAGTTGAGTGTTGGGGAGACTATCATTTGAAGCACAAGAGCAAGGAGTTCATCATCAACACACAATTTGTTACTTCTTGGAGAGTGGTGTCTCCTAGATTGGCTAGGTGTCACTTGGGAGCCTCCGACAAGATTGTGGAGTTGAACCAAGGAGTTTGTAAGGGCAAGGAGATCGCCTACTTCGTGAAGATCTACCGCTAGTGAGGCAAGTCCTTCGTGGGCGACGACCATGGTGGGATAGACAAGGTTGCTTCTTCGTGGACCCTTCGTGGGTGGAGCCCTCCGTGGACTCGCGCAACCGTTACCCTTCGTGGGTTGAAGTCTCCATCAACGTGGATGTACGATAGCACCACCTATCGGAACCACGACAAAAACATCCGTGTCTCCAATTGCATTTGAATCCTCCAAACCCTTCCCTTTACATTCTTGCAAGTAGCATGCTTTACTTTCCGCTGCTCATATACTCTTTGCATGCTTGCTTGAATTGTGTTAAGATTGCTTGACTTGTGCTAAGATAGCTAAAATCTACCAAAAACTAAAATTGGGAAAAGGATAAGTTTTTATTTGGTCAAGTAGTCTAATCACCCCCCTCTAGACATACTTTCAATCCTACAAGTAGTATCAGAGCTTTGGTCTCCATTTGCTTTGATTTCCATAGCTTTTGGTGGTCATAGCCTTAGTTTCACAACCTAGGAGAGTATGGCGTCTAGCGAGGGAAATTATCACCGTAGAGGTCCTTACTTTGATGGTACTAATTTTGCTAGTTGGAAGCATAAGATGAAAATGCATATTCTTAGACATAACCCCGCCGTTTGGGCTATTGTGTGTATTGGCTTGCGAGGTGAATTCCTTGATGGGAGAGAACCGAACCGTGAAGCTAGCGCGGAAGAGTTGAAGATGCTGCAATACAACACTCAAGCTTGTGATATCCTCTTCAACGAATTGTGCCCCGAAGAATTTAACAAAATCAGCCATCTTGAGAATGCAAAGGAAATTTGGGACACTTTGATTGATATGCATGAAGGTACCGACTCCGTCAAGGAATCCAAGTTGGATGTGCTCCAAAGTCAACTTGACAAGTTCAAAATGAACGATGGTGAAGGTATCGCTGAAATGTACTCTAGGCTTGCTCTTATCACAAATGAGATTGTCGCCTTAGGTAGTGAAGAGATGACCGACAAATTCATCATCAAGAAGATCCTAGGAGCTTTGGACGGAAAATATGATACCATGTGCACATTGATCCAAATGATTCCCAATTACAAAGATCTCAAGCCAACGGAAGTCATTGGAAGAATTGTTGCTCATGAGATGCCACTCAAGGATAAGGAGGAACTTCACAACAAGTCAAGTGGTGCTTACAAAGCCTCATGTGAAGCCCCTACATCATCAAGTGAGAAACAAACCTTCAATGAAGAATTGAGCTTAATGGTAAAGAACTTCGACAAATTCTACAAGAATAGAAGCAAAGAGAGAAGCTCCAAGTCAAGGTCCTACAATGACAAAAGATCTTCTAGTCGAGAGCGCAATTGCTACAATTGTGGGAGACCCGGACGCTATTCCAATGAGTGTACGACACCCTACAAAAGAAGAGAAGAATCACCCAAGGGAGAAGTAGAAGAGAAGAATCACCACCAAGAGAGAGGAGGAGTAGAGATGATCGTTATGAACGAAGAACATCCTGGAGAAGCAAGGATTCAGAAAGGAAGGACAAGTCATCAAGGAGCTACACAAAATGAAGACATCAAGCTCATGTTGGTGAATGGGTATCCGGCTCCGACTCCGACAATCACTCCGAGAGAAGCTATCACTCCGACTCCGAATATACTCAAGATGAAGGTGTTGCCGGTCTAGCACTTGTGTCAACCAACTCCTACGACATATTTGATTCACCAGATGAAGGACTTGGAAGATGCTTCATGGCTAAAGGCCCAAAGGTAACACACCCCGAGTATGTTGATTTCAATAGTGATGAAGATGACTTGCTAGGTGATGATGATTTACTTGTTGACAACTCTAGTGATGAATACTATGATGAAACGTCAATTAATCATGGTAATCAAGATAAAACAAATGACAATGATAAGGAGAAGATTGAGCTTCTAACTAAATAACTAAACACTGTCAAGTTAGCTCATGAAACTATCTTAGAAGATCATCGAGAACTTTTAAGGACTCATGAGAAGTTACGCTTTGAAAAGCTCAACCTTGAGCAAGAGCATGAGTTGTTAAAGGCAATCAATGATGATCTCCGTAAGAAAAGTTCTTCTTACATGGACAAGCGTTTACTCTTATCTACTTACATGCCTCAAGTCAAGTCCATTAACAAGAACAAGAAGGATTCTTCCTCTAGTAGTAACAATAATCATGCTAAATCCAATGTTGTTGCTTCTAGTAGTTCTCTTGATTCCACTAATGATTCTCTTAGCCAAGTTACACTTGAGCAAGAAAATAGCTTATTGAAGGGAATTATAGAGAAAGGTGTTTACAAGAGCCTTGCCGGGAGTAAGCAATTTGAGGAAATTGTACGCAAGCAAGGAAGGCACCGGAAGAACCAAGGTGTTGGTTTTGAACGAAAGTTCAATGCCAATGTAGTTGAGTGGGAAGAAGATCAATACCCCAAGACGAAGTTTGTTCCTCAACAAGAGAAGTATGATCCTACTTCCTTCAAGGTAACACAAGCTCAAGATGATCTTCCACCACAAGACCACAAGCAAAAAGGCAAGGACAAGCTTCAAGAGGAGATTGATGCATTTGAAGAAGCTCCTAAGGCCTTGGTCAAGTGGGTTCCCAAGACTACGTAAAGTTCTACTTCATCAAGTACAACTACAACTCCAAGGATTCCCATCAAGATGATGTGGATCCCGAAGAAGAAGAACTAGAGAGTTCTTGAGGGTGACTCCGCCAACATATTTCACTCATATCATTTTGGCAACAACAAGTGCAATCAACTTCCACATCTTGCACTAGTTCAAGGAGTCACAAACCCTCTTGTTGGTAAGACAAGGGACAAGGTAACCTAAAGCTTTCATAGACATCATCTTATGTGTGCATCACTCTATGTCTATGGATATCCTTGTTTGTTCCCTGTGGGACTAACCCGTGTAGGTATTGAAAGTGCAACTCACTCCAAGGGATTGCTCCAAATGATCTACATCAACATTGAGCATCCACATCTTCAACACCTACATGAAGTCATCATCGACAAAACCCAAGGTTAGTTCATCCCTCTAAGGGGGGATCTCACATCTAGGGGGAGCTTAACTCTAAGAATTGAGTCAAAGCAACTCTAATGGTGTGAACACATCAATGCATTATGTAAAAGTGGTAACCCCACTTGAGCTTAAACGATGAGTATGACCTATGATCAAATGTTCTCATTTGACTCCTAAGTCAATATACTCATATATAGATGACCTAGTCATCGCAAATTGTTTGATAGATGCTAGAATTGGTTGAGCATGCTTTGCCACATATTTCATTTGCCATTTTATTGTGTGAGCATGTTGGTTGCATATTTCACTCATTCGAGGACATCCACTTGTTGCCTTGATTGATTGGTTTCTTTTTCTTTTGCCAAGTGGATGGAGAAGAATGCCTTAGAACCTTCTCTAGCTATCTATGCTTTTCTTGTCTCAAACTCTATTCATGCTACATCACAAAATTTGATCAAGTCAGATTCGAACCACTCTGTGTGAGGAGCACTTGGAGTCCCCGATTCATCATAGACTTAAACTTCCAAAACTTCTTTGTGCGTTTCAGTCTGACCAATTCTTCCATTTCGGTCATACCGAGATCACTTAGTTGATCTAGGTTTTCAATCTCGGTGCAACTGATTTGAACTTTTCGGTCACACTGATTTGCTGTAACTGTCAGCAGTTATGCATCTCGGTGCCACCGAGTTGTTCCACTTGGTCACACCGACAGGGTCGGGCTATATATACCCACGAGCAAAAATTTGGAAACTTTCTCCAAACTCTTTCGCCCGCGCGTAGCTCACTCTGCCTCCAGGGTCTCTGGATCCTCCTCCTCGTCGCCAGCCGCCTCCAGTCGCTGGTCCCCGCCGCCGTCAACGGAAATCATCCCCGCCGTTGCCGCCATAGCGAGTTCATCGCCGAACTAGGGTATGGACTCGATCATTGTGCTATCCCCGTCTGATTCCTAGCACATTGTGTTTGCCATGAATCTTGCCACGATTGAAATAATCCTGTTTAGTCAAAACACTCCGTAGATTAGACATGAATTGAAATTTTAGGGTTAGGTTTCCGCCGAAACCATCTCGGACCCACCGAGTTGTAGAACTCGGTTCCACCGATTCGGCTAAGGCCATTGCACAAGTGATTCTCGGTCTGACCGAGAATTGCAAATCGGTGTGACCGAGTTCAGGGCTTTGTGAAACCCTAGCAGTCTCGGTGCCACCAAACTGTGACTCGGTCTGACTGAGCTCACTAGTTTAGGTTCCAAAAGCTGCTTCGGTATCACCGAGTTTACAAATTGGTTGATCCGAAATGCTTTCTGTGGAAAACCAAAACTAAGTTTTTGACTCATTCTTTTGCAAAAACCTCTGTATTTTGTGATGCTCATCCACTCTATCTCATCTATATCTTTTCACAGGGTCTGCAGTCAGTGTTTGCAACATGTCTGATCAAAGTGATAGCCAGAACATGGAAGAGGAGCAAATTCAGATGAGTGAGGGCACTAGTCCCTCTAGCACCTCTGATGATGGTAGCAGGAGCACCCCAAGCAACTTACCCAAAGCTGCCACCAGGGCCAGAAAGAAGAAAACCTTAGAATCTGAGGATGAAGACTATGTGGCAGTTGAGGATGATGCCACTTCCAAGAAGAAAGTGCTCAAAAAGGAGTATGGCTCAGCTGCATCCACTAAGCCAGGAGTGCAGAAGAAGGCACCTGCAAGAAGGATTCCCACTTCCAAACCCAGGAAGGTTGCCACTGGAGAAACCATGAAGTTTACTATTGAGTCAGAAGATGAAGCTACTAGTCAAGACAAAAAGAAAAAGAGAGTCAGTACCACTACTGCCAAAGTTCTTGGGAATCCCTCTATGAGGAGAGACTCTGAGGAAGAAGAGGAAGAGGTTGCTGCACCAGCACCCAAGGCTCAGAAGCTTATGGGTGATGCTATTAGGTCAGGGGCTGCATCATCAAAGCCCAAAGAAGCACCCAAAGTTGTCTCCAAGCCCAAGATTGCACCTAAGAGGAATACCAGAAACATATCTGCTGCTGAGAAGAACAAGGCCCCAGTGCTTGAAACTGTTGCTGAAGAGGAAGATGATGAAGAGCATGTCTTGAGAAAGTTGAAGCCAAAGATTCCAGATCATAATGATGCTCATCCTGTGGCTGAGAACATGAAGCTGAGAAAGGATGCAGGCCTCAAATAGTGGAGGTTGTCTGATCCTTATGCAATCAGGAGAAGGACTGCTGTTGACTACAGGTTCCATACTAAGGAACATCAGGATTTCTATGAGACAGTGTTGTTGGACAAGAAGCCTATAGTGTGTGACATGAGGTGGGTGGACTGGACCTACATGAAGGAGAATGAGGAACACTATCCTGGTGTGTATGACCGTTTCAATGCTTGTGGAGTTGCAGACTTTGTTGGGCAGAAGCTCACAAAGTGGAATGATGAGCTCATAATGCAATTCTACTCCACAACACACTTCTATCCAGATGGCAGGATAGTATGGATGTCTGAAGGTACTAGGTACCAATCAACAATTGAAGAATGGGCAAATCTGATCAATGCACCTAAGGAGAAGGAAGATGACTTGCACTACAAAAAAAAGACACATCCATGACATTTTGGGCCAAACGAATTTTTTTTGTCATACATATGACACTTCTATGACAATAATTGTGACAAAACCCGGTATCATCATAGATGTGGTGGGCTCCTACTTCTATGACAAAAAACCATGACAGAAAATGGGCTTTTCGTCCTGGGTGGGCCGGAGACGCAGCTGCATGACATTCTTTGGGCCGTCCATGACGGAAAAAACCATGGTAGAAGCGAGGGGGAGGAAAATTTCGAGGAGTTGCCGGTTACGGTGGGAGGTCGGGGGCGGAGCGATGCGTGTTTCTCTTGTACGTACGCGCGTGTGTGCGAGGCGTTGGCTCTAACTGAAGCCGAGCGAGGCGTTGGGCTCTAACTGAACCCGAGCGATTGCACTGCAGGATACGCGTTACTGAACCCGAGGGATCGATCGATGGCTGTTAACTGAACCCGATGGAGCGATTCCTTCGCTACTACTGCTAACTAAA
>NC_041385.1:248627122-248645552 GCF_002162155.2 Triticum dicoccoides
ATTAGACGGTGGAGGGGTGGTCGTGGAGGGGTGGTTGAACATGACCCCATGGTGTGGAGGGCTGGATGAATAGTAGACGGTGGAGGGGTGCCCGTGGAGGGTTGGTTGAACAGTAGCCGGTGGAGTAGCGCGCGGTGGAGGCTGGATGAACAGGAGCCCGTTGAGGCTGGAGGAGGTCGACGATAGCCCGTGGAGGCTGGAGGAGGTCGATGGTGGAAATGAACAGTATCCCATGGAGTCCCGTTTTGCGGTACGCCACACCCCTCCCCCCCGTTTCGACCGTAGCGCTCCAACACAAGTCTGTTTCGTCCGTTTTGCGGTACGCCACACCCCTCCCGATGAACAGGACCCCCATTTCGACCGTAGGAGGTCCGTTCCTCTGTTTTGCGGTACGCCAGGCCCCACCCGATCAACAGGACCCCGTTTCGAACGTGGCCGGTCGAACACAAGGCTGTTTCCTCCATTGTGCGGTACGCCAGGCCTCGTTTCCATCACCTGTTCCGTCCAAGCCCTCCCGATGAACACGACCACGCATTCCATTCCGACCCAGCCGGTTGGCTCCCACGCGTTCCGTTGCCTCCCGATGAACACGTCCGTTGCCTCCCCATGAACACGACGACGACGCTGTTTCTCCGTTCCGACCCAGCCATGTATGTATGCGCGAGTAGGCGTTCGAGACCCTGCCCGTATGTACGTACGTGGCCGTATTTTATTTCTTGCACCCTCGCCGCTGTACGTACGTGTACATGCTACATGCGCGCCTCTACTACGACACGTGCGCGCCTCTACATCTACGACACGTGCGCGCCTCAACATCGACCAGTATGTACGTACACGTTCGCGACCAGAATGACAACGCTATGTACGCTTTGACCAGGTGGGTCCCAACTGTCAGGCACTTCCTTGCGTGCGAAGATGTAGCTGGTGCGTCCCAGCAGTCAGGGGGGCGAATCGTTTTGGTTTTTTTTGCCCGGATGCACTTCCTTGCGTGTGAAGATGTTGCTGGTGGGTCCCAGCAGTCAGGGGGGCGAATCTTTTTTTTACCCGGACGCACTTCCTTGCATGCGAAGGTGTCGCTGGTGGGTCCCAGTGGTCAGGGGGGGCGAATCGTTTTGTTTTTTTGCCCGGACGCACTTCCTTGCATGCGAAGATGTAGCTGGTGGGTCCCAGTAGTCAGGGGGAAACATTTTTTTTCGCGAAATACAGTGGCCCGTCCGGTGGGTCCCAGCTGTCAGGTGGAGGAATCATTATTTTCCGAGTAATAAGGAGGCACTTCCTTGCTGCAGCCGTGGACCCAGCTGTCAGCCTCTCCACGTACAGTCCACGTCCAATGGAAGTCGTTCCTTGACCATGTTGACCACGCTGCGCTGAGAGCACCAGGGCGGTGGACGACGACGAGGCCTAGGAAGGGGACGACAGGGAGCCGGGGAAGACGCGGCAGTGGAAGCCCGCGCGGAGAGGAGTACGAGGGTTCACTGGTTCGGCTGCGGTGTGAGGCTGCCGTCGCCGCAGGGCCTGGCCAACGGTGGGAATAGTAGGGGGCGGTGAGGCCTCCGCGGCAGCACAGCCGGCCATGGGAGGCAGGAGCATGCGGCACGACCGGCGCTGCTTTGGGCGGCTGGAGCAAGAAGACCAGAGGTTGAAGAAGCACTACGGCCGTTGGATGGACATCGTACGGTCACTGGAGCTAATCGTTCATATTGACTAAAGTTGACAAAGGCCCCCGTCCCAGTCAACTTAGTAGGCCCACAAGTCAGCCTCCCACCATGGTGGGTCCCAGCTAGCAAGGGGAGTATTCATTTTTTTGTGCGTAATAAGGAGGCACTTCCGGTGGGTCCGAGCTGACAGCGCGGGGAATGTTTTTTTACGAAATACGCTGGCCCGTCCGGTGGGTCCCAGTAGTCAGGGGGAAACGTTTTTTTGCGAAATAAGGTGGCCCGTCCGGTGGGTCCCTACTGTCAGGTGGAGGAATAATTATTTTGCGTGTAATAAGGAGGCACTTCCTTGCGGCTGCCTGGACCCAGCTGTCAGCCTCTCCGGAAAATAACAGGAGGTGTGGGTGAGTATAGGAATGGCCTGGCCAGCAATGAAGTAGGGTGGGGCGGTGCGGCCTGTGCGGCAGCACAGCCGGCCACGGGAGGCGGGAGCAGGCAGTCCCACCGGAGCTGGTTTGGGTGGCTGGAGCAAGAAGATCAGATATTGAAGAACCAACACGGCCATTGGATTAACATCCAACGGTCACTGCTGCTAGAATCGTTTGTGGACTAAGTTGACAAAGCCAAAGTACACGTCAACCTAGTAGACCCACAAGTCAGCCTCCAAATCTGTCCCAAACAGCATACAACCCGAAATTTCTAGCCGGATTCAAATTAATTTCAAATCTAAATATACCTTAATTTAAATTCAATGAAATTTTACCCGCACAAAAACAATGAAATTTAAAATATCAAAATCCGAAAGAAAACAGTATTTGGGAACTAATTGCCTGTTTGCTGTATTTTTTTCATTTTACAGCCCATTTATTACTACTTATAGCCCATTTATTATTACTTATAGCCAATTTCTTATTACTTATAGCCCATTTCTTGTTACTTATAGCCCATTTTCTGGGCAAAATGCATCCCTCCTCGTCTTGAAAGATTTCCGGCAGAGCAGGGCGTAGAAAAGCAAGTAGGCCTATGTTGGTTATTCTGCAAAAAACAAAATAGCTGGCTAGCCATTTTTCAGAAAGGAAAAAAACAAATTGGGCTGGTCATGTGCTAAACATATGAAATAAAAGCCTGGGCTAGACGGGCCACGAGTCCCGCACAACCCAATTGATACCCCTCTCCGTCCCAAAAAAACAAAATTACTGCGCGCGCTGCTGGGTCCCTACTGTCATCCTCACCATGTACAGTCATCTCCTTATTCCTCTCGGTTGTTGACCATGTTGACAACACCGGAGGGCGGCGCCGCGGTGAGCGCGGAGGACGACGGTGAGGCCTCGGACGGGAACGAACAGGAGCCGGGGAAGATCACAGCCAGCCGTGGGAGGCGGGAGCAGGCGGTCCCGTCGGCGCTGGTTTGGCTTTGGCGGCTCGAGGAAGAAGAGACTGAAGAAACGCGACAGACGTTGAATGTCAATCGAACGGTCAAGGTTGGCACAATCATTTTTTGACTAAGCAAACACCAAGTAGCATACTTTTTTTATATATAGGAAGAAAACTGCGAGGAAAATGCGTTCGTCTGCCGTCCTCCTCATAGGGAACGTTCGCCACATAAGTGACTAGCACCCTTGGTTTTCAACCGAGAGGTCTTGGGTTCGAGTCCGAGGAACTCTCAATTTTATCCTCCTTCCTTCCTCGCAAAAAAAAGGGAAAGAAAATCAAAGACTTGGGAAGGCGTACAGAACAAGCTAGTGTACCAGTAAAGAGACGTTGCTGAGTTTTAGAAAAAAAGACGTGCTCCTGTAGCTGGTTCGAATCCAAACCTTGACTATGACTATATATGGTGCTATGCTACTCTGCAAGTAATGAAACTGACATATCCAACATTCACTTCTCCTCTTCTCTACTTACTCTGCCTAGCATCAGAAGCTCTGGCCGCAACAACCATGTCCGCTCGCTGCTCGTCCACCTCCTCTTCAGCAGGCAATAACCAGATATGCGCCAAGTCGCCACCCGTACCATCACCTATGGGTCTCATCATACCCCCACCGGCACGCGCACCGCAGCCGATTGCTCATTGCAACCCGCTACCATTGGTGTGGTGCCACTGCTGCAAATCACGCAGAGTCATCCGTCGCGTCTCAACCACAATCTGCAACCCTGGCCGAGTCTTCTACAAATGCCCGAATCATGGGGTAATAATATGTTTAAGTGTTGTTCTGCTGCTTTCAGTTGCTGATTTTTTTAATAGTTTGGTTGATGATCTTCCAATTTGGTTCATGCAGAAAAGGGAAGATTCGTGTGATTTGTATTTCTGGGAAGTTGCTGATGTGGGGGAATGCAACTACGCTGATTATTTGGTTGGCCGAGGAATCCCAATACCAGCAGGTTGGGGTGTTGGACAAGTAACTGAAGGAACGACAGAAGAGGAAGATGCCGAGCAGAAGGTTAAAGATGCAGTTCCTCTGATCATGGCCAAGCAACAGCTGCTGAATGGCCTTGAAAACAATGAGGAGATGAAAAAGCTTGTGAAGATAATGGGAAAAATCGATGTGCTCTGTAGGATGATTGTCTCTTTATTTGCAGTGTATGTAGCACTCGTGATGTATTCAGTGGCTACGACATGAGCACTTTGCTGAAACTAGTAATGAATGAAACCTGTGTAGCAGGCTGGGCGTAGTGTTGTGAACATCTAATGATTTCTATTAACGGAAATCAGGGGGTATCCCCTTTTGCTCATATAAATAAATAGATAGCAGAGGCCCTGTCGGGTCAGCTTTGTTCTCATTCGAAGACGTCGAGCAAATTGCAGTCCAACAACAAACTATTTCCTAAAATTCAAGTTTCATAGCCAAATATGAGTACAACTAAACAACAATGTCATCGTGTTTTAGTTGTCATACAATCACCAAACACAAAACAGCATACATAACAAGTGATGTTCTCACAGCAAAATACTAAACAACATGTTCATCAGGTTTCAGTTGTCATAGCAAACACAGTGTCACATAGTAGATAAAAAAACATCTTCTGACAGGAAAATACGACAAAAGCAATGTAATCATCATCTGCAGTAGCAGTGTCATCATCTTCGCCATGTGTATCAGTCTGAATCGTAACTCCCCATAGTGTCATCTTCTTCTTCGTCCTCAACGTCCTCGAATGTTGGCTTCTTCATGATCAACTCTTGTATGTCCACAGCACGACAGGCAATCTTTTCGCCGGCGTCATTGACGTGATGGTTCTCAAAGATATTAGGAACATCTGTGTTATCTTGTACATCAGGAGCAGTGTAAGCATCATCTTGTTGTGCAACTTCATTAAAAGAATTCCTCTGCTCAAACCTTTGCAATACTCTCCAGTCATCTCTACGTGCAAATGTGTCTTCCAAGAAAAATATCTGCATTGCTTGATTTGCCAAAATAAAAGGCTCGTTGGTCTGGTACGCCGCCTTGACATTGATGGATTTGAAATAATCATCAGCTCTGGGTTTTGCGATCCTGGAAAACAGGTTATACCAACAACAGCACAACAGAACCACACACCGATGATCCTCGAAACTGGAGATATACTACAACTGAACAATGTCTATTATGTTAGCATACATTTCAGTTGTCTCTTTGTCATACATATCCGTGCTCATGATGGCACTGTTTTGTGTCTTCCTGCCTTCGTCTCGTGCAAGGGTGTTGTAGCACATATCTCCAACAACGCAAGATTCATAATGTCTTACCCGAGTATCAGGACCCATTTCTAGTGAGTAAAGGGCATCATCAACTGCCTGCCCATCCTCCCGCATCTTCTTAACCTATGGTTAGAAAATAGACAAGCTGATCATCTTATGTAAATATATTAAAAAAACTAACAGTGCACTTCAAAAGCTTACATGGTTCTTGAACCATTTCGCAAATCCTGCCATAACAGTTTGTCAATGTTTCTTGGATTTTGAGGCAGTAACTCCTCTTTGTACATGCTGCACAACATAGTGATCGCGTCAAACATCTAAGTATATAAGAATGTGCTGCAAGTTTTGTAGATTATGATGTATAAGCTACAGTACTGCGATTACTTGATATAAGGTAGTATCTCATGACAGTTATTCAACACATACCAAACCATTTTGTCCAAATCTTTAGGTTTGTCCTCTTGTCGACTCTTCCCTGTAACTCAAACAGAATAATCGAAAACATTGAGCCCGGGATTGTCTTCACCCACCTCCTTGCTAAGCTGATTAGTTGTTTCAATGTATTTTGAGCATAATGTCAATGCTTCTGTAGCAATGTAGGCCTCTGCAATGGAACCCTCGGGTCTAGTTCTGTTCCTAACATAGCCCTTGAAAGTGCCTAGCCGCCTTTCAATAGGGTACATCCAGCCACACTGTACTGGACCTCTAAGTAGTACCTCATCAGGTAGATGAACAGCCAAATGCACCATCACATCAAAGAAGGCTGGAGGATATATCTTCTCAAGGCCGCATAGGATAGTTGGTATCTTGTCTCTAAGACGCTCCAAAGCATCTATCCTGATATTTCTACTGCAGAGTTCCATGAAGAATTGTCCCAACTCTACAACTGCTCTGTATAAGTCAGGGCGGCCCAATCCTCTAAGGATAACAGGTAAAACCCTTTGAAGTAGGACGTGGCAGTCATGAGTTTTCAACCCTTGTACCTTGTTTCCATCTGCACTGACTCTCCTTTCAGGGTTGGAAGCAAATCCATGTGGGAATCTCACACGTGACAGGACCTCGCAGAATTCTTTTCTTTTTACCTTGTCCAAGACGTACACAGCTGGTGCCATATCCCGTGGTTTACCTTCATCTTGCACCTGCAAATCCTTTCTGATACCCAGGTGTGTCAAATCAATCCTAGATTTTAAGGTATCTTTCGTCTTGCCTTCAATGTTAAGAAGTGTGCCGATAATGCTGTCACATATATTTTTCTCGATGTGCATCACATCAAGATTATGCCGCAGATCCAAATCTTTCCAATACTCCAAGTCCCACAAAGACCTGCGGGAAAACAATAATCTCTCTTCTACCGTGCCATGCTTCCTTTTCCCGCTACCATTACCAGGATGGTTTCCTGGTGTAATATGCCTGACCTTCTCTAATTCCACTTGCAAATCATCGGCGGTGAGCCTCTTTGTCGCATCATGGTTTTCATGCTTTGCATTGAACACATGTCTTCGGTATTTTCTAGGATGCGGCTTGTCCTTGGCAAGGAAACGGCGGTGTCCAATGTAACAGATCTTGCTAAGTATTGCGTATGACAGCGGATTCCTGTCACAGCGAACACACGCATTGTAACCATGTGTCGTTCGCCCTGACATAGTGCCCAAAGCCGGATAATCATGGATGCACCAAATTACAACTGCACACATAAAGAAATCAGCTGGTGGGCTGCTATATAGGTCTTGAGTGACAACACCCTTCCATAGCTGTTGAAGTTCCTCCACAAGAGGCTCCATGAACAAATCAAAATCCTTTCCAGGACTTTTTGGACCTGGGATGAGCAAGGACATCATGTAGTTTGATTCTTTGGTGCAGACATTTGGAGGCATGTTGTAAGGGATAACAAGCACTGGCCACATGCTATATGTGGCGCTCTGGTGGCTAAATGGGTTAAATCCATCTGAAGCTAAGCCAAGTCTAATGTTTCTCGGGTCAGCAGCAAACTCTTTGTGTTTATCATTGAAGCTTTTCCACTCACTACCATGAGATGGATGGCTCATTACATTCTGATCTCTGTACTCCTGGTTCCTAGAATGCCACAGTACATCCTCTCTTGTTTCAGCATCATGAAACAACCTCTGCAATCTTGGTGTAATTGGAAAATGTCTCAGAACATTATGAGGAACCCTCTTCACAGCATCGCCATCTTTCCATCTTGATGATTTGCATTTCGGGCATTCACTTAAGTTGGCATAATCCTTCCGGAACAGAACACAATTATTCTTACAAACATGGATCATATCATATCCAATTCCAACTGCACGAAGGAAATTCTTCATTTTACTGTAGGTGTGTGGCAGCTCAGACGCATCTAGGAAAGATTTGCGGAAAGCAGCCAACATCGCATCGAATGATTTGTTGGTCATCCGCTCAGATACCTTCACCTGAAGAAAGGTGACCATAGCTGAGAATACTGACAGCTTATTTCCTGGGGTGACAACAACGTTGCATTATTCCAACATGCGGGCCCACCGTTTTTCTTCTGCAGGTGAAAGTTCACGGAATGCACGAGCATTTCGTAGCATTGTTTCAATGTTGGTCAAACTCACTGGCTCTGTCACCACCACCACCTCCTCCTCTTCCACCTGAGCATCAGGCAGATCAAGATGGTGATCTGTTGCTTCCACGTAGTCAATAACATTGACGTTCACAGCTTCACCATGATGAACCCACCTAGTATATGTGACCAACATCCCATACAAGTGTAGATGATTTTGCACAGTTGACTGGGGGCTTGTAACTGAATTCATACAACTGCTACACGGGCAGAGCACATCTGATTTCGGACCATCGTACTAAGCTCTGATAAATTTCATGAAGTTTTCAACCCCCTCGACATATGCAGCGGAGAATCTTCGAGCAGAAGTTATCCAAGTCATGTCCATCTGTTAGACATACAAATTAGTTCTTCTACTAGATATTATAGAAAAACATATATGCTTTTTTATGAAGTCCAGAAAAAAATACCTAGGTCGATGTCTAAAGCTATGGCAAGATATTTGGACGAGCAGATCTAAGTAATGAAATATATGTAAAGCTAATTCAGCAAACAGATTTGAGTGCTAAATTATGGCAGGCTGTTTCAGCAGTCAATGAGCCCGAGCACACAGCCATCAAACTATCGAAGGCCATCGCAGCAACAAAGATCGAGTATAAAACGGTGTAGAGCTATTTCACCTAACAGATTGGCTACTAGACCATGGCAATCTACGTCACAATAAATATATGGCAGGATATTTTAGCAACTAATCGGCCTTGGCATGCCATCTCAGCTAAGCAGATTGAGTGCAGAACAGGGCAAGGAAGCTTCTTAAGCAGAGCATATTGACAGTAAACTACTTTGGCAAACAGTGAGATTAACAACGTCTATCAGCTAACATTCAGCGATACACCGACATGAATGGGGCCTCAGTCTAGAATGCGTGTACCGTGGGAGAAGCTGACCGCCGTGCGTCTCCACAAGAACATAGCCATAGGTGGCGGCGCGGCTAGAGGACGGCAGTCTACGAGAGCGTACTGTGGGACCGAGAGGCTCGCCGTGCGTCCCCTCGACGAACCGCGGTACCGACGTATCTGCGCGGCGGGGAGGGCGGCTTTGGCGGAGCGAATGGACTAGAGGGGGGACGGGGGGGAGGGGTTTGGGGAATATTTGGCCGAAGGGCGGTTGAATCGAATTTGGGGGGAATTTTTGTGTGTGTGTGTGGGGGGGGAGGATTTTCGCGCGGTGGGCAGGGGGAGTTTGGCGCATGGTCGGTTTCTCCAAGTGCAGTCCCACGTGTCAGTGAAGAGGCAAGCCGAAGCGTGTTCCGTTTGTGTGAGCCGTGTGCAGGACCGAACGTGTGTGGGGTGCAATGCGACCGCGACAGGAGTGCTGTGAGTGTACCGACTTTTTTCCTTTTAAACTAGGTGCTTCGCCCCCTCAAAAAAAATGTTGCTTCACGCGATCCATCGATACTACTACTAGTAATCCGGTAATCCCGACTAAACGGCGCGACCTGGTCTTTTCCCACGCGATATGCTAGGAGGTTGGCTTAGTTGGGTTTTTAGATTTGTCCCGGTTCAATAAAAAGCAGAGTTGGTGATGATGGTGTGCCTGTCATCCTACAATATAGGCCGTCCGATCTATATCTAACGGATAGGAAGGAAACTATGACAATTTACCCGCACTCCTCTCCACATTTGCAGATAAGGCTTTCCCTCATCCATCCTTTTCTCCCACAGGATCTTGATCTTCCGTGCACTAGTACTCCTACAATATGTATATTATTGTGAAAGTTCATATACACCGGCCGAGATTAATGCAAACACGGCGGATTTTCATTACATTTCGAACTTTTATAAGACAGAAAAATAAAAGAAACCCGACCCTAAACCTATTCTACGGCGGCGACCTTCGTCCTCCATCTATGATCTCTATGTACGGGGGCGGGGTTCAACACCCGTGAAGTGAAGGTGCGGTCTCCGGCGAGGAAGAGTAGAACACGGGATACGGACCGGCCAGTTGGCACACCATGCCCTGCCGCCTCCCATGCCCTACTCATCCTCGGAGGAGTCCCCGACCTTGGCGGTGCCGGACATTGGACGGCGGCAAGTTGGACGCGTGGCTGATGGTGCTCCCGTCGTCGGCTACCAGCGTGGCCACCGCTTGTAGGGTCGCGTACGCGTCCGGCTACGCCACTATTGCGTTGCGAGAGGCGACTTGAGCGAGGGCGGTGACCTCGAGCTTCATCCCCGAAGACAAGCTCTCCCGCAGAGCATTCGCACTTGCGGTCATGGCAGATGTGGTGTCAGGTAGGAGGACGATGCGCTATGGTGTGGAGGTTAGCTAGGCGTTGCCGCTTTAAGTAGCGCATTCCGGTGAGGCCAAGCGTCCGAGTGCGTCATTAAGTCGCCGGAGTTGGTTCCTCGGGCACCGAGCCCCTTAACGATGACATATGAATGGACGACATGAATGCGGGCAGCTGGCGCCGGCTGGGAACGCACCGCGCGACGGCGCGAGGGAAGAGGGCTTTGGTGTGCCACGGTAGTCAGCTGCGGTCGTGGCAACGTTGGAGATGCCCTTTGCTCAAATGCGATCCCCGCATGTCATTGAAAAAGCAAGACGACCCGGCATGGTCTCAGGTCCAGAGGATGCAGTTGGCCGCGCTACACCACTCCGCGGACGCGTCGCGGCGCCCCGTGCATCTTCAACGAGCCGGGTGTTGGGTTGTGTTTGGATTGTGGCCAAAGTGCACCTTACCAAAATTATGGTCATGACCCAAAGATTGGTCTTTGTTTGGATGGTTACCATTTCTTTGGCATGCCAATGAACTCTAGCCAACTCTAGTTCATTTTTCTTGCCAATGTCGGCCAAATCATGGGCAACCAATACCTCAACCAAAATTTTGGCTACCCAATGCTTTGATGGGGAAACCTTGGGCACAAACCAAACATACGGTTGGTCGTGCACAGCACAAACGCCACCCTCAGTACACTGAAACCGACCGCGTCTATCGACGATATGAGCGTGTCGCTCACCGCGGTCGCCATGTCTAGAGGTGGTGCTGGAGCTGCGCCCCGTTGTTGGCCCCAAAGACCCACATGAACGGTTGTCGGTGGCGAGGAGGTCGTGGGCCAGCTCCTCCATTGGACTAGTCTGCGCTACATCGTCCCGACGGGTGTGCCCCACATGTCGGTTTCCCTGTTTTCTCGGCCATATTTGAGCGTCAGTGCTCCGCATTGCGCATTAGGCCTTTCACTAATACTTCTTGTCGGAGCTTCTATCTTGTCGGTGGCTGCCAAGGCCCGACAAGCGGCACACCTGGCAACTTCCTTGCCGGGGTCGCTTGCCTTGGCCTTCTTGGCAGTGTCGGTGTCGTCTGATCCCTCGACGGCAAGCACAGTCTTGCCCTTGCGCTTTCTATTACGGCACCGGCCCTTCTTTGTCGGGGCGGCGGTGTCGTCGTCTGTGGAGTCGGTTTCCGCATCGGCGTCCTCGCCGGGGTACTTCCTCCCCTCTTTAGCTCGAGCGCACCTATCGTCCAGAACATAAAGTTCGGCCACATCTCTAAATTTGTTCATGGCTAGCTCTTCACGCATCTTGCAGTTGCGCACATTCTGATAGAATGCATTGATCATGGCGGCGGGGTGAACGTCTGGGATGTTGTACTGCACCCGGCTGAACCTCTGTATGTACTTGCATAGGTTTTCTCCTTCCTTCTGGAGGATGATATGCAGATCGGTTGCCTGGCGATGAGCTTGATGGCCTCCAGTGAAGGCGCCAACAAACTCATGACACGGATCCGACCAAGAAGAAATGGAATCCACCAGCAAGTGCAACAACCATGACATGACATTGGGCTTAAGTGCCAACGGGAAGTAATTGGCAAGCACCTTCTCGTCGCGGGCTCCAGCAGCTTGCATCGCGATGGTGTAGATGCTGAGGAACTCAGACGGGTGAGTCTTGCCGTTGTACTTCTCGCCGACGTCGGGCTTGAACGTGCGGTGGGAGGGCTGATAACCCGCAAGTATATGGGATAGTTGTAGCCTCTTTCGATAAGTAAGAGTGTCGAACCCAATGAGGAGATAAAGGTAAAACAAATACTCTCTCAAGTCCTATCAGCCACTGATACGACTCTACGCACGCTTGACGTTGGCTTTACCTAGAACAAGTATGAAACTAGAAGTACTTTGTAGGTGTGATAGGATAGGTTTGCAAGATAATAAAGAACATGTAAATAAAAAGTAGGGGCTGTTTAGATAAAGATGCAATAAATTAAATATAGCGAGTGTGGAAAAGTGGTGGTAGGAGTTGTGAAATTGTCCCTAAGCAATTGACTACTTTACTAGACCGATAGCAAGTATTATTTGGGAGAGGCCACAGCTAGCATGTCATCCCTGACTTGGAATTCTATGCACTTATGATTGGAACTATTAGCAAGCATCCGCAACTACTAATGTTCATTAAGGTAAAACCCAACCATACATTAAGATATATTGGTCCCCCTTCAATCCCGTATGCATCAATTTCTATGCTAGGTTGAAGCTTCTGTCACTCTAGCCCTCCAATACATAGTCCTATCAACATACAACTAACCCTATGGTGTGATCCACGCGCACGCTCATATGATGGGCACCAAAGGACAGCAACATAACCACAAGCAAATTAAATCAATCATAGCAATTCATCAACCACCAATAGGGTAACGAAAATCTACTCAGACATCATAGGATGGCAACACATCATTGGATAATAATATGAAGCATAAAGCACCATGTTCAAGTAGAGGGTACAGCGGGTTGCGGGAGAGTGGACCGCTGTAGATAGAGGGGGGAAGGTGATGGAGATGTTGGTGAAGATGCGGAGGTGTTGGTGAAGATCGCGGTGATGATGATGGCCCCCGGCGGTGTTCCGGCGCCACCGGAAGCAAGGGGGAGAGAGCCCCCCTTCTTCTTCTTCTTCTTATTCTTCCTTAACCTTCTCCCTAGATGGGAGAAGGGTTTCCCCTCAGGTCCATGGCTCCCATGGCTTGGGAGGGGCAAGAGCCCCTCCGAGATTGGATCTATCTCTCTGTTTCTACGTTCCCAGATTCTACCCCTTCACCGTTTCTTAAATATCCGGAGATCCGTAACTCCGATTGGGGTGAATCTTTCGCCCAGATTTTTCTCGTAAAATTAGCTTTCTTGTGGCAAAAGAAGGACATCAACCACCTTACGGGTGGCCCACGAGAGTCCAGGGCGCGCCCAGGGGGGAGGACGCGCCCCCCTGTCTCGTGGCCACCCCGGACACCGTTTCGCGTTGATTTTACTTCCCAAAAATCATAAATATTCCAAAAAAATCTCCGTCCGTTTTTATCCCGTTTGGACTTCGTTTGATATTGGGTTTCTGCGAAACAAAAAACATGCAACAGACAGGAACTGGCACTGGGTACTGGATCAATATATTAGTCCCAAAAAATAGTATAAAAACTTGCCAAAAGTATATAAAAGTTGAATAATATTGGCATGGAACAATCAAAAATTATGGATACGATGGAGACGTATCAAGGGCCACTGGAACTGCCGCAGCTCACAGATAAAGGCCGGGCAACCCACCTCATAAGGTAGGCCACCGTAGCCTCCCGGTGTCGGGTGGTCCATAGTGGGCCCGGCCCGCCTATCTGACTGGTGGCGCGCATCACGCCGGCGCTCGATGGTGGTTCGAGCATCTTCAAGGGCTCGTTCCCGAAGGACTTGACAATGGTCGGGGTGGGTCCACGGATCAGATGACGTTATGGAAATATTATCACAGGCGTCATCACGACGGATCGACACCCGCGATAGCTACAGTGGGGAAGGAGAGTGCACCGTGGCTGCATCACCTATGGCCCTTCCACTACTGGCATGCGGTGGCTCGACGGAGCGGCGGCCTACGGGCCCCGCTGGTCATGGCTCATCTTTGTTGGCGATGCCAACAAGGCTCCGGACGGTGGCTCTCCACTCGTCAAGCTTCTCCACAGCAGGAGGAAAGTCGAGGAGCAGCTGCACGCGCGCTAGAGCTTATGCTGGCATGGGCGGCGGCGAAAGCTGCGTGGATTGTGACGCGCTCCGACTTCTAACCATGTTAGAAGGAGCTCTATCACGGCCCTGTGGCTGTCCATCGTTTTCGCCAGTGCCTCGGCGTGCATGCTGGGCCCCCTCGTCATGTGAAGGACACGCAGGACTCTTCCCACGGCGGCGCCCAGGGTCGCCAGCGTGGTGACGCTGCTCATCACGCACGACTTGGGAAGAGTGCGCCGTGGGCGCTGGCGTAGGTGTTTGGGAGGCCGCCGCACCGCCGGCAGGTGGTACGGCGACGCCCTGGGAGGGCCCTGCGCCGCCTGCGGGGGCCCTAGCTCCGTCTTTGGAATTTGCAGCTTGCAGCCCGTCGTCTTGCGCATGAATGATGTCGCTCGCCAGGCCTGGACTGCCATAGCGATGTGGATGTTCGCGGGTCGCACCTCGGGTTCTGTTGGTGACTAGCCCGCTACTCGCCCGCACCGGTACGGGCAGTCCGGTTCCAGATGAACCGATCGCCGTAGTCGTCTTCCTCTTGGGAGCCATGGCGACGAAGGACTGTTAGACTGGCTGCTAGACCAGATTCTCACAGCCGCGCTCCCCCCTACCTGGTGCGCCAAAGATGTCGTTTCTAACGACACCTATGGGATCACTGGAATCCCTACTGTGGTTGGCGGGCGCGGGGTTCTGGAAAGAGCGGGTCTAAGAGCCAGCACAAAGGTCGTTTACCCAGGTTCGGGCCGCAAGGGCCGCGTAATACCCTAGTCCTGCTTTGGTGTATACCTGAATGCTCTTGAGCTAGCTATGGTGCATCACTTGCTCAAAGAGCCGAATCCCCCTCCAGTATGCTTCGGGCCTCCTTTTATAGGAAAAAGGGGGATGCCACAGTGGCCCACAGGAGGTGGAAAGGGTACAGTGTACAAGCTTATCGCCTGTCATTATGGGACAAGACACATTAAATGCGCCCCTTAGGTGTCCCCTTGCTTTGTTGCCGCCTCGCCTTGCTTCGACACGCGTCTAGGCCAGTGAGGCGGCAACGCCATGTAGACTGGCAGGCTGCTGAGGTGGCGCGGTGGCAGCATCTTCACGAAGATCTGCATGCCACCACGTAGGTGCTTGTTGAGCTGGTCTTGGGGCCGCACGTCGCCACGCAGGTGCTCGCCTGGCTGGCTGGGCTGGCAGTTGCATGGGAACGGCGGTGGAGCCTTGGCAGGCGCGGGCTCGGCAGCGGCCCGCTGATGTCCTCAGCAAGGGTCTTGCCGGGGCCCCGGCAAGGGTCTTGCCGCGGCACTGCGGTCGTCCCCGACAAGGATCTTGCCGAAGGCCTCGTGGGTTTCCTCGGCAGGGATCATGCCGAGGATCGCCATCTTCTGGTCCTCATCTGATCTGGTGTGTTTATGATCTTGATAAAGATCTGCATGCTACCGTGGAGGCGCCCCCCGAGCCTTGGCTCCAATGCGGTTGATGGTGTTGGAAACCTTGGGCTCAAGGGTGGCGCACTATGCTAGTCGTTGGGCAAGTTGCCCCGGCAAGGCTCGTGCCGGGGCTGCGGAGGCCGCCTCGGTAAGGGTCTTGCCGGGGGAGTCCACCTCGCCCTCTTTGCTCTTCGCATCCCCGTCTTGGCATCGCTTTGATGGTCTTGCGGCTTCGGCTTCCCTCCCCTGCCCTGCTAAGTGTGGCCGCGAACGCGGCTCTGACTGCACATGCACAAGTAAACGGGTACAAAGCAAGGCCCCTACTTTCGTACACCGACAGGTATAGAAGGTTGCGGTGGTATAAAAGTGGTTTCGTGGCTCTCCTAGATGTTTTGAGGGCATAAGAGTGTATATAGGCGAAGGAACTAGGTCACGAGAGCCACGAGGGGCCCATGAGAGTGGGGGCGCGCCCTACCACCCTGGGTGCGCCCTCCTACCTCGTGGCTTCCTTATTGCGTCTTCAACTTCACCTCCAAGTCTTCTAGTTTGCTTTCGGTCCAAAAAAGATCGTCATGAAGGTTTCATTCCGTTTGGACTCCATTTGGTATTCCTTTTCTGCAAAACTCTAAAATAGGCAAAAAAACTGAAACTGGCACTGGACCCTCGGTTAATAGGTTAGTCCCAAAAATAATATAAAATAGCATATAAATGCCTATTAAACATCCAAAATAGATAATATAATAGCATGGAATAATCAAAAATTATAGATATGTTGGAGATGTATCAAGCATCCCCAAGCTTAATTCATGCTCGTCCTCAAGTAGGTAAATGATAAAAATAGAATTTTTGATGTGGAATGCTACCTAACATATTTATCCATGTAATTTTCTTTATTGTGGCTTGAATGTTCAGATCCAAAAGATTCAAAACAAAAGTTTAATATTGACATAAAAATAATAATACTTCAAGCATACTAACAAAGCAATCATGTCTTCACAAAATAACATGGCCAAAGAAAGCTATCCCTACAAAATCATATAGTCTGGCTATGCTTTATCTTCATCATACAAAATATTTAAATCATGCACAACCCCGATGACAAGCCAAGCAATTGTTTCATACTTTTGATGTTCTCAAACTTTTTCAATCTTCACGCAATACATGAGCATGAGCCATGGATATAGCACTATAGATGGAATAGAATGGTGGTTGTGGAGAAGACACAAAGGAGAAGATAGTCTCACATCAACTAGGTGTATCAACAGGCTATGGAGATGCCCATCAATAGATATCAATGTGAGTGAGTAGGGATTGCCATGCAACGGATGCACTAGAGCTATAAGTGTATGAAACCTCAAAAAGAAACTAAGTGGGTGTGCATCCAACTTGCTTGCTCATGAAGACCTAGGGCATTTTGAGGAAGCCCATCATTGGAATATACAAACCAAGTTCTATAATGAAAATTCCCACTAGTATATGAAAGTGACAACATAGGAGACTCTCTATCATGAAGATCATGGTGCTACTTTGAAGCATAAGTGTAGAAAAAGGATAGTAACATTGCCCTTCTCTCCTTTTCTCTCATTTTTTCAATTTGGGCCTTCTCTTTTTTTATGGCCTCTTTTTTTATATTTTATTTTATTTTTCGTCCGGAGTCTCATCCCGACTTGTGGGGGAATCATAGTCTCCATCATCCTTTCCTCACATGGGACAATACTCTAATAATGAAGATCATCACACTTTTATTTACTTACAACTCAATGCTTAGAACAAAATATGACTCTATGTGAATGCCTCTGGCAGTATACCGGGATGTGCAATGAATCAAGAGTGACATGTATAAAAAATTACGAACGGTGGCTTTGCCACAAATATGATGTCAACTACATGATCATCCAAAGAAATATGACAATGATGGAGCGTGTCATAATAAACGGAACGGTGGAATGTTGCATGGCAATATATCTCAGAATGGCTATGAAAATGCCATAATAGATAGGTATGGTGGCGTTTTGAGGAAGGTATATGGTAGGTATATGGTATCGGCAAAAATTGCGTGACACAAGAGAGGCTAGCAATGGTGGAAGGGTGAGAGTGCGTATAATCCATGGACTCAACATTAGTCATAAAGAACTCACATACTTATTGCAAAAATCTATTAGTTATTGAAACAAAGTACTACGCACATGCTCCTACGGGGGTAGATTGGTAGGAAAAGACCATCGCTCGTCCCCGACCGCCACTCATAAGGACGACAATCAATAAATAAATCATGCTCCAACTTCATCACATAACGGTTCACCATACGTGCATGCTACGGGAATCACAAACTTTAATATAAGTATCTCTCAAATTCACAGCTACCCTACTAGCTTGACTCTAATATCACCATCTTCATATCTCAAAACAATCATGAAGAATCGAACTTCTCATAGTATTCATATGAAAGTTTTCATTATATCCATCTTGGATGCCCATCATATTAGGACTAATTTTATAACCAAAGCAAATTACCATGTTGTTCTAAAGGACTCTTAAAATAATATAAGTGAAGCATGAGAGTTCAACAATTTCTATAAAATAAAACCACCACCATGCTCTAAAAAGATATAAGTGAAGCACTAGAGCAATATTGTCTAGCTCAAAAGATATAAGTGAAGCACATAGAGTATTCTAATAAATCACGATTCATGCGTGTCTCTCCCAGAAGGTGTGTACAGCAAGGATGATTGTGGTAACTAAAAAGCAAAGACTCAAATCATACAAGATGCTCCAAGCAAAACACATATCATGTGGTGAATAAAAATATAGCATCAAGTAAATTTACCGATAGACGAAGTCGAAAGAGGGGATGCCTTCCAGGGCATCCCCAAGATTAGGATTTTGGTTATCCTTGAATTTTACCTTGGGGTACCTTGGGCATCCCCAAGCTTAGTCTCTTGCCACTCCTTATTGCAAAGTCCATCAAATCCTTACACAAAACTTGAAAACTTCACAACACAAAACTCTACAGAAAATCTCATGAACTCCGTTAGTATAAGAAAATAAATCACCACTTTAAGGTACTCTTCTGAACTCATTATTTATTCGTATTGGTGTAATATATACTGTATTCCAACTTATCC
>NC_041385.1:248645945-248670035 GCF_002162155.2 Triticum dicoccoides
ATAGATTCATCAAAAAAAGCAAACAACACTCGAAAAACAGAATCTGTCAAAAATAGAATAGTCTGTAGTAATCTGTAACTCTCAAATACTTATGTAACTCCAACAATTCCGAAATAAATTGGTGGACGTGAGGAATTTTTCTATTAATCTTCTGCAAAAAGAATCAACTAAAAAGCACTCTTATGTTAAAACTTACAAATAATCTCGTGAGCGCATAAGTTTCTGTTTTTCAGCAAGATCAAATCAACTTTCACCCAAGTCTTCCCAAAGGTTCTACTTGGCACAAACACTAATTAAAACATGAAACCATATCTAACAAGAGGCTACATGAATTATTTATTACTAAACAGGAGCAAAAAGCAAAGACCAAAAATAAAATTGGGTTGCCTCCCAACAAGCGCTATCGTTTAACGCCCCTAGCTAGGCATAAAGACACGAATAGATCTAGGTATTGCCATCTTTGGTATGCAATACATAAGTGGATCTCATAATAGATTCATAAGGCAATTTAATTTTCTTCCTAGAAGTGTTCCATGCCTTTCCTTAACGGAAATTGGAATCTAGTGTTTCCTTCATTCATACCAATAATTGCACCAATCGTTCTAAGGAAAGGTCTACCAAGAATAATAGGACATGTAGGATTGCCATCTATATCAAGAACAATGAAATCTACGGGCACATAAGTCCTATTTGCAACAATAAGAACATCATTAATCCTTCCCATAGGTTTCTTAATGGTGGAATCCGCAAGATGCAAATTTAAAGAACAATCATCAAATTCACGGAAACCTAGCACATCACACAAAGTTTTTGGAATCTTGGAAACACTAGCACCCAAATCACACAAAGCATAACATTCATAATATTTAATCTAATATTAATAGTATGTTCCCAATCATCATAAAGTTTTCTAGGGATAGAAACTTCTAGTTCAAACTTTTCTTCAAAAGATTGCATCATAGCATCAATGATATGTTTAGTAAAAGCTTTGTTTTAATTATAAGCATGAGGGGAATTTAACAGAGATTGCAACATGGAAATACAATCTATTAAAGAGCAATTATCATAATTAAATTCCTTGAAATCCAAAATAGTGGGTTCATTGCTACTTAAAGTTTTGACCTCTGCAATCCCACTTTTATCAATTTTTGCATCTAGATCTAAAAACTCTGAATCATTGGGACGCCTTTTAACTAAAGTTGACTCATCTCCAGTCCCATCTTCATCAAGATTCATATTGGAAAAAATATATTTAATAGGAGTCACATCAATCACTTTTAGATCTTCATCATTATTATCATGAAAACTAGAAGAACACGCTTTTACAAACCAATCTTTTTTAGCACGCATCTTAGCGGTTCTTTCTTTACAATCATTAATGGAAATTCTCATGGCTTTGAGAGACTCATTGATATCATGCTTAGGTGGGATAGACCTAAGTTTGAAAGAATCAACATCAAGAGAAATTCTATCCATGTTCCTAGCCAACTCATTAATCTTAAGCGATTTTTCTTCAATCAAAGCATTGAAATTCTTTTACGAACTCATAAATTATTTAACACTATTCAAAAAATCAGAGGGCATCTTATTAAAATTTCCATAAGAGTTGTTGTAGGAATTACCATAATTATTAGAGGAATTACTAGGAAACGGCCTAGGATTAAAATTGCCTCTATACGCATTGTTACCAAAATTGTTCCTACCAACAAAATTCACATACATAGATTCTTTATTGTTCTCAATCAAAGTGGACAAAGGCATATCATTAGGATCAGAGGAAACACTTTCAATAGCAAATAATTTCATAAGTACATCCATATTTCCACTCAAAGCATTAATCTCTTCAATTGCATGAACTTTATTACTAGTGGATCTTTCGGTGTGCCATTGAGAATAATTAACCATAATATTATCTAGGAGCTTAGTAGCCTCTCCTAAAGTGATTTCCATAAAAGTGCCTCTCGCGGCCGAATCTAAAAGATTTCTAGAAGCAAAATTCAAACTGGCATAATTTTTTGTATAATCATCCACAAATTCAAACCATGTTTAGGGCAATTATGTATCATCAATTTCATTCCCTACCAAGATTGTGCAACATGCTCATGATCAAGTTGCTTAAAATTCATAATATCGTTCCTAAGGGAGATGATCTTAGCGGGAGGAAAATACTTAGAGACGAAAGCATCTTTACACTTATTCCACCAATCAATACTATTTTTGGGTAAAGATGAAAACCAAGTTTTAGCACAATCTCTAAGAGAAAACAGAAATAGCTTCAATTTAACAATATCATTATCCACATCTTTATTTTTTTCCATATCACACAAATCAATGAAATTATTTAGATGGGATGCGGCATATTCACTAGGAAGGCCAGAAAATTGATCTTTCATAACAAGATTCAACAAAGCGGCATTAATTTCACAAGATTCAGCATTAGTAGTAGGAGCAATCGGAGTGCTAATAAAATCGTTGTTGTTGGTATTGGAAAAGTCACAGAATTTAGTATTATCTTGAGTCATCATGATAAAGCAATCAATCCAACACACAAGCACACAAGAAGCAAGCGAAAAGAGACGAACGGAAGAGGGGCGAAGAAAATGCAAAGGTTTTCAAAATTCGTTTTAGAAGTGGGGGAGAGGAAAACGAGAGGCGAATGGCGAATGATGTAATGCAAGGGAGAAGATTTCATGATGGGTACTTGGTATGGCTTGACTTCGTGTAGATCTCCCCGGCAACGGCGCCAGAAATCCTTCTTGCTACCTCTTGAGCTTGCGTTGGTTTTCCCTTGAAGAGGAAAGGATGATGCAGCAAAGTAGCGTAAGTATTTCCCTCAGTTTTGGGAATGAAGGTATCAATCTAGTAGGAGACAACGCACAAGTCACCAAATACCTGCACAAACAATCAACAACTTGCACCCAACGTGATAAAGGGGTTGTCAATCCCTTCACGGTCACTTGCAAAAGTGAGATCTAATAGAGATAGGTAAACAGTAATGTAAATATTTTTGGTTTAAAGATTGGAAAGTAAAGATTGCGAAATAGTAGATTGGAAACTAGCAAGACGTAAAGGAGATTCAATAATATGGAAAAGAGACCCGGGGGACATAGGTTTCACTAGTGGCTTCTCTCAAGATAGAAAATATTACGGTGGGTGAACAAATTACTGTCGAGCAATTGATACAAAAGCGCCTAGTTATGACGATATCTAAGGCAATGATCATGAACATAGGCATCACGTCTGTGTCAAGTAGAACGACTCCTGCCTGCATCTACTACTATTACTCCACACATCAACCGCTATCCAGCATGCATCTAGAGTATTAAGTTCATAAAGAACAGAGTAACGCATTAAGCAAGATGACATGATGTAGAGGAATTAACTGAAGCAATATGATGAAAACCCCATCTTTTTATCCTCGATGGCAACAATACAATACATTCCTTGCTGCCCCTACTGTCACTGGGAAAGGGCACCGCAAGATTGAACCCAAAGCTAAGCACTTCTCCCATTGCAAGAAAGATCAATCTAGTAGGCCAAACTAAACTGATAATTCAAAGAGACTTGCAAAGATATCAAATCATGCATATAAGAATTCAGAGAAGAACCAAATAATATTCATAGATAATCTTGATCACAAATCCACAATTCATTGGATCTCGGCAAACACACCGCAAAAGAATATTACATCGAATAGATCTCCAACAACATCGAGGAGAACATGGTATTGAGAATCAGAGACAGAGAAGAAGCCAATTAGCTACTAACTATGGACCCGAAGGTCTGTGGTAATCTACTCACGCTTCATCGGAGAGGTAATGGTGTTGATGTAGAAGCCCTCCGTGATCGAATCCCCTCTGGATGGACGCCAGAAAAGGTCCCTAGATGGGATCTCACGGGTACAAAAGGTTGCGGCAGTGGAAAAGTGGTTTCGTAGCTCTCCTGGATGTTTTCAGGGTATAAGAGTATATATAGGCGAAGGAACTAGGTCAAGGGAGCCACGAGGGGCCCACGAGGATGGCGGCGCGCCCTCCTGCCTCGTGGCTTCCTCGTTGCATCTCCGACTTCATCTCCAAGTCTTCTATTTGCTTTCGGTCCAAGAAAGACCATCGCGAATGTTTCATTCTGTTTGGACTCCGTTTGGTATTCCTTTTCTAGGAAACTCTAAAATAGGCAAAAAAACAGAAACTGACACTGGGCCCTCGGTTAATAGGTTAGTGCCAAAAATAATATAAAATAGCATATAAATGCCTATTAAACATCCAAAATAGATAATATAATAGCATGGAACAATCAAAAATTATAGATACGATGGAGACGTATCATATTGCTCCAAAGCCCTCCACCACTTTCTCCATCCAAATATATCAAAGTCCTAAACTCCAAGTCGGCCCCACCGATTATGTCTATCCGGCAGCACTGAGTTCATATGTCATAGCCACTGCCAAAAACCCTAACACTTCGGTCGCACTGATACGGATCTCGGTCTCACCGAGATGGCCTTGCCAACTCCCTATTATCAGTTGCAATTATTTCGGTCTCACCGAGATGGCTTGACCAATTCTATGTTGCCCTATTGCTTCACTTTGGTCTCACCGAGTTGACGCAATCGGCGCCACCGAGATGAGGTTTTCCCTAAGCCCTAGCACATCGGTTCCACTGAGTTGTTCCAGTCGGTCCCACCGAGATTCCTAACATTCACATTTTGAACTAATCGGTCTCACCGAGCTCATCTATTCGGTCTGACCAATTTGGGTCAAATGTGTGTACCGGTTGGATTTTGTGGGGAGGCTATATATACACCTCCACCCCCTTCTCCATATGAGGGAGAGCCATCAGAACGTGCCTACAATTCTAGCATACATTTTTGAGAGAGAACCACCTAATCATGTGTTGAGATCAAGATATACCATTCCTGCCACAAGAATCTTGATTTCTAGCCTTCCCCAAGTTGCTTTCCACTCAAATCATCTTTCCACCATATCCAAATCTGTGCGAGGGTTGAGTGTTGGGGAATATCATTTGAAGCACAAGATCAAGGAGTTCATCATCAACACAACATCTATTACCTTTCGGAGAGTGTTGTCTCCTAGGTTGGTTAGTTGTCACTTGGGAGCCTCCGTTAAGATGTGGAGTTGAACCAAGAAGTTTGTAAGGGCAAGGAGATCGCCTACTTCGTGAAGATCTACCCGAGTGAGGCAAGTCCTTAGTGGGCGATGGACATGGTGGGATAGACAAGGTTGCGTCTTCATGGACCCTTCGTGGGTGGAGCCCTCCGTGGACTCGCGCAACCATTACCCTTCGTGGGTTGAAGTATCCATCAACATGGACGTATGATAGCACCATCTATTGGAAACACTCCAAAAATCTCCATGTCTTCATTGCGTTTGCACTCTCCAAACCCTTCCCTTTACCTTCATATGCAATCTTCTACTTTTCGCTGCTACACTCTTAGAATTGCACGTGTAGGTTGATTGCTTGACTTGTGCTAATTGCTAAAATCTTCCCACGACTAAAATTGGGAAAAATTATCAGAAAAACATGAAACCTTGCTTGATGTAATGTCATGCCACCAAGATGATGTGGTTAAAAAATTGGCCTATTTGACGAAAGTTTGGACACACACCCTCACAAACCGGAGCAACTAAATAGAAGGCTCGTGGTTCCGAGAAGGGAACAATGCATGTTTGATGACGAACGGCAGATAGCTTCCTCTTACGGACTTCAATTTTTTTTCTACGTGTAACATGCACCAATACAACTGTCATGTGAAAATTTGAAAAATTTCAGGGGTCATTTGACCTTTTGAAGACATTTAAGTCATTTTCTAGCCATTTAATGAACGTAATTTAAATTTGAACTACATCTACATGCAACGGCTAACCATAACAGTTTGAAAAATCATATTTGTGTACTTGTGTGTAGGTTAAAAAATCATCAGACGATGTAAATATCTGGTGTTCAAAAAAGAAAATGTAAAATTTGGAAAGACAACCGGCCCCACACGATTGGCATTCTATTCCACGCCTCAAGGTTTGGAAGGTGAATGGCGGGCTTTATTAATCAGACACGATTCTGCATTAGGAACCGTCAGCTATTATGTTCACACACGGATTTTGTTGCGGGAATCGTGTGTAATTCACACTACAGTACTCGTAAATTCCAACAACCAGTGTGTGTACTGTTCCTGTCGATCTAGATTCTACCCACCAATAAATACTACCTTGCTCATGTCGTCCCGCCTACATTTTCATCTAGATCATCCCCTTGCTCGCCCTCTCCCTCTCTCTCTCAAATCTCTGCCATGGCGTCGCCGATCTGCCCACACGTCGACGAGGATTCGCCACCCCCGAGGATGCTCACACGAAGAGCAGCGACGAGGCCACCTACGCGCTGCCGGACAAGGTTGCGTCGGACCTCCCAACTTTGGATTGGTTTTGGGGCTAGTACGATCTTTGTCTTTGGAAGTCGCTGCTGCCGGCTGAGAAAGCCAGGCAAGTGGCTTTCAAGAAGGAGATGGCCGAGGAGGATGGTAGGTACCAGGCGGCCCGTGAAGCCCGTGATGCCGCTTGGAAAAAGGAGGCGGAGGAGCTCTGGGGGCGGGCGCGTTGTCATGCGGAGGAGGTGTACAAAGATGGGTACTTCGTGAGGAAGGCCAGAGGCGCTAGGCGCCTCATCGCTGCATGGAGCTAGGCCGATAAGCTCCAGGGTGCCACCGACGAGGAACTCCGGTGGGCGCCCAACGAAATGGCAAGATCGTTTGCACGCATCCGCTTGCAAGAGGCAGATCGGCATGCCAGGCGCTGTGAGGCGGAGGAGGCGGAGTACTGCCTCCGCTCTGGGAAGACACCAAGCACCAGGAGCTGCTGGCTAGGGGCTGCTAGAATACTAGCCCGAGGAGGGATTATTAGTTTTAGTATTGTTCGTTTCCAATTTTATGCATTGTACCTAGTAGTTAAGTATCATCACATATATGTGATGATATTATATGTATTCTGTGATGAACTAATGAACAATTAATATTATATACATTATGAATTCCATTTTTTATCTATTTTTGTATACTAATTTGAATATATCTGTTATCATCTACATATACAGAATGGAAAGCGTATAAACACACATTGAAACAGAACATACAAGAACGGAAAAAAGAGTACACACATTGAAACAGAGCAACAGTACGATTGTTGTGAATGCATAGCTATCCAGGTCGAAACGACTCAACAAAATAAAATGTGTCCATGAGAACATGACCAGCATCCCATGCCTACGGTAGCTCTTGGCTCTGCCTGAACTCGTGCAGGCGTTCGTCGAAGCGGTCGACACGCTCACAGTACATCTGGAGCGCGATCTCGAGCTCCAAGTTGGCTATTTCATTGGAGATCACCACCTCGAGGATGCGACGGCCATGTTTCTCTACTGCGCCCAGGTGGACACCTGGGCCAAGGAGGGGTCGAGCCTACCAACCAGCTTGTTGGCATAGAGTGGGCCACAGACAAGGCGAATGGCACGACCCATGCGAACGGCACGGCGGGCGTCCGGTGCAAGTACGACGCGGCCGGCCTCTGGTGCAAGTACGGAGCAGAGGGCCTGTGCCCACTCCTGGCGAGGAATGTGGGTACTGACGGGACGTGTACCCATCTGTGATGCCCTGTCGACAGCAGGCAAGCGCCAATGGATCTGCTCTTGCCGTGCGGTGCGCCACACCTCTCGCTCTGTGGCGCTCCAACGGTCTCTCCGTGCAGCGAGCCACAGCCTATGAGCACGGACGCGTCTAGCTTGCTCAACGGATTGTGCGGCGAGCTGCAGCCTCTCGGTGCTGACATGCCTATCTTGATCCGCGGTGCTGAAGCGCCATGCGCAAAGGGTCTGCTCAACCCTGGCGATGACGGGCATTACGGCGTCGTCCATCACGTTGCCGGGGAGCGCCGCGGTGTCGACGGGCCGTGGCACCTTCTGGTTTTCCTCATCGACGAGGTTGATGACAGAGGCGGCGCTTTGGTGCGTTGGCATGCTTGGAAAAGGTGGATGCGCTACAGGCTGCGCTTGTTGCCTCCGTGCGTCACGCCGCGCCTAGGTTTATGTGCAATATCGCTGGGTGGCGGGAAACAGGTGAGGAAATGGTGGTGTGTTCATAGAACACCATCAGTTAATGGAAACTTAGCATATAAGGAACATCGAGCTAACACAAGAAGTAGATGATAATGAGATGAACACAAACCACACTAGGGAACCCGTCGGTGATGAATTCATCAATCACAAACGGCTATACACTAGCAAGCATTTGCCCACAACACACACGGCTTATTCCATCACAAAAAGGTCAGATGGATCAACTGTATGCCATGTATACACATTGTTAAAAAGTAATGCGGTAGACCTTCTTTGACATATGTTGAAAAATAAAATAAAAATAAAAAACAAGGACCTCAAGGTTAAATTGGCTGAGGGAATGGGTCATTTCGGTCATTTGACCGATATGACCCATCCTATCAGTTAATTTAACATGAACAAAACTTCCCATCCAGTCACCCATCTGATGGCTGCTCCAGCCTGAGCACACTTAACTTGAGAGTTCTCTTAGATGAGCTAGTGGTGGAACAGCTGGTCCTTGCCGATATAGGATGCCTCTTCTCATCCTTATGGCGTATCCGGATGACCGCCCGTCCCCCAATGGCCAATATATATTGTGTAGACAGAGCATATCACATACGTCTTATTAAAAGCAATCGTCTGTGTTACTATCGGTCTTCGCACACATTTCTCATTATAGACCTGTTTGCCGCGTATCACACACATCTTGTTATATTGAACCGTTTTTGCTCTCTTGTCTCAACACAAACAGTTCATCCAAGTGAATCGCATGCCGTATTCCGCACACACCTTGATCTGCCTGACCGTTTCATTTGTGTTGCCTAATCACAAGCAGTTCATCCGAGTGAACCGTATGCTGTATATCGCACACACCTTCACCTGGCTGCCCATTTCTTTTGTTCCTCCTCATCGCAAACAGTTAATTGAACTAAACTGTATGCCCTGCATCGCACACGGAACCAAAATCTGAACCGTGTTTGATGCATCCGTCATCACAAACGTTTTGCACCATTTTTGACGGGTTTTTTACACCACCATTTGTCATTATTGCATCGCACACAGTTTCGTCGAAGGGTCTCTTATCATAGTGTCGCGTTAGCAGCATCCTGCAGTAGTGACATCTTGGTGGCATGCCATTACGTCAAGCAAGGTTTCATGTATTTTTGATCATTTTTTTAATTTTTTTGGAATTTAAATGCCATGGCACTCCATGCTTTGTGTCCAAGCCGTGACACCAATATGTTTGAAAATTCATTCCAATTTACTGCACATGGAATTAACTTGCACACAAGTACACAAATATGATTTTTTTCAAACCGTTATGGTTAGTTGTTGCATGTACATGTAGTTCAAATTTGAATTACGGTCATTAAATGGCTAGAAAATCACTTCGGTGACTTAAAAAGGTCAAATGACCCTTGGAATTTTCGAAATTTTGACATGACAGTTGTATTAGTGCATGTTAACTGTAGAAAAATTTGGAAGGCCATAAGTGGAAGCTATCGCGAGTTCGTCAACGAACATGCATTGTGCCCTCTCAGAACCATGAGCCTTCTAGTGAGTTTCTCCGGTTTGTGAGGGGTGTGTGTCCAAACTTTCGTCAAACAGGACAATTTTTTTACCACACCATCTTGGTGCCATGCCATTATGTCAAGCAAGGTTTCATGTGTTTCTGATATTTTTTGAATTTTTTGGAATTTCAATGCCATGGCATGCGATGTTTTGTGTCCATGCCGTGACACTAATATTTTGAAAAATTCCATCCAATTTACTGCACATGGAATTAACTCACACTCAAGTATTCAAATATGACTTTTCAAACCGTTATGGTTAGTTGTTGCATGTACATGTAGTTCAAATTTGAATTACGGTAAGTAAATGGCTAGAAAATCACTTAAATGTATTAAAAAGGTCAAATGACCCCTGGAATTTTCCAACTTTTGACATGACAGTTGTATCAGTACTCCAAATTTCCTTGTACATTTAAAACACCATCCGTTGTCACTGTACCTCAAATTCATCTTTCACAGCTAATACAAAATATCAACAACATCATGCACTGTTTGTTGTAGGGGCCGTTTGCGATGAAAATCCGTGGGTCTATTTAAGTCTTCCTCCATAAGCTTCCCCGGCTTCGTCTGCTGTAGTGCCAGTCACCCCCAAATCCACGAATCCCCGATCCCCATTCCCGCAAACCCTTCTTGCTAAGAATGACACCATGGAAACGCTTCGTGACGTTCGTACAGTGGCTGTGTCCTCCCCGAGTGTGGCTGCCTACTCTGAGAGCAGGGCCGCATCCACATTGAGCGCGGCCGCATCCGCCAAGAGGGCATCTGGGGCAGTCGAGACGGCTGCTGCAACTGCTGCACTGGCGGCGGCTACAAACACCAAGAGCGCTTGAGCTGCCGTCTATGCCATCGATGTCGCCCTGGCCCGGGTCGAGGCCATCCACGCCAGGATCGAGGACGCACACACCAAGATATCCATGCCACCTTGGAATCCAGCATGCAAAAAACATCCGAAAAGGCGGCGGAGGCCATGGAGCACCTACTTCCTCATGAGATCGCCGAGCGGGAGCTGGAGACGCAGGAGGCAGTGGAGATCAATGAGTTTTGGGAGGAGGAGTTGCGCGTGGCTCAGGACGAGGTAGAGAAGAGCCTGTCCGTCGAGGAATCAGTAGTGGAGTACCAGCACGAGCTCTGGCACAACCACTACTACGAGAACTACAACCTTGAGGGAAGCGCCGAGGACGAGGACGACAACGCGTTCGACTTCAGCCAGGGGACGCGGAGTCCACCAACGGTGGCATGTCACCAGGACAAGTCATCGACATCTCATCTTACACCGGCGAGGCGTAGGGCGGCGCGGCGGCGGCTTGTTTAAATTATGTGTACTTAGCCTTTGTTTATAATGGTGGTCTTTTTTAGAGCAATGTTTAGGTCAACTGGCTTTGTTTAATTACTAAAATGGCTCCAATATTTGAATGATCAATCTCATCGCATGCGCGTAAAGTAGAAGAATCATTTGCGATGCACACATTCATTCAAAGTGAATGGTGTCCGGCGGCACCGCGCGCAAAGTTTCCCTCCACCTTTCGAAATTTTTGGCCTACCAACAAAATAACTAACCCACCCCTACCTCCTTTTCTCCCTGACCACAAGTCACATTTCCCGTGTTTCCTCCTTCCTTCCTTCCCAAGCTATAGCCACTTCCTCGCTTGCTTCCTCGCTCTCGCCGTCTCGCATCCGACTGCCGCGGTCGCCATGGTGTTCTTCCATGACCTCTCCAGCGGTTTCTCCTCCTCCGACGACTCTTTTGTGACCCAGATATGCCTCTCTTCTCCTTCTCGGGTTATGATTTGGAATGAAGGATTTTAACCCGGCGATCGATTTGAGTCATTTCTTCCGCTTGTAGCTCCCTAGGACCATCAGTTGCAATGAATGGAGCGGGGTGGCTGAAGATCTGCCTACTCGTTGTCACCATCAATCTCCACGCGTGAAGTTAGTTATGTATAAATCTGTGGACAGTGGGAGGTAGTTTCTGGCATGTGCAGAGAATGTTAGCCCAACTTTCGTTGTTACAAATCATTTCTAAGATGTGATTCAGACACTGTCACTGTGCTATGTTATTCTGGATCTGACTAAGATAGTGTCACAGTTTCTACCTAGTATCTAAAATGTTGCCATCTCATCAGCGGTGCCATTAGAAAATTATTTGGCACCGCTTCAGCAGTTTGTGCAGCCAACTTTTTTCCGCACATCCGAGTAGCCAAGTAGTAAAATACTAAAAACTTTATGGCACGAAGGAACTAGGCATCGGAGCAACTAGGTGCTTCGGAGTCCGGTTCCCTAATTTTTTTTCCTCTATATCGGCTCGCCAGTGCAGGGCACCGGTGCGAAATGTAGCAACAGTTGTCTTAAGACCAGTTTTGGCATACATAGTGAACGGCCTTAGTGCTATTAGTTCTATGGTACTAAATTTGTGCATGTACACACCTGTTAGTATCAATTTGATGTCATCCAAACACTGATGCTATGCTGTTGCAGTTATATTTAGCTTCCTCATAAAATGTTCAATTTGCTATTTATAGTACATGACTAAGAACTTGTAGTGTTGTTGCAGTTAATTATAGCTTCTGATGTTTCTAAATTTGGTTGTTGTCTCAGTAGCAATTAATTTATTTGCACATTGGTATTTTTGAGAAGATATGTCATAATTAACCTGTTTCTTCAGTTTTTCAAAATATGTATTTGGTGATTTTCTATGTTGCTAGAAACCCATTTTCCCTACAATTGTTACTGGTTTAGTTTTAAATATTATAGGATGAACGGAAGTGTTCTTACCTAGAGTGGGTTGATCAAGAGTGGCCACGGTCTTTGAAGATGTGCCTAGCAAAGCTTTGGAGCATGTATGAGAAAGAGAACAGAGATAGGCTTAGAGAAAGTGTTGTCAACGCTGAAGAATATTTTAGTATGCGGGAAAAAAGAGGAAGATGGAGAATGAGCTCAGATTTTTAAATTAGACTTTGCTAAGATGGTGTTGGTGAAGTAGGAGGCGCTTTCCCAGTTGGTTAGTGCAAAACAGGTTCTTACTGAACTGAAAACAGAGGTGGAGAAGACGAACCTGACTGATCATGCATCAGTCAATTAAGGAAATGAATATATTGTTCTAATATTATTCTTATGAAGGTGAACTAGCTATATGATGTATTGTGTTGTTTTCATGTCGCTATCGTACTGTGATGTTAAAACATATTTACGTGCCTGGTATGAAATTGGCAAACAGTTGTTCGATATGAAATGTGAATTTACGTAATACTAGAATTATTAATTGTAAACTATTAAACCTGCTAAATGGGTCATGGAACTTTGCAAACGGTTCTAGTAGTAAAAGCAGTTGTGATGGATATCCCAATACCATACAGTTTTCTTCATCAAATCATGTGTGCACGGTATTGGAATCGTTTGATCGATTTCCTTGATTTGATAGCTACTTAATGGGCGTGCGCTCAAAGGATACAAACAGGGATTCGCAAACAAAAAGGGGAATTCGTAGTCACTTTTTCCTGTCGCGTAAAAAGAAGTCTTTATGCGAGAGCAAGCAAACGGTTAACGGAGGCAGAGCATGTGTGATCGTTACACCTATCACACATCACACATGAGGCTATACATAAAACCGTGTGCGATGTATACGAATGGAAATGTTCGTCTGGGATTCACTATGTGGAATCTGCAGACAAACAGAAACGTTTCTCTGGGATTCACTGTGTGGGATATGCAGACGAACGGAAACGTTTATCGTGGATTGACTGTGTGGGTTGTGCAGACGAAGGGAAACGTTTCTCCGGGAATCACTATGTGGGATGTACATACGAACAAAAACGATTGGGCCTGTATAATTGTATGTGACGGCTAGCTCGATCGCACACGAGTTCATTTTGCGCAGCGTGTGTGACTGGAGTGCCTATCCCCGACGGTTTTGAGGTCATGTGGAAAGGACCCCCCCCCCCAATCGCCCACACCACTAGGTGATAGTTTAAAATGCCGTCGCGAGAAGGGGTTAAAATCATTTGTATAGCAGCTCATTGTACCAGTGACACCACAATGATTGAGGTCCGCGACACCACCAACCGTCTAGGGCGCCAAAGCATGCAAGAGGCAGAAGCTCCAGGGTGCTCAAACACACAAGAGTAATAATCTCCTCAACTTTTACTTCCACGTACCACTGTAGAGAACTCAAACTAATGCACCAAATGCAATGGCAAGAACGCACAAAGTGCTCAAGTCCCTCACTCTCAAGTCCCACCAAAGCAACGAAAGCTATGGAGGAATATGACAGGAAGAACAAGAAAGAGAACACAAAGAACCCCAAGATCTAGATCCAAAGGGTTCCCCTCACTAAGAGGACAAATGGATTGGTGGAGAATGTAGATCTAGATATCCTCACTCTTTTCCCTCAAAAAGATTTAAGATTCATGGGAGGAATGGAGAGAAGGCAAAGCTTTTGAAAGTCAACAATAGAGAAGAAAGCTTGGCCAAAGTTGTGGGGGTAATGAGGAAGGATACCCCCTTTTATAAAGGGTGTACAAATCCAACCCGTTATGCACACAACTCGTGCTCAAGCGGTAATACCACTCAAGGGAGCAGGACTACCGCTTAGAGTGGTGGTTCCGGCCGTAGCAGTGAGTGCTGCAAGTACTAGAGCGGTAGTGCCGCTGGTGCGGTACTATCGTCCATCAGAGCGGTACATCCGCTTCAGATCACATGGCACAGAGGAATGAACAATAGTATTGAAGCGGTGCCAGAGCGGTACTACCGTGTAACGACCATTCAAGTATGACGAGAGCTGAATGGGCAACATCAGCTTGAGCATCCCTCGAAAATAAGCGGAAGCAGCGCGGTAGTAGCAAGCGGAAGTACCGCACAAGCGCTACTACCTTGTCACTACCGCTTATAATCTAGAGAGCAACGAAAGGCATTTCCTATGCGAAAGTAGAAGTGGCACCAGCCTGCTGAAGTACCTCCTAAGCGGTGCTACCATGGATTTGAGTGATACTACCGCCTAGGTGCTGCAAAATTGCCCAAGCAAAATAGATGGATGCAAGAAGACCAAAATTGTCATAACTTCTGAAAATGAACTCTGATTTCAACGAATTCAAACTTGATAGAAAGCTAAAAACAAGAGTTGTCAAATCTTCAAAAGTGGCAAGAAAGATACGCTAATGATATAGAGGTGTGAAATCTCTATGAGTGAACATCGAAAATACAAATAAATGATGCATGCGAAATTTGTTTTCAATGAACTAGAGCTTGTCATGAAGATGACCACAAGCTCCACAAGTCACACAGAGAAAAGGAAAACAAGAACCAAGAAAGGGGATGCCAACACTACTGCAGGATGCTGCTAATGCGACACTACGATTAGAGACCCTTTGACGAAATTGTGTGCGATGCATTAATTGCAAATGGTGATGTAAAAAACCGTCATGAAAGCTGCAAAACATTTGCGATGAAGGATGCATCAAATACGGTTTGGATTTTAGTTGCGTGTGCGATGCGGGGCATATGATTCAGTTCAATTAACTGTTTGCCATGAGGTAGAACAAAAGAAATGGGCAGCCAGATGAAGGCGTGTGCGATATACGGTATACAGTTCACTCGGATAAACTATTTGTGATGAGGCGGAACAACAGAAATGGGCAGCTAGATGAAGGTGTGTGTGATATACGGCATACAGTTCACTCGGATGAACTGTTTGTGATTAGGCAACACAAAAGAAATGGTCAACCAGATCAAGGTGTGTGTGATATATGGCATACGGTTCACTCGGATGAACTGTTTTTGATTAGGCAACGCAGCAGAAACGGTTCAGCTAATTCAAGGTGTGTGCAATGGAGGGCATACAGTTCATTCCGATAAAGTGTTTGTGTTAAGCCAAGAGAACAGAAACATTTCACATAAACAAGATGTGTGCAATACGCGGCAAACATCCAATTATATAGGTGGCTAGTACACACATGACATTTCCACACACCAAAGTAAACTATTACATGCATAATTAACTAGGATAAACGATCCTTTGATCATCATCTAGTTCTTGTGCTAGCTCGATATTCCTTCTATGCGAAGTTTCCATTAATTGATGGTGTTTTATGAACACGCCACCGTTTCCCGCCATTTCCTCACCGGTTTCCCGCCACCCAGCGATATTGCGCATAAACCTAGGCGACGCTCGACGCATGGAGGCAACAAGTGCAGCCTATAGCACATCCACCTTTTCCAAGCATGCCAACCCACCAAAGCGCCGCTCTGCCATCAACCTCATCGATGAGGAAAACAAGAAGGCGCCACGGCCCGTCGAGGCCGAGGCGCTCCCCGGCAACGCGATGGACGACGCCGTGATGCGCGTCATCGCCAGGGTTGAGCAGACCCTTGGCACATGGCGCTTCAGCATCGCGAATCAAGATAGGCATGTCAGCGCCGAAAGGCTATAGCTCGCCGCGGAACATGATTGATGGCGCGTCGTAGAGCAAGCGGCGCGTCCGCGCCGATAGGTTGTGGCTCGCCGCACGGCGAGACCGTTGGAGCGCCATAGAGCGATAGGTGCGGCGTGCCGCACAGCAAGAGCAGATCCATCGGCGCTTGCCTGCTATCGACAGGTCGTCGCAGCTGGGTACACGTCCCATTAGTACCCCTATTCCTTGCTAGGAGTGGGCAGAGGCCCTCTGCACCGTACTTGCACCAGAGGCCGGCCGCGCCGTACATGCATCAGACGCCCACCGCGCCGTTTGCATAGGTCATGTTGTACGCCTTGTTCGTGGCCCGCTCGATGCCAAAGCACTTGTCGCTAGGCTCGATCGTCTCCTTGGCCCAGGTATCCACCTGGGCGTAGTAGAGGAACATGGTTGTCGCATCCTCGAGCTGGTGATCTCCGATGAAATAGCCAACTTGAAGCTCGAGATGTACCGCGAGCGTGTCGGCCGCTTGGACGAACGCCTACACGAGTTCAGGCAGAGCCAAGAGCTACCGTAGGCAAGGGCTGATGGTCATGGTCCCATAGACGCGTTTTATTTTGAGTCATTTTGACGGATCGCTATGTATTCACAACAATCATAATATTGCTTTGTTTATTGCTCTGTATCAAAGTGTGTACTCTGTTTTCCGTTCTTATATGTTATGTTTCAATGTGTGTATATATGCTTTCCATTCTGTATATGTGGATGATAACAACTTGATACAAATTAGTATAAAAACAGACAGAAAATGGAATTCATAATATATATTAATTGTTCATTAGTTCATCATAGAATATATATATATATATATATAATATCATCACATATATGTGATGATACTTAACTACTAGGTACAATGCATAAAATTGAAAACGAACAATACTAAAACTAATAATATCTCCTGGGGGCAGTATTTCGGCAGCCCCTCACCAGCTGCTCCCTGCTGCGCGGCGTCTTCCCAGCGCGGAGGAAGTACTCCACCTCCTCCGCCTCGCAGCGCTTGACGTACCGATCTGCCTCTTGCTGGCGGACGAGCGCGAATGATCTTGCCATTTCTTTGGGCGCCCAGCTCCTCGTCCGTGCCACTCTGGAGCTTATTGGCCCACCTCCATGCAATGATGAGGCGCCTAGCGCCTTTGACCTTCCTCGCGAAGTACCCGTCTTCATACACCTCTCTGCATGACGACGCGCCCGCCCCCAAAGCTCCACCGCCTCCTTTTTCCAGGCGGCATCATGGGCTTCACAGGCCGCCTGGTACCTGGCTTCTCCTCCGCCATCTCCTTCTTGAACGCCACTTGTCTAGCTTTATTAGGCGACAGCGACTTCCACAGACAATGATTGTACTGGCCCCAAAACCATTACAAAGTTGGGGGTTCCGTCGCAACCTCGTCCGGCGGCGCGTAGGGGTCCTCCTCGTCGCTGCTCTTTGCCTGAGTGTCCTCGGGAGATGGAGTCTCCTCGTCGGCGCGTGGTTAAATAGGTGGTGCCATGCCCGAGATTTTAGAGAGAGAGAGAGAGGGGGGGAGAGAGGGCGAGCGAGGGAAGGATGTAGATGAGAATGTAGGCGGGACGATGTGAGCAAGGCAGTACTTATTGGCGGCTGGAATCTAGATCAACGGGAACAGTACACACGTCGGTCGTCAGAATTTACGAGTACTGTAGTTTTAATTACACACAATTCCGGCAGCAAAATCCGTGTGTGAACTTAATAGCTGACGGTTTACAATACAAAACCATGTCTGATTAATAACCTGCGCTACTCACCTTCCAAACCTCGAGGCGCAAAATAGAGTGCCAATCGTGTGGGGGGCGGTTGTCTTGGCAGATCTTTATATTTTCTTTTTTGAACACCAGATATTTACATCGTTTGATAATTTTTTAATTTTCTGGAATTTATATTCCATGGCACTCCATGCATGTGTCCAAGCCGTGACACCAATATGTTTGAAAATTCGTTCCAATTTACTGCGCATGGAATTAACTCGCACACAAGTACACAAATATATTTTTTTCAAGTCGTTATAGTTAGCTGCTACATGTAGATGTAGTTCAAATTTGGATTACGGTCATTAAATGGCTAGAAAATCACTTAAATGTCTTAAAAAGGTCAAATGACCCCTAAAATTTTCCAAATTCTGACATGACAGTTGTATTACTACTCGTTAAATGTAGAACTTTTTTGAAGCCCATAAGAGGAAGCTATCACCCATTCGTCATCAAACATGCATTGTTCCCTATCAAAACCACGAGCCTTCTAGAGAGTTGCTCCGGTTTGTGAGGGGTGTGTGTCCAAACTTTCATCAAACAGGCCAATTATTTTACCACATCATCTTGCTGGCATGGCATTACGTCAAGCAAGGTTTCATGTGTTTTTGATCTTTTTTTATTTTTTGGAATTTGAATGCCATGGCTCTCCATGCATGTGTGTCCAAGTTGTGACACCAATATGTTTCAAAATTCCTTCCAATTTGCTGCACATGGAATTAACTCGCACACAAGTACACAAAAATATGATTTTTCAAACTGCTATGGCTTGCCGTTGCATGTAGATGTAGTTCAAATTTGAATTATGACCATTAAATGGCTAGAAAATCACTTAAATGTCTTTAAAAGTTAAAATGACCCCTAGAATTTTCCAAATTTTCACATGACAGTTTTATTAGTGCACGTTAAATATAGAAAAAAATTGAAGGCTGTAAGAGGAAGCTATCCTCCGTTCGTCATCAAACATGCATTGTTCCCTCTTGAAACCACGAGCCTTCAGTGAGTTGCTCCGGTTTGTGAGGGGGGTGTGTCCAAACTTTCGTCAAATATGCCAATTTTTTACCAGATCATCTTGGTGGCATGACATTACATCAAGCAAGGTTTCATGTGTTTCTGATCTTTTTTTAATTTTTTGGAATTTAAATGCCATGGCACTCCATGCATGTGTCCAGGGCGTGAGACCAATATGTTTGAAAATTCCTTCCAATTTACTGCACATGGAATTAACTCGCACACAAGTACACAAATATGATTTTTCAAACCATTGTGGTGAGCCGTTGGATGTAGATGTAGTTCAAATTTGGATTAGGGTCATTAAATGGCTAGAAAATCACTTAAATGTCTTAAAAAGGTCAAATGACCCCTGAAATTTTCCAAATTTTGAAACTACAGTTGTATTAGTGCATGTTAACTCCAGAAATTTTTTGAAACCCGCAAGAGGAAGCTATCGCCCGTTCGTCATCAAACATGCATTGCTCCTTCTCGGAACCACAAGCCTTCCAGTGAGTTGATTCGATTTGTGAGGGGTGTGTGTCCAAACTTTCGGCAAACATGCCAATTTTTTTACCACATCATCTTGGTGGCATGACATTACATCAAGCAAGGTTTCATGTGTTTCTGATCTTTTTTAATTTCTTGGAATTTGAATGCCATGGCAATCCTTGCTTAATTGTGTCTAGCCGTGAGACCAATATATTTGAGAATTCCTTCCAATTTACTGCACATGGAATTAACTCACACACAAGTACACAAAATATGACTTTTCAAATCGTTATGGTTAGCTGTTGCATGTAAATGTAGTTCAAATTTGAATTACGGCCATTAAATAGCTAGAAAATCACTTAAATGTCTTAAAACGTCAATGACCCCTGAATTTTCCAAAATTAGACATGACAGTTGTATTAGTACTACAAATTTTCTCGTACATTTAAAACACCATCCGTTGCCACATTACTCCAAATTCGTCTTTCATAGCTAATAAAACATATCAACAACATCACACAAAGTTTTTTGTAGGAACCATTTGGGATGAAAATTCGTGGGTCTATTTAAGTGTTCCTCCTTAAGCTTCGCCAACTCGTCTCCGCTAGTGCCGGCAACCCCCGAATCCATGAGTCCCGATCCCCATTCCCGCAACCCCTTCTTGCAAAGATGACGCCATGGAAACGCTTCGTGAAGGCCCGTATGATGGTTGCGTCCTCCCTGAGCGCCGCCGCCTACGCCGAGAGTGCTTCCGCCTATGCCGAGAGTGTCACCGCGTCCGCATTGAACGCGGCCGCATCCGCCGAGAGGGCGTCTGCGGCAGCCGAGATGGCTGCAGCTGCTGCTGTGACGGCGGTTGCAAACGTCAAGAGCACTCGAGCTGTCGTCCATGCCACCGATGTCGCCCTGGCCTTGGTCGAGGCCATCCATGCCAAGATCAAGGACACACACACCAAGATATTTCAGACCACCTCGGAATCCAGTATGCAACCCATGTCCGAAAAGGCGGCGGTGGCCATGGATCACCTGCTTCCTCATGAGATCACCAAGCGGGAGCTGGAGATGCAGGAGGCGGCGGAGATCAAGGAGCGCTGGGAGGAGGAGTTGCGCGTGGCCGTGGTCGAGGTAGAGAAGAGTATGTCCATCGAGGAATCGACGGTGGAGTACCAAAGTGAGCTCTGGCACAACCACTACTAAGAGTACTACAACCTTGAGGGTGGCGCCGAGGACGAGGACGAGGACGCGGTTGACTTCAGTAGGGGGGACGCGGAGTCCACCAACGGTGGCATGCCACCAGGACGAGTCATCGACGTCTCATTTCACACCGGCGATGCATAGGCCGGCGTGGTGGCGGCTTTGTTAAAATTATGCGTACTTAGGATTTGTTTTTAATGCTGGTCTTTTGTTAGAGAAATGTTTAGGTCAACTGGCTCTGTTTAATTACTAAAATTGCTCAATTCAATAAGTGTGGTCTGTGTGTTGTATGCTCTTTTGTATGCCCAAATTAGCAAGGGATGTTAAATTATGCAATGACATGGATGAGGATAGTACCCAGGGAAATTTCCACCAATATTTGAATTATCAAACTCATCCCATGCGCGTAAAGCAGAAGAATCATTTGTGATGCACACAATCGTTCAAAGTGAATGGTGTCCAGTGGCACCGCGCGCAAAGTTTCCCTCCACATTTCAAATTTTTTGGCGTACCGCGGAAATATCTACTCCGCCCCCCTTCCCCACCCCCCTTTCTCACCGACCACAAGTCACATTTTCCCTATTTCCTACTTCCATCCTTCCTAACCTATAGCCGCTTCCTCGCTTGCTTCCTCGGTCTCGCCGTCTTGCATCCTATCATCGGGTTCACCATGGTCTTCTTCAATGACCTCTCCAGCGGTTCCTCCTCCGATGACGACTCCTTCACCACCGGGGTATGCCTCTCTTCTCTATCTCTCTCGGGCTATGACTTAGAATGAAGGATTTTAACCTGGCGGTCAATTTGAGTCATTTCTTCCTCTTGAAGCTCCCTAGGACCATCAGTTGCAATGAATTGAGCAGGGTGGCTGAAGATCTGCCTGCTCGTTGTCACCATCAATTTCCATGCGTGAAGCTAGTTGCATTTGAATCTGTGGACAGTGGGAGGAAGTTTCTGGTATGTGCAAAGAAGGTTACCCCCACTTTCGTTGTTACAAATCATTTGTTAGATGTGATTCCGCACTATCACGGTCCCAACCCATTCATACCACACCATCAACCAAATGCATCCTAAGACAGTGTCACAGTTTGTACCTAGTATCTAAAAATGTTGCCATCTCATTAGCGGTGCCATTAGAAAATTATTTGGCACCGCTTCAGCAGTTTGTGCAGCCAACTTTGGTCCACACATCCGAGCAGCCAAGCAGTAAAATACGAACTCTTTATGGCATGAAGGAACTTGGCATCAGAGCAACTAGGTGCTCCAGAGTCCGGTTCCCTGATTTTTTTTCTGCTGCATCGGCTCGCCAGTGTAGGGAACCAGTGTGAAATGTAGCAATAGTTGTCTTTACACTGGTTTTGGCATACATAGTGGATGCCCTTAGTGCTATTAGTTCTATGTTACTAAATTTGTGCATGCACACACCTATTAGTATCAATTTGCTATCATCCAAACACTACCGCTATGCTGTTGCAGTTATATTTAGCTTCCTCATAAAATGTTCAATTTGTTATTTATAGTACATGAGTAAGAACTTGTAGCATTGTTGTAGCTAATTATAGCTTCCGATGTTTCAAAATTTGGTTGTTGTCTCAGTAGCAATTAATTCATTTGCACATTGATCTTTTTGAGAAGATATGTCATAATTAACCCATTTCTTTCAGTTTTTCAAAATAAGTATTGGTGATTTTCTATGTTGCTATAAACCCATTTCCCCTACAATTGTTACTGATCTAGTTTTAAATATTATAGGATGAACGAAAGTGTTCTTACCTGGAGTGGGTTGATCAAGAGTGGCCACAATCTTTGAAGATGTGCCTAGCAAAGCTCCGGAGCATGTATGAGGAAGAGAACAGAGGTAGGCTCAGAGAAAGTGTTGTCAATGCTGAAGAATATTTGAAGATGCGGGATAAAAATAGGAAGGTGGAGAATGAGCTCAGATTTTTTAAATCGGACTTTGCTAAGATGGTGTTGGCGAAGGAGGAGGTACTTTCCCAGTTGGCCAGTGCAAAACAGGTTCTTACTAAACTGAAAGCAGAGGTGGATAAGACGAGCCTGGATGATCTCAAATAGAGAAGTGAATATATTGTTCTAATATTGTTCTTATGAAGCTGAACTAGTTATATGTTGTATTGTGCTATTTTCAGGTAGCTATCATACTGTGATATTAAAATATGTTTATATGCCAGATATGACATTGGCAAACAGCTATTCGATATGAAATGTGAATTTACGTAATACTAGAATTATTAATTGTAAACTAATAAACCTGCTAAATGGGTCATTGAACTTTGCAAACGGTTCTAGCAGTAAAAGCGCTTGTGGTGGATAGCCCAATACCATATAGTTTTCTTCATCAAATCGTGTGTGATGTAGTTGAATAAAAGCAAACGGTTAACCGAGGCAGAGCGTGTGTGATAGGTACACCTATCACACACGAGCCTATACATAAAACTGTGTGGGATGTATATACGGACAGAAACGGTTTCCCTTGATTGACTGTGTGGGATGTCACTACAAAAAAAGACATCCGTGACATCTTGGGCCAAACAAAAAAAAATTCTGTCATACATATGACACTTCTATGACGATAATTGTGACAAAACCCGGTATCATCATAGATGTGGTGGGCTCCTACTTCTATGACAAAAAATCATGACAGAAAATGGGCTTTTTGTCCTAGGCGGGCTGGAGATGCAGCTACATGACATTCTTTGGGTCGTCCATGATGGAAAAAACCATGGTAGAAGCGAGGGGGAGGAAAATTTCGGGGAGTTGCCGGTTACGGTGGGAGGTTGGGGGCCGAGCGATGCACGTTTCTCTCCTACACGTGCAAGGCGTTGGCTCTAACTGAACCCGAGCAAGGCGTTGGGCTCTAACTGAACCTGAGTGATTGCACTGCAGGCTACGCGTTACTGAACCCGAGCGATCGATCGATGACTGTTAACTGAACCCGATGGAGTGATTCCTTCACTACTGCTGCTAACTAAAGCCGATCGATTGGATGAACAGTGTGCGTTGCAGGGGGTTTGGATGAACAGTGAGCGGTGGCATTACCTCTGGATGAACGGGACCTCATGGTGTGGAGGGCTGGATGAACAGTAGATGATGGAGGGGCGGCCGTGGAGGGTGGTTGAACAGGACCCCGTGGTTTGGAGGGCTAGATGAACAGTAGACGGTGGAGGTCTGGATGAACAGTAGACAGTGGAGGGATGGTTGAACAGTAGCCGGTGGAGTAGCACGCGGTGGAGGCTGGATGAATAGGAGCCCATGGACGCTAGAGGAGTCAACGGTAGCCCATGGAGGCTGGAGGAGGTCGACGGTGGAGATGAACAGTATCCCGTGGAGTCCCGTTTTACGGTACGCCACACCCCTCCCGATGAACAGGACCCCCGTTTCGACCGTAGCGCTCCAACACAAGTCCGTTTCGTCCGTTTTGCGGTACGCCACATCCCTCCCGATCAACAGGTCCCCCGTTTCGACCGTAGGAGGTCTGTTTCCTCCGTTTTGCGGTACGCCACACCCCTCCCGATCAACAGGAC
>NC_041385.1:248670343-248678075 GCF_002162155.2 Triticum dicoccoides
GTTCCGACCCAGCCGGTTGGCTCCCCATGAACATGACGACGACGTTGTTTCTCCGTTCCGACCCAGCCATGTATGTATGCGCGAGTAGGCATTCGAGACCCTGCCTGTATGTACGTACGTGGCCGTATTTTCTTTCTTGCACCCTCGCCGTTGTACGTACGTGTACATGCTACGTGCGCACCTCTACATCAACACGTGCGCGCCTCTACTACGACACGTGCGCGCCTCTACATCGACCAGTATGTATGTACACCTTCGCGACCAGAATGACAACGCTACGTACGCTTCGACTAGGTGGGTCCCGACTGTCAGGCACTTCCTTGCCTGCGAAGATGTAGCTGGTGGGTCCCAGTAGTCAGGGGGGTGAATCGTTTTGTTTGTTTTTTTGCCCGGACGCACTTCCTTGCATGTGAAGATGTAGCTGGTGGGTCCAGCAGTCAGGGGGGCAAATCATTTTTTTTTGCCCGGACGCACTTCCTTGCGTGCGAAGATGTAGCTGGTGGGTCCCAGTAGTTAAGGGGGCAAATCGGTTTTTTTTTTGCCCGGACGCACTTCCTTGCGTGCGAAGGTGCAGCTGGTGGGTCCCAGCAGTTAGGGGGAAACGTTTTTTCACGAAATACGGTGGCCCGTCTGGTGGGTCCCCGCTGTCAGGTGGAGGAATAATTATTTTCCGCGTAATAAGGAGGCACATCCTTGCTGCGGCCATGGACCCAGCTGTCAGCCTCTCCACATACAGTCCACGTCCGATGTAAGTCATTCCTTGACCACATTGACCACGCCACGCCGAGAGCACCAGGGCGGTGGACGACGGCGGGGCCTAGGAAGGGGACAGCGGGGAGCCGGGGAAGACGTGGCAGTGGAATCCCGCGCGGAGAGGAGTACGAGGGTTCACTGGTTCGGCTGCGGTGTGAGGCTGCCATCGCCGTAGGGCCTGGCCAGCAGTGGGAATAGTAGGGGGCGGTGAGGCCTCCGCGGCAGCACATCCGGCCACGGGAAGCAGGAGCATGTGGCACGACCGGCGCTGCTTTGGGCGGCTGGAGCAAGAAGACCAGAGGTTGAAGAAGCACTACGACCGTTGGATGGACATCGTACGGTCACTGGAGCTAGAATCGTTTATATTGACTAAGTTGACAAAGCTCTCCGTCCCCATCAACTTAGTAGGACCACAAGTCAGCCTCCCACCAAGGTGGGTCCCAGCTAGCAGGGGGTATTCATTTTTTGTGCGTAATAAGGAGGCACTTCCATTGGGTCCGAGCTGACAGCAGGGGGAACATTTTTTTCGCGAAATACGGTGGCCCGTCGGGTGGGTCGCAGCAGTCAGGGGCAAACATTTTTTTCGTGAAATACTGGTGGCCCGTCCGGTGGGTCCCTGCTGTCAGGTGGAGGAATAATTATTTTCCGCGTAATAAGGAGGCACTTCCTTGCGGCTGCCGTTGACCGCATTGACCACGCCGCGCCGAGAGCACCACGGCGGTGGATGATGGCGAGGCCTAGGAAGGGGATGACGCGGAGCCGGGGAAGACGCGGCAGTGGATGCCCACGCGGAGAGGAGTACAAGGGTACACTGGTTCGGCTGCGCTGCCGTCGCCGCAGAATAATAGGGGGTGTGGGTGAGTGGAGTGGAGGGATGGCCTGCCAGTGGAGGGAGTAGTATGGAGGCGGTGAGGCCTCCGCGGCAGCACAGCCGGCCATGGGAGGCAGGAGCACGCGGCACGACCGGCGCTGCTTTGGGCGGCTGGAGCAAGAAGACCAGAGGTTAAAGAAGCACTACGGCCGTTGGATGGACATCGTACGGTTAGTCGAGCTAGAATCGTGCATATTGACTAAGTTGACAAAGCCCTTCGTCCCCGTCAACTTAGTAGGCCCCGTCAACTTAGTGGACATCGTATGGGGAGTATTCTTTTTTTGGGGCGTAATAAGGAGGCACTTCCTTGCGTGCGAAGATATAGCTGGTGGGTCCGAGCTGTCAGCGGCGGTAACATTGCGAAATACAGAGGCCCTTTCGGTGGGTCCCAGATGTCAGGTGGAGGAATCATTATTTTGCGCGTAATAAGGAGGCATTTCCTTGCGTGCGACCGTGGACCCAGCTATCAGCCTCTCCACGTACAGTCCACTTCAGATGCATGTCGGTCGTTGACCATGTTGACCACGCCACGACGAGAGCACCAGGGCGGTGGACGACAGCGAGGCCTAGGAAGGGAACGACATGGAGGCAGGGAAGACTCGGCAGTTGTTTCCCACGCGGAGGGGAGTACGACTGTACGAGGGTTTACTGGTTCGTCTGCCGTCGCCGGAGAATAATAGCAGGTGTGGGACTGTGGGTGCGTAGAGGGATGGCTAGGCCCGCGATGGGAGTACGGTGGGGCGGTGAGGCCTGCGCGGAAGCACAGCCGGCCGCGGGGAGGAGGGAGCAGGCAGTCCCGCCGGTGCTTGTTTGAGCGGCTACAGCAGGAAGAGCAGAGATTGAAGAAGCACGACGGCCATTGATTGGACATCTAACAGTATACAGGCCATCTGTGGAAAGCCTCAAATCTGTGAAAAACAGCATACAGCCCATCTGCCATTATTTCAAATAGTTTATAGCCCATTTGCTAATTCTTACGGGTTTTTTTGGAGCCCATATTCTTTTTGTTAGCATTACATCCCATATTGTGGCCACGGTTAAAACATTATACGAAATTTTGCATATGTCGGTGCAGTCTGAACTGTTTTTAATCCCGAAATTTCGAGTCACATTCATACTAATTTTAAAAATAAATGTATATCAATATAAAATCCAATAAATTGTCCACGCATAAAAATCAATGCAATTTAAAATCTCGAAATGAAAAAAAGATATTTGAAACTAATTGCCGGTTTGATGTGTTTTAAAAATGTACAGCCCATTTCTCATTACTGATAGGCCATTTTCTCGGCCAGCCAAATGAAGCTCTCCTTGTCTTGAAAGATTTGCAGCGCAACAGGCCTGATAAAGCGACTTACTAAGAAAAAAACTACTGGGCTGGTCTGTGGTAAACATAAAAGAAAAGGCTGTCTAGACAGGCCAGAGTGTCCCGCACAGCCCAGTTGACACCCTGCTTCCGTCTCAAAAACAAATTAGATAAATGCCACTCCAATTATGGCGATTCATAAAAATGCCACTGCAATTTCCAAACTTTGAAAAATGCCACTGCAATTTTTGCAAACTTTGAAAAATGCCACTGCAGTTTGCAAACTTTGAAAAACGCCACTCCAGACTTCGAAAAATGCTACTAGAAATGGCATGAACTGGCATTTTTCAAAGTTTGGAAATTGCAGTGGCATTTCTCGGAGGCATTTATCAAATTAACCCAAAAGAAAAATAAATGGGCAAGCTGCTGGGTCCCTGGTGTCAGCCGCTCGTTGTGCAATTCTCTCGTTTATTGACTATGTTGACAATGGCATGGGACCCACATGTCAGAAATCCACTAGGAGGAGCCATTTTTTTATTGGCTTGAAATAAGGAGGCACTTGCTTCCGTACTGCCATGACATTGGCTGGTCCCTGCTGTCATCCTCTCCACGTACAATCATCTCCTGATTGTGTACGCGTCAACTTGCTAGGCCCACAAGTCAGCCTCTAAACCCGTGGAGGACAAATACAACCCATTTAAAAAAATAACAGCCCATTCCATACGTTCAAACGGAAAGTTTAACATTCAGAGCAAAGTAATAGGTCTGATCCACATATAGAGTACTGAACTTCCACGTTGACAACCATCATAGCCAAGTTAACTATCTACTCCCACTAGACAAGTACTAACTTACTCTTAGCTAACTAGACGATGCCAGCCGCCATCTGTGGTACACGCTAAACACCGTCACCGGCGTCCTGCGCCTCACCTCGGACTTGCCACAGGTGAAATAGGGCGCGTTGCTCGCGCGCGTTGGCCCTTTCCATGTCAGCGTAGTCCACCGAAGCTTCGGCTTCCAAGCGGGAAACCCACTTGACAAGCTGGTAGTAAAAATCGGTGTCGCGAACGCGTGCGTGCCCGACAGCCTCCAGGGCTATTTGCCGGGCACCGGCCTCCACGTAGTCGGCCCAGTTGCGGGCGCTCTGCTCGCAACTCAAAGCATCGGTGCGCTGCTGCTCCATGTCCCGCTGGCGGCGCAAATCGGCGATACACTGCCCCTCCGCCAGGCGGTCACGCTCCAACAACTCCTTCTCCTCCGCCATGCGGTCGCGCTCCAACAACTCCTCGATCTGCGCATTGCCATCTAAAGACAGATAGAATGCCTCCTCCCTCCGTCTGCCTTCCGGTGAAAAACTGAACACTAGTTCCGGTGGTGACCGTCTCCGGCGTCGCCTATCACGGACGGGCGGGGGCATGGCGGACGTGGCGAGCGACGTCGGGCCGGTGGGGGCTTATGAGGATATGGCGAGTTGGGTCATGGTGGCACCAGATAAGGCCGGAAAATAGTACTTATAGGGGGAAGGTAGCGCGACGGTCATCGGAATTCAATGCATAATGGCTTAGCGCGCCAGCTTGCCGTGGAAAACTAGGGAAACTGAAATTATGACTGTGCCGTCCCGTCCCGTCTGGGTGGCACGCCGGCATGGCGGTCAAACGAGTGCACTCGAATCATCTCCCTCCTTGTCAATAATGATTTCACGGATTTAAAAAGCCCGCAATAATTAAAGCATATTTTTTTTCGCATCAGTTAGCTGCATTAATTACGCCCGGCTGCATGCAGGCACTCAGTATCGCTCGGAGGCAGTACGCGAAGCAGCATGCAATGAGTCGCAGCCGAGGGCACGCATGCAGCCACTTAAATCGCTGGAATTAATTAGGCTTAAACTTCTGCATGTTGTTAATTATTGCCATGCCTTGGTCTTGCTGCTTTGCTCACGGGACTAGTAAACCCGGACGAAGGGAGCACCTTGGTTGGTGAGATGTTTGAATTGAGCCCTGCAAACCGGAAAGGAGGTACTAGTACATGCATGATCCGCTATTTATTCGTGCAGGATCTAGTAGGTCGTTTCTTGAATTGAGCCCTGCAAATCGGAAAGGAGGTAGTACATGTGTGATCCGCTATTTATCCGTGTAGGATCGATAGTGTAGCTTGTCAGTTTCTTCAGAGGTAGGCATTTTTATCCGTGTAGGATCGATAGTGTAGCTTGTCAATTTCTTCAGAGGTAGGCATTTTTATTCAAAAAACTGCCACTTTGCATCTTGCGTCGCAAATAAAACTGCGAGAAGCGCATTTGTAGGCTAGCTAGTGATCGATCAGTAACTTGTAAACACTGAGCGAACAGAAATAAGTAAATGTTAATGCATCTCAATGATTCATAGATCATATACAAATATGTAGCTCCAAAAGCAAAGATCAGCCACTTCGGATCTTGCGTCGCAAGACTCGCAACTAAAACTAACTAGTACGATTCCCATACATAAGATCAACATGTTAATGCATCTCAATGATTCACAGATCATATACAAATATGTAGCTCCAAAAGCAAAGATCTAGAAAAATCATCTGTTCTTCCTACTAACAAGGATGCTTCTCTTGGCCAACATTCAGTAAGACTGAAAGACAAATTTATTTGTGAAGTCTACAATTCCTCTTGCAAACGTAAGTGGTTTCACGAACAGCTGGAACCATGAGAATGAACCACACATGATGGAGGAACATCCACTGCAATATGATTTGGTCTTCTCTCGATCACACCACGAGACTATTTTCGGAATACAAACTTTAACTTAGGGAAAATGATGCCCATTGTATAATCAGATCAAAGCAATGAAGCACCTAGTGTTGGCCAGTAAATAGTACAGTACTACTTTTTCTGCAGTCCATGAAGTGACTATCCAATCTTTGTGTCTATTTTCAAATGGCACTGCATGCAGTGACTATACTATTCTTTTGTGCAGTTCAACCAAAATTGCGGACACTTTGTTTGTTTGCCAAATAGCAACGGGCAGACATCTCTATCTGCACAAATATCAAGCAGCTAGTAAACATATACCACACCATGTTCGCAGTGATGGAAGAGGTGAAATCGATACAACCGAAATTGAGCATCCAATCATTGAATCATGTCCTGCACCTCCAATGTAGGTCCACCCTGCCAATAAATTCACATGCAAACCACTAGTATTACTATCTAATGACAGTACAAAAAGAGTAGCAAGATAGTAGCAAACCATGTACCTTCCTAATGAACAGCTCATAGTGCCACCAATTGGATATAAAGCTTTGGAAAAAAACATGCTCCTAATGTTGAACCAGTTGGACTTTTTGTGCAGTTCCACTAAAATTGAGCATCCCTGTTTGCATAGATATTGAAAGTGTGATTACTATAAAAGTGGCACTAGTTGAAGCATAGACTCACAAATATAAGCATTCCAATTTCTTAATGGGAAAAGGTAGCAAGACTGTTTCTAACCACCTGTTTGAAGGAATAAATAAAGCAACAGCGGCTGATGTCAGGAAGGCATACATAGTTTTTTCTGAAAAACTGAGCCATTGCTGACCTTTTCTCTTCTTTTAAGCAAATTTTGTGCAGTTCTACTAAAATAAAATGTCATCAGCGCCTTGACAATTCAGTGACCCTGTACAAAAGGAAATGACTTAACATTACATCATGATGTCGGGTATGTAGTCGACAGGCATTACAGACAAACATATAGACCTCCTTCGATAACATAATGAACATTAATTTTAACAAAGGTGTGACTAGCTTTACCGGGATAATTTGAGTGAACTCTACACCCTCTGTTCCTTAATATAAGACGTTTTCGCAGTTCAATTTAAAGTACCCAAATGTCTAGTATTTAGAAAAACAGGTAGTAGTTTTCTTGAGCACATATTTGGGAAAGCTTGCCACACTTTATTTATGTCCAGACGCTAATGCAACACCATTCGAATACTACAAATATACACTAATCCAGTGGCTAGTGCAACAATAGAGTAGTTAGTTTATTACAGGCTGTGCAACAGCATTAGAATGCCTTAGCTGAAAAATCTTTAATACATCCACAATCAACAGCTAACCCTGAAATAATCCAGTGACATTAAATGGCATTGCTTAAATTTATCGGTGGCATTAGACTGAGAGAGGCACTAGTTAAATGTGGCATCACTTTACCAGTAGCATTGCTTGACTTGACTGCTGGCGTTATACTAATAGCGAAAAAAGTGGCAATAAGAGCATGGGAGGCCCATTCGGACAGTGGGCGCACCAATACGATGTACTGTTGGGGAACGTAGTAATTTCAAAATTTTCGTACGCACACGCAAGATCATGATGATGCATAGCAACGAGAGGGGAGAGTGTTGTCTACGTACCCTCGTAGACCGAAGTGGAAGCGTTGACGCAACGTAGAGGAAGTAGTGGTACGTCTTCCCGGTCCAACCGATCCAAGCACCGTTACTCTGGCACCTCCGAGTTCTTGACACACGTATAGCTTGATGACGCACCCCGGGCTCTGATCCAGCAAAGCTTTCGGGGAGGAGTTCTGTCAGCACGACGGCGTGGTGACGATCTTGATGTTCAACCATCGCAGGGCTTCGCCTAAGGACCGCTACAATATGATCGAGGTGTAATATTGTGGAGGGGGGCACCGCACACGGCTAAGGAACGATCACGAAGATCAACTTGTGTGTCCTAGGGTGCCCCCCTGCCCCCGTATATAAAGGAGCAAGGGGGGAGGCCGGCCGGCCCCTTGGGGCGCGCCAAGGAGGAATCCTCCTCCTAGTAGGAGTAGGATTCC
>NC_041385.1:248678556-248699719 GCF_002162155.2 Triticum dicoccoides
CGGCACTCCAGTTTTCTCTGAAATCACCCGGAACAATTCCGGTGTCCGAATATAGTCGTCCAATATATCAATCTTTATGTCTCGACCATTTCGAGACTCCTCGTCATGTCCGTGATCACATTCAGGACTCCGAACAACCTTCAGTACATCAAAATACATAAACTCATAAAGAAACTGTCATCGTAACTTTAAGCGTGCGGACCCTACGGTTCGAGAACAATGTAGACATGACCGAGACACGTCTCCGGTCAATAACCAATAGCGGGACCTGGATGCCCATATTGGTTCCTACATATTCTACGAAGATCTTTATCGGTCAGACCGCATAACAACATACGTTGTTCCCTTTGTCATCGGTATGTTACTTGCCCGAGATTCGATCGTCGGTATCCAATACCTAGTTCAATCTCGTTACCGTCAAGTCTCTTTACTCGTTCCGTAATGCATCATCTCGTAACTAACTCATTAGTTGCAATGCTTGCAAGGCTTAAGTGATGTGCATTACCGAGAGGGCCCAGAGATACCTCTCCGACATTCGGAGTGACAAATCCTAATCTCGAAATACGCCAACCCAACAAGTACCTTTGGAGACACCTGTAGAGCACCTTTATAATCACACAGTTACGTTGTGACGTTTGGTAGCACACAAAGTGTTCCTCTGGTAAACGGGAGTTGCATAATCTCATAGTCATAGGAACATGTATAAGTCATGAAGAAAGCAATAGCAACATACTAAACGATCGGGTGCTAAGCTAACGGAATGGGTCATGTCAATCAGATCATTCAACTAATGATGTGATCCCGTTAATCAAATAACAACTCTTTGTCCATGGTTAGGAAACATAACCATCTTTGATTAACAAGCTAGTCAAGTAGAGGCATACTAGTGACACTCTGTTTGTCTATATATTCACACATGTATTATGTTTCCGGTTAATACAATTCTAGCATGAATAATAAACATTTATCATGATATAAGGAAATAAATAATAACTTTATTATTGCCTCTAGGGCATATTTCCTTCAGTCTCCCACTTGCACTAGAGTCAATAATCTAGATTATATAGTAATGATTCTAACACCCATGGAGTCTTGGTGCTGATCATGTTTTGCTCGTGGAAGAGGCTTAGTCAACGGGTCTGCAACATTCAGATCCGTATGTATCTTGCAAATCTCTATGTCTCCCACCTGGAGTAGATCCCGGATGGAATTGAAGCGTCTCTTGATGTGCTTGGTTCTCTTGTGAAATCTGGATTCCTTTGCTAAGGCAATTGCTCCAGTATTGTCACAAAAGATTTTCATTGGACCCGATGCACTAGGTATGACACCTAGATCGGATATAAACTCCTTCATCCAGACTCCTTCATTGGCTGCTTCCGAAGCAGCTATGTATTCCGCTTCACACGTAGATCCCGCCACGATGTTTTGTTTTGAACTGCACCAACTGACAGCTCCACCGTTTAATGTAAACACGTATCCGGTTTGCGATTTAGAATCATCCGGATCAGTGTCAAAGCTTGCATCAACGTAACCATTTACGATGAGCTCTTTGTCACCTCCATATACGAGAAACATATCCTTAGTCCTTTTCAGGTACTTTAGGATGTTCTTGACCGCTGTCCAGTGATCCACTCCTGGATTACTTTGGTACCTCCCTGCTAAACTTATAGCAAGGCACACATCAGGTCTGGTACACAGCATTGCATACATGATAGAGCCTATGGCTGAAGCATAGGGAACATCTTTCATTTTCTCTCTATCTTCTGCAATGGTCGGGCATTGAGTCTTAATCAACTTCACACCTTGCAATACAGGAAAGAACCCTTTCTTTGCTTGATCCATTTTGAACTTCTTCAAAACTTTGTCAAGGTATGTGCTTTGTGAAAGTCCAATTAAGCATCTTGATCTATCTCTATAGATCCTAATGCCTAATATGTAAGCAGCTTCACCGAGGTCTTTCATTGAAAAACTTTTATTCAAGTATCCCTTTATGCTATCCAGAAATTCTATATCATTTCCAATCAATAATATGTCATCCACATATAATATTAGAAATGCTATAGAGCTCCCACTCACTTTCTTGTAAATACAGGCTTCTCCAAAAGTCTGTATAAACCCAAATGCTTTGATCACACTATCAAAGCGTTTATTCCAACTCCGAGAGGCTTGCACCAGTCCATAAATGGATCGCTGGAGCTTGCACACTTTGTTAGCTCCCTTTGGATCGATAAAACCTTCTGGTTGCATCATATACAACTCTTCCTCCAGAAACCCATTCAGGAATGCAGTTTTTACATCCATTTGCCAAATTTCATAATCATAAAATGCGGCAATTGTTAACATGATTCAGACAGACTTAAGCATCACCACGGGTGAGAAGGTCTCATCGTAGTCAATCCCTTGAACTTGTCGAAAACCTTTTGCAACAAGTCGAGCTTTGTAGACAGTAACATTACCGTCAGCGTCAGTCTTCTTCTTGAAGATCCATTTATTCTCAATTGCTTGCCGACCATCGGGCAAGTCAACCAAAGTCCATACTTTGTTTTCATACATGGATCCCATCTCAGATTTCATGGCTTCAAGCCATTTTGTGGAATCTGGGCTCACCATCGCTTCTTCATAGTTTGTAGGTTCATCATGATGTAGTAGCATGACTTCCAGAATAGGATTACCGTACCACTCAGGTGCGGATATTACTCTGTTTGACCTACGAGGTTCTATAGTAACTTGATCTGAAGTTCTATGATCATCATCATCAACTTCCTCACTAGTTGGTTTTGACATCACAGAAACCGGTTCATGTGATGTACTATTTTCCAACAAGAGAGCAGGTACAGTTACCTCATCAAGTTCTACTTTCCTCCCACTCACTTCTTTCGACAGAAACTCCTTCTCTAGAAAGGATCCATTCTTAGCAACGAATGTCTTGCCTTCGGATCTGTGATAGAAGGTGTACCCAACTATCTCTTTTGGGTATCCTGTGAAGACACATTTCTCCGATTTGGGTTCGAGCTTATCAGGTTGAAGCTTTTTCACATAAGCATCGCAGCCCCAAACTTTAAGAAACGACAACTTTGGTTTCTTGCCAAACCATAGTTCATAAGGTATCGTCTCAACGGATTTTGATGATGCCCTATTTAATGTGAATGTGGCCGTCTCTAAAGCATAACCCCAAAATGATAGCGGTAAATCTGTAAGAGACATCATAGATCGCACCATATCAAGTAAAGTACGATTACGACATTCGGACACACCATTACGTTGTGGTGTTCCGGGTGGCGTGAGTTGCGAAACTATTCCGCATTGTTTCAAGTGTAGACCAAACTCGTAACTCAAATATTCTCCTCCATGATCAGATCGTAGAAACTTTATTTTCTTATTACGATGATTTTCAACTTCACTCTGAAATTCTTTGAACTTTTCAAATGTTTCAGACTTATGTTTCATTAAGTAGATATACCCATATCTGCTTAAATCATCTGTGAAGGTGAGAAAATAACAATATCCGCCACGAGCCTCAACATTCATTGGACCACATACATCTGTATGTATGATTTCCAACAAATCTGTTGCTCTCTCCATGGTACCGGAGAACAGTGTTTTAGTCATCTTGCCCATGAGGCACGGTTTGCAAGTACCAAGTGATTCATAATCAAGTGGTTCCAAAAGTCCATCAGTATGGAGTTTCTTCATGCGCTTTACACCGATATGACCTAAACGGCAGTGCCACAAATAAGTTGCACTATCATTATCAACTCTGCATCTTTTGGCTTCAACATTATGAATATGTGTATCACTACTATCGAGATTCATCAAAAATAGACCACTCTTCAAGGGTGCATGACCATAAAAGATATTACTCATATAAATAGAACAACCATTATTCTCTGATTTAAATGAATAACCGTCTCACATCAAACAAGATCCAGATATAATGTTCATGCTCAACGCTGGCACCAAATAACAATTATTTAGGTCTAATACTAATCCCGAAGGTAGATGTATAGGTAGCGTGCCGACCGCGATCACATCGACTTTGGAACCATTTCCCACGCGCATCGTCACCTCGTCCTTTGCTAGTGTTCGCTTAATCCGTAGTCCCTGTTTCGAGTTGCAAATATTAGCAACAGAACCAGTATCAAATACCCAGGTGCTACTGCGAGCTCTAGTAAGGTACACATCAATAACATGTATATCACATATACCTTTGTTTGCCTTGCCATCCTTCTTATCCGCCAAATACTTGGGGCAGTTCCGCTTCCAGTGACCAGTCTGCTTGCAGTAGAAGCACTCAGTTTCAGGCTTAGGTCCAGACTTGGGTTTCTTCTCTTGAGCAGCAACTTGCTTGCTGTTCTTCTTGAAGTTCCCCTTCTTCTTCCCTTTGCCCTTTTTCTTGAAACTAGTGGTCTTGTTGACCATCTACACTTGATGCTCCTTCTTGATTTCTACCTCCGCAGCCTTTAGCATTGCGAAGAGCTCGGGAATTGTCTTATCCATCCCTTGCATATTATAGTTCATCACGAAGCTCTTGTAGCTTGGTGGAAGTGATTGGAGAATTCTATCAATGACGCTATCATCCGGAAGAGTAACTCCCAGTTGAATCAAGTGATTACAATACCCAGACATCTTGAGTATATGCTCACTGACAGAACTATTCTCCTCCATCTTGCAGCTATAGAACTTATTGGAGACTTCATATCTCTCAATCCGGGCATTCTTCTGGAATATTAACTTCAACTCCTGGAACATCTCATATGCTCCATGACGTTCAAAACGTCGTTGAAGTCCCGGTTCTAAGCCGTAAAGCATGGCACATTGAACTATCGAGTAGTCATCAGCTTTGCTCTGCCAGACATTCTTAACGTCATCAGTTGCATCAGCAGTAGGCCTGGCACCCAGCGGTGCTTCCAGGACGTAACTTTTCTGTGCAGCAATGAGGATAATCCTCAAGTTATGGACCTAGTCCGCATAGTTGCTACCATCATCTTTCAACTTTGCTTTCTCAAGGAACGCATTAAAATTCAACAGAACAACAGCACGGGCTATCTATCTACAATCAACATAGACAAGCAAGATACTATCAGGTACTAAGTTCATGATAAATTTAAGTTCAATTAATCATATTACTTAAGAACTCCCACTTAGATAGACATCCCTCTAATCCTCTAAGTGATCACGTGATCCAAATTCAACTAAACCATAACCGATCATCACGTGAAATGGATTAGTTTTCAATGGTGAACATCTCATGTTGATCATATCTACTATGTGATTCACGCTCGACCTTTCGGTCTCCGTGTTCCGAGGCCATATCTGCATATGCTAGGCTCGTCAAGTTTAACCTGAGTATTCTGCGTGTGCAAAACTGGCTTGCACCCATTGTAGATGGACGTAGAGCTTATCACACCCGATCATCACGTGGTGTCTGGGCACGACGAACTTTGGCAATGGTGCATACTCAGGGAGAACACTTCTTGATAATTAGTGAGGGATCATCTTAAAATGCTACCATCAATCAAAGCAAGATAAGATGCATAAAAGATAAACATCACATGCAATCAATATAAGTGATATGATATGGCCATCATCATCTTGTGCTTGTGATCTCCATCTTCGAAGCACTGTCATGATCACCATCGTCACCGGCGCGACACCTTGATCTCCATCGTAGCATCGTTGTCGTCTCGCCAATCTTATGCTTCTACGACTATCGCTACCGCTTAGTGATAAAGTAAAGCATTACAGGGCGATAGCATTGCATACAATAAAGCGACAACCATATGGCTCCTGCCAGTTGCCGATAACTCGGTTACAAAACATGATCATCTCATACAATAAAATTTAGCATCATGTCTTGACCATATCACATCACAACATGCCCTGCAAAAACAAGTTAGACGTCCTCTACTTTGTTGTTGCAAGTTTTACGTGGCTGCTACGGGCTTAAGCAAGAACCAATCTCACCTACGCATCAAAACCACAACGATAGTTTGTCAAGTTGGTGCTGTTTTAACCTTCGCAAGGACCGGGCGTAGTCACACTCGGTTCAACTAAAGTTGGAGAAACTGACACCCGCTAGCCACCTGTGTGCAAAGCACGGCGGTAGAACCAGTCTCGCGTAAGCGTACGCGTAATGTCGGTCCGGGCCGCTTCATCCAACAATATTGCCGAACCAAAGTATGACATGCTGGTAAGCAGTATGACTTATATCGCCCACAACTCACTTGTGTTCTACTCGTGCATATAACATCAAACCATAAAACCTAGGCTCGGATGCCACTGTTGGGGAACGTAGTAATCTCAAAATTTTCCTACGCACATGCAAGATCATGGTGATGCATAGCAACGAGAGGGGAGAGTGTTGTCTACGTACCCTCGTAGACCGAAGCGGAAGCGTTTACGCAACGTAGAGGAAGTAGTCGTACATCTTCCCGGTCCAACCGATCCAAGCACCGTTACTCCGGCACCTCCGAGTTCTTGACACACGTACAGCTTGATGACGCACCCCGGGCTTCGATCCAGCAAAGCTTCAGGGAGGAGTTCTGTCAGCACGACAGACTGGTGATGATCTTGATGTTCAACCGTCGCAGGGCTTCGCCTAAGCACCACTACAATATGACCGAGGTGTAATATCGTGGAGGGGGGCACCGCACACGGCTAAGGAATGATCACGAAGATCAACTTGTGTGTCCTAGGGTGCCCCCCTGCCCCCGTATATAAAGGAGCAAGGGGGGAGGCCGGCTGGCCCCTTGGGGCGCGCCAAGGAGGAGGAATCCTCCTCCTAGTAGGAGTAGGATTCCTCCTTTCCTACTCCTACTAGGAGGGGGAAGGAAGGGGGAGAGGGGGGAAGGAAAGGGGGCGCCGCCCCCCCCCCTCCTAGTCCAATTCGAACCAGAGGGAGAGGGGGCGTGCGGCCCACCCTGGCCTCCCCTCTCTCTTCCCACCAAGGCCCATGTGGCCCATTAACTCTCCCAGGGGTTCCGGTAACCCCCCGGCACTCCGGTTTTCTCTGAAATCACCCGGAACAATTCCGGTGTCCGAATATAGTCGTCCAATATATCAATCTTTATGTCTCGACCATTTCGAGACTCCTCGTCATGTCCGTGATCACATCCGGGACTCCGAACAACCTTCGGTACATCAAAATACATAAACTCATAAAGAAACTGTCATCATAACTTTAAGCGTGCGGACCCTACGGTTCGAGAACAATGTAGACATGACCGAGACACGTCTCCGGTCAATAACCAATAGCGGGACCTGGATGCCCATATTGGTTCCTACATATTCTACGAAGATCTTTATCGGTCAGACTTCATAACAACATACGTTGTTCCCTTTGTCATCCGTATGTTACTTGCCCGAGATTCGATCGTCGGTATCCAATACCTAGTTCAATCTCGTTACTGGCAAGTCTCTTTACTCGTTCCGTAACGCATCATCTCGTAACTAACTCATTAGTTGCAATGCTTGCAAGGCTTAAGTGATGTGCATTACCGAGAGGGCCCAAAGATACCTCTCCGACATTCGGAGTGACAAATCCTAATCTCGAGATACGCCAACCCAACAAGTACCTTTGGAGACACCTGTAGAGCACCTTTATAATCACCCAGTTACGTTGTGACGTTTGGTAGCACACAAAGTGTTCCTCCGGTAAACGGGAGTTGCATAATCTCATAGTCATAGGAACATGTATAAGTCATGAAGAAAGCAATAGCAACATACTAAACGATCGGGTGCTAAGCTAATGGAATGGGTCATGTCAATCAGATCATTCAACTAATGATGTGATCCCGTTAATCAAATAACAACTCTTTGTCCATGGTTAGGAAACATAACCATCTTTGATTAACAAGCTAGTCAAGTAGAGGCATACTAGTGACACTCTGTTTGTCTATATATTCACACATGTATTATGTTTCCGGTTAATACAATTCTAGCATGAATAATAAACATTTATCATGATATAAGGAAATAAATAATAACTTTATTATTGCCTCTAGGGCATATTTCCTTCATGTACATCCACGGACGCAGAGTGGTGAGGGAGGTATGGTTGCCCGGAGCAACAAATATCCAGGCAGCATATGTGGATTACGTCCCATTTTTGTTCTCTTTAGCCACCTTTTTCCTATGTGAGGACAACAAACGATCGACCTGGTCATTCTTTATTGCGTTGTCATGCCTTTCTACCCTTCTTCAACCAAGAGACACGAGACTCATTCCTTAGCTACTGATTTTCCCCTTTTCAACCTAGAAGCGGGTTTGATGCCTACTCTCTTGGACAGTACAGTCTCCCTTCCTTTCCTTATTCAACCCAGACATGGATTAGTATGCATGAAGTAGGGTTTCCTTTAATAGTGCAAATTATGGTTTTCGGCTGCGTGGCGAGCAGAGCAGAGGATAGCAAATAGGGAAGATGGTGGAGTGGAAAAAGATCCACATGTAACGACATGCCAGATGGGGCAATAGAACAAGGGTATGGTTCAAAAAGAGGTAGCATACCTGAGGGTCGGCGGGAAGTGGCTTCGCTCGTGGTCGTCGTCCTCCACAGGCACTACGACAGCGAGCTTGGGGACGGAGGCCATCCAGCGCGGGCGCTAGGTCTGAGAGGATGGCCTTCATCAGTGTGTGACCTCGCTCGCTGACGACGAGTGCGTCAACGCTGCACGTCCTTTTCTTCCCCGGCGAATTTGTGAACACCGGTGAGGAGGGAGAGAGGGGCCGTCTTTTTTAGATCTGGAGAGAGGGTGGTAGTGTGAAAAGCAAGTGGGCAGCCCTTGGCAAGAAAGCGCTGAAGCTCCAGCCTATATATCTTTTTATACTACTAGTACTGGAGGTGGAGTAGTGGTAGAGTAGTTTATATTTTCTCTTCGTACAGTACCAGTTAGTCGTGCTTCAAAACTGAATGGCACGCCATTAAAAATAAAGGTCGATAACTAATGCGGCACCTCTGGCCAACGCGGCCAGATCGCATTTTGCACGAGAAATTACACACCATGTTTTGTTGACATGTGGTCCCGTTCCAACATATCAGTGAGACGATGGCGAGTAGTAGGAGTATTTCCGAACCAACGTGTAGGCCGGGGCGCCCTTCGTGAACCGTCGCAAACTGGTAACCGCCCATCGACTCTTCGCCTTTCCCTCTCAATTTGGAACTGCTGTCGCACGCTCTTCCTCTCCCTCCTCCATTTTCCTTCAGCCCTTCACCCTTTCTTCTGTCATTGTTTGATCGTCTTCTCCATGGAGGGAACAGGACAGAAACGACCCCGTTATTCTTGCCCCGATCTGAAAGATGACGTGGTGGAGGAACTCATTAATCGGTGCGACGTCATCACCTTGGCTAGCATGGCAGGTTCATTCAAGCCCATTCTTGACTCAACTAATAACATCATTACAAGGAACCCAAGAGTCAAGGAGCGGTTTGATCTCCCCTGTCTTCTTCGTCGTGACCCTGATGACTGGCGCCGCCACGACGAAGGCCTCGCCTTATGCAAGTTGATGTCGCTTGATAATGATACGTATGATGTTAAGATGCCATCGCTTGAGGGCAAGGCTTGGGCAGGCGCAAATGGAGATTGAGTTGTTTACATTGGGTCCAACTGCGAGTGGGAACTTGTGAATGTGTACACTCGTGACCGGGTTCCACTTCCAAAAATCTCAGCAGACTGCCCAGAGATTGAGCACACCGGTATTGTACACATGTTCAAATACAATCATGGTGACTATCTTCTACGGAAGATAGCAATTTCTTGAGTTCCCAACCGCTCTTGGAATTACAACAACTATGAAGTTGTTGCTATCTTCGACAAGCTTGTTGCCGTCCTTGCTGGTTTGACTCGATGGATATTGCTCAAAAATCAGTTTCTGTACACGGATGAGTACTGTGATGCAATTGAATACGAGGGCCTTGTGTTTGCTGCCACCACTTGTGGCACTATTTTTGCATGGAATCGTTGTTTCGGTACGTTTGTCTTCCACCGTAATTATAATTGTTTCATCCACATGCATGCGGGTTAGCAAGTTTCCCTTCACTAATTAACCTTCTTCTTGTGTTTCCAAGGTCCTGCAAACATTCCACCACCTATACTTGAAGATTTTTATAACCAAGGGGGAGATGACGATGGTGATGATCACGAGCATGAGGACGAGCAGCGCCCATATACTATTTGGTGCCTGGCAACTAATTCCGATGGATCACCTCTTCTGTGTGTATACAGCCCACTGATGATGTTACTACTAAGAAAGGAGGTGTAGTCTCCCATGTTCGCACTCTTCGGACCTATTCAAACACCCGTTGCATGGTATTCGGGATGGATACTAGTGTGCTAGCGCCAACTCCTTCTCCCTGCTACAGAATTGATAGTCTTGGAGAAAACTCGCTCTTCCTTGGACAAAACTATCCAATTATGGTGAAAGGCAATCCAACTGTTGTTGACACAACATTACTACCATTTATGAGAAGCAACTGTTTCTATACCTTGGACATTTGGGTGGTTCCCTACCCTAGTACTGATATAGTAGGCCGCTTCAGCCTGGATGATCAGTCCTGCGTTGGTCTCCAGATCGACAATGGATGGCCCGTCCCAGAGAATCACTTGTGGTTCAAAGCAAGCGTTTCCAACGCCGAGGAATGGTTGAGTTGAAGTTCATTTCATTGCTTGTTATTTGTTGTGTGGTGAAAACTTTAGTATTTATAATGTATCCTCGTTGTCGATGTGGGTTGATGACCTGTTGTATGTAATAAATGATATGCCTGTGATAAACTTACTAAATTTATGAATGGCTTTCGAGTCGCTTCTGTGAGTGAGTGGTGCGACGAGGCAAAAAAATATTTTCCGATACATAATTGTACATGCATTGCAACAGGTTATTGGATGAGGTCAATCAACAATAGTAGTACACTATTTGTACTAGCTTCACATGCTTCGTGCGTCGTGCGGGTGTTTCTACTGTAGCCATATTGTACTACGTAACCAGCACCTCGAATCCTCGATACTAGTAGTACTATATAGTAAGTAGTAGGAGTAGTAGGGTGGCATGGGCCAGAACAAGCATTCACGTCCAGGAGTACGGCACACGCCACCAGCACGACTTCCATCTAACACCATATTTCTTGGAGTCCATGCTAGAGCAATCTCTTCAACCTCATCGTTTCTCTAACTCAGCCATCGCGCGGCGGGCGAGGTGGGGGTTTGCCGATAGTCGGTTTCCTTAACTGCGGTCCCACTTGTAAGGCCAACTGCAACGCACGACCCCAAACGGACCTCCGTTTTGCACGAACTCCAACGATAATTTTGACTAGAAAGGCAAGACCAAGGAAAACAAGAACCACAAGAATACATTTTACTACTCCTGTAAGTTGGATTAGTGCCTTCTCGATGCATTCATTATTGATCTGCAGAGGCTCGATCTTGCGTGCTTCTTTCTTCTTCGAGTGTAAAGAAGTAGACATTGCTTCCTCGCATCTAGTCTCATGTCTAGCCTCTATTCTAGTAGTCCCTCCGGTCCGTTTTTCTCTGCGTCTAAGCAGCAACACGCATACCAAGTAGGAGTATCAACAAGTGCACTAATCTCATCTATAGCCTCTGTGCTAGCTAAAAGTGATAGAACATCTACTAAATTGCGCTCTATCAATATATGGATGTACTCTTCTTCCCAATACAAAAACTTGCATCCATTCTACTCCCTCCATTGCACAATACATGCCTTCTATTTGTCAAAATATATATGTATCTAGACATGTTTTAGTATATAGGTACATCCATTTTTGGACAAATGGAAGTCAAGTATTTTGGAACGGAGGGAGTGCACAATAAAAAATTTAAGTTAGCACAACTAGTCTAATCCGAGAGCACAACCGAAGATTTGGTCGGGTTCTTCCTTCTTTTGTCGACACGTGGGACATCCGGCATCCACGTCATGTCATGAAAGAAAATAGAGTGGTAGTTGAAGCCACGAGATCTGCATCTTGGGTTAAACTGTAAATAGAATCTTACTACTCTTGAGTAACTCCAAAAGCGGCCACCGAAGATCTTTCTTGGATTTGTTTTTCATCACCAGCAGGTCGAGGTGAAAGATGTGCAGGTTCAGTGGGTCCGCTTGCGTTTTCACTGACATGTGGGACCGCATGTGAGCAAACAGACGATGGGCTCCATGTGTCCGCTGGCTGGCTGAGAAGAGAGATAGAGGAGGGCTGAGCACAGACTACAGGAAATTTGTTCTATGTACCTCGATATAGGCTCGATATAGTGGGGTGGCATGGGCCATAATTAGCATTCACGTCTAGTAGTACGGCACACGCCACCAACACGAGTCCCATCCGAAACCAATTTTCTTGGAGTCCATGCTACAGCCATCTCTTCTCCCTCCTGTTTTCTCAGCCATTGCACGGTGGGCGGGGTGGGGGTTTGCCGATAGTCGGTTTGCTCAACTGCAGTCCCACTTGTAAGTGAAAATGCAACACCGCACACATTCCCGCTTGAGCGGTGTGCCGGACCAACCGTGTGGGGGTGCGACGCGACACGGCAGGCTTTTCCTTTTGAACTCGTAACTTGTAAAATATGGTTCTGCTCCATGGCGCGATCGATAGATAGAAAATAACGATTTTGCCTAGAGTAATGAGAAGTTTGGTTCAGGCGCCGTTCATGCATGGAGTACGTATGAAAATTATGAAGTTGATGCGAAAGGTAAGATAATTACTGTAGTATCATATACTACTACATGGATTTGACGGAAAGATAAAAATACATACGGATCCATCAACGACATCCTCACGCCCTAGTGCGCCGGATCACCAACCGACGTGTGAGGCGCAGCGGCGTTGGCGGCGAGCTCCACGTGCTTCTGAACAGTGCCGTCCAAGGTTGCCCTGTGGTCCAAGAAGGCCAGCGTCCTATCGTCCTCCTCTTGCATGTAGTAGTCCTTGTGGACGATTTGCGTGTAGACGTGGGTGATTATGTCGATGGTGTCTTGCTGCGCCAGGCGCTGCGCAGCGAGCGCGACCTCGAGGTGGACATTCCCCGGCGCGACAGCGGGCAGTCGCAGGGCCACCAGTGCGTCGAAGAGGTTGTCACCATAGTGGCCGTTGAGGGTGGCGGGCATCGCAGAGCCTGGGCGCGTTGGCTGGAGGCTTACGTCAAAGTCATCTGCGAGCTTCTTGACGATGGTGAACTTGTCGAGTAAACCGACGAGGACCTCGTCGAACAAGGAGACGAAGTTGTCGTCCAAGCGGCCCCTCGCCCTGGCGGCCTCAAGCAATACTACCTGGAGACGTTCCTTGTTGCCGGGCCGCAAGTCCGCGTCGTGGACCATCTAGCACAGCCGGCTGATGCTCGCGCTCATCGCCTCCATGGGTCTAGCTTAGCTTCTAGTAAACTGATCTTGCGATTCGAGTGATCACTCTTGCCCTTGGTTAGCGTGCGTAGGTGCGTACGATTTCGTACTACTCCTCGGCCCTCTACTGCACCTACCTTTGGCTGTATGATAGGTGGGCCAGCCACCCCCTGGGCCCACGTGTCATTCACCCAAAGGCGGTTGTCATAAGTCAATGAAGCTGCGTCCCCCTCCGTGCCGGTGCAGTATAGTCATCTCACTGGACCTCTAGTTGGGGCCAAACGAGAGAAGTTTGATGTTTACTGGTTTATTGGTCCCCTTTGCATTTTGCGCCAAGTTTTGACCTTTGATTTAACTAATAAAATGTTAATGCATGTAAACAAAAATGCTGTGTAAGTCACATTACGAAACCAAATAATCCCAAAACACTTAGGCTGGTCATAGTGGAGAGTAACTTAGACTAGTAACATGCATATGTTACTAGTCTATGTTACTATCTTTATAGTGCATAGTGTCATAGATTAGTATCATAAGTGGTCTCATTTATTGCCATGCATGACACATAGTAGCATCACATTTATTATGTTACGGTATCTACCTATGTTACTATAACCATCTCTCTCTTCTTTAATTGCCTACCACATAAGCATGTTCGCGAGTCCCAAGTGCATGATACTACTTATGTTACCCCCACTATGGCTAGCCTTAGGCACGGTGCATTAACTCCCTCCTTGTTTCTATTTCATGACATATCAACCAATGAGAGACGTGGGCCGTGCATGCTTTCATTGACTTGAGACTACCAAACATGACATGCAGTGTTTAGTTCATTGCATGTAATCCTATTAGTAGTTAGCAAAAAACATTAAGTTCTCTCGCCGATAGGAATAAAACACCATGTATTTATTTACAGAGGGAGTAGTACATTTTTTGTGACATGCATTACTAGATATTGCTAGTCAAATACTAAAATCCAGATGGACGTGGTAGTACTCCTAAATCCAGACGGTGGTGCTACTAGTACTAGTAGTAGCACTACCTCCGTCCTGGTTTATTGGTCCTCACTGTATTTCGTATCAAATTTTGACCATAGATTAAACTAACAAAATGTTTACGCATGTTACCAAACATTATATTTTTGAAAAGTATGTTCAAATACGAATCCAATGAGATAAAAAAATTTGACATGCATTAACATTTTATTAGTTAAATCCTTAGTCAAAATTTCACACAAACTACAAAGGGGACCTGTAAACCAGGACGGAGGTAGTACTACCAATGTAGTAGTAGGAGTACTAGCACTGTACTACCCGTTGGTCAAATTATTACGTGTCGATCCTCACAGTGAAGTGACAAGACCCTGCACTGAGATGACACCTGAGTATAGGCGTCGTGTTCGGCATACCATAGTCAGCCTCACCGTCTGCAGTCACTATCATCATGGCTGTAGAGCTAGCCTTCTTGCAACTAGCCCTGTTCGACATAATTTCCCGTGCGTAGATGCCCGTGCATTGCACGGAACACCAAGATTGGGGGTGGACGGCTCCAGCAGCGGCCATCACGCCAGATTTTTCCACGGCCTTCTAGATGTGGTGGGGAGGAGATAAGGCTGATTGTGAGAGACAAGGAGTTGTTTGTAAATAGGGAACAAGTGCGGGCATCTTTTTGCAAAAATGGAGAAGCTTGGTTTGTATGCGTCAGATCTAGATCCGACGGCTATTGGTGAAAGATGGGAGGCACAACATCATCACCAACTCAGGACCTGTTTGATTCGTAGGATTTTGAAAACGCAAGAATAGGACACGGCAATATTACAAGTTTCAAACTGATATTACAAATGTTAGGAATAATGCTGCACCTAGGAAGAGGGAATTACTAGGAAGTTTACGTAAGAACTTTCGTTACTTTAGGTGGATGCAGCATTATCATACAAACTAAAATCCACCGCCCTGACAAGTTACTAATGGGCAAATAAGTTTTCGAGTCTCTGGCCACTTGATGTTTCAAAAACAAATTCAGATTCTGCGGAGACTTTGTCATTTAGGCTTAGACGCTTGCGGTGATCAGCACGCCATTCATTGTTGCGCCAGAGAACGCCAAACCTCATTACCTTGAGCACACTTGCCTCCAGAACAAAGAACCTGGCCAATTTAATCTCAGATGTGCTGCCTCGGTAGTCGATCAAATCAATTTCTGTAAGATGGAGATCAAGGCATTCGATGAGATTGTTATAGTGCAGCACATTTTTCACTTTCGGGTCTTTTTTTATCTGCAAAAGAAGAGAACATATTAGAGCAGCTGGCTGCATAAGATTTCCGTGTCATCAAGAGGTACCAATATCATTCGCTCATACGATAGGGTTGGCTGGCTAGTGATATTTTTTCACTCTCTCTCTCTCTCTCTTTCTGTTTCCTCTCATTTAACTAGGAGCACGTGAAGAGCTTGGGCATTTGTTGCCTTCCACTATGTGGCCGATGCCATATTTCGCAAAAGTATGCCACATAATACGCATCGATGTCAAATAAAAACATTTTGGCACCACTCTCGTGATGTGAGAGAGTTGGCACCGTTGTGCACACAGACCCACATGTACAAACAAATCAATCAAACCAACTACACCAGCCTCTCACTCTCCCAAACAAGTGTTTTTTTATTACCTCAGTCCTCTCTCTCTCCCACACAGTGTTTTTCATTGCGTGAGTTAATTTGGCACCGAAGCAAAGTAGGTGATCCAGATTGGGGCACCAGGTGAGCAATGGAGGGGCATCGATGCCAAATGCATCACAAGTGAATTTGGCACATGTTTTGGCCTACATAGCCCACTTTTGTACTCCCTCCGTCCCAAAATTCTTGTCTTAAATTTGTCTAAATATGGATGTACCTAGTTACATTTTAGTTTTAGATACATCCGTATCTAAACAAATGTAAGACAAGAATTTTGGGACGGAGGGAATACTACCTCGTATTTAGTATAAAATTTTGACCATAGATTTACCTAAGAAAATGCCAATGCATGTCACTAAAAATTACACCATTTGAAATTATGTTCAAATACGAATCCAACGATATAGTTCTTAGTGACATGCATTAACATTTTGTCAATTAAATCTATGGTCAAATTTTGATACTACAAAATTGGAAGAGTAAACCAGGACGGAGGTAGTACTTGCTCTTAGGGTAACCATAGAGTTACTGGAGTAGTCTAAGTTACTTTCCATTATGACTAGCCTAGGCTATTATAGTAGTACAGCATAAAAACGATGCAGGTGATCACATAAGAAAAAATACTAAAAACATTTCTTTCGGTGAAGTGCGTAGATGCGGTTTTGAACACTACACTTGTCATCGTAATTTGGGAAAATTACGAAAAAATTGAGCTACGTTGTGATTACCATTTACTTATAGGAAAGAAGTTTCACCTCGATGAGTAGCTTCTCCGTGCACGGAAAGCATGTAAGGAATCCAACAACTTGATCCAGATTGGGGCCAATAGATTTTAGTGCTAAGATCTTCACTGTGCGCATGGACTGGGTCAAGCTTGTGGGAATCATTTTCTGGAAGACGGTCGTAAATACATCAAGAAGAAATTTAAAAATGTGAATTTCAAGAAGATGGATAAGAAGATGAGTGTTGTACCTGAACGATTACGGATCCAATAAAGATTTCGGAGAATTTGGTAGACAAGTACACCAACGCTGTCAATTTCGGCGCGTCAATGACCTTGATTTTTGTTGGACATTCTAGATCCGATACAAGCAATCTCTCAAGGAAAGGCGCATTCTCAATGACCATAACATGGAACAGCTGGAATGATATCTTCCCAATTGATGTCTTGTTGCGGGGCCAGCAAGACACATAAATCCATCGGAGATTCGTCGAGGCGATGTGGAGGCTAATGAACCCGTGGATCTGCTCAAGACAAAGGTACTCGAGCGCAGTACAGCTGCGGAGCAGGTGCTCCATAGCCTTCTTCGAGATGACAACATCGAAGAGGTCGAGCTGCTTGAGTTAAGGGAGAAGAAGGGCGGGCGCGGCATTAATCTGGGGAAAATAGCAGGAGCTGAAGCTGGCGCGGCGCAACGTTGGCGTGAGGCGGAGCGCGGACGGCGGCAGAGAGCGACATCGTTCAGCTTCAAAGCTGAGCTCCTCGAGCTGATCTAGGGCGAGGGATAAGAACCATTCGTCGAACTTGGGTTGGACCTTGCAGTTGGTACTGAACATGCGGATGTCAAGGCGTCTGGCTGGCCCAGGGAGCGATGAAAGGATCTTGGAGACTGCGGCCATGCGTTTGCAATCCCTATCGAAGAGGCAGCTGTCGACGGTGAGGTTGAGGGGGGACGCAGCGCCAGAGGGGGCGCCACCGCTGGGAGAGCAGGGCGGTCCGCACGGCAGATTTGGTGGGGAGGAGGCCGATGATGACGAGCAGCATGTCGTCGGGGAGGCTGCTGATGAAGTCCAGGCTTGCCGGATGTGGTTTTGGCTCGAGCCGCCTCCGCTTGTTGGCCGCCTCACCGTCCATCTCAACCGGCGGCGACGCCGGTGTACACGTTTGCTGGTGTGTGTTGTGTGCTGGGTGTGCGCGAGTGCGTCCTTCTGTGCATGCCCCGCGCAGTGGTGAATTGTGCACGAGTGCGTCCTTCGCGCGCAAGAAGTTTTTCCTCAATGCGCCTCAATTTACTAGCGTGCGGGGTGCTACCCCAAGTGGTTTCAACTTTGTTTACTTCACCGCGTGTCAGATGGGCCTCTAGTTTACTTATTTTCACCCACTGCCACATGGGCCAACACACCAAGATACAGAACACGAGCTGACAACATAGCATGTGGATTGGTTGACCGGTCAACTAAACAATATACGGAGCTATATGCTGACACAGTGAGCGTATAATCCGTCGGTATAGAGAGTTCGAGTGAGAGGGGAGGCCCGTGAGAGATAGCAGAGAGAGAGAGAGAGAAAGAGCTACTCCCTTCGTTCGATAATGTAGTTACAACATTTTTTTAAGTCAAACTTTTGAAATTTTGACCAAGTTTATAAAGAAATTACTTATATCTACAATACCAAAGATAAATGATACTATTAAGTAAGTACATGTTGTGATGAATCTAATGATCATTCCAGATGTAAATGTTTTTCTCCACATATACCTGGTCAAAATTTTCTGAGGTTTGACTTTTCAAAACATCCATATGCTTATGGACGTGACAGAGTCCCTAACGAGAGAGAGAGAGAGAGAGAGTGAAAAAAGTGTGTGTGCGTGTGTGAAAGAAACATGGACAACACACGATAAAAGTAGAGAAAGAGCGTGCGTGTCTTATGCAAACATATCACACATGCATCTTCGACAATGGAGGCAAGGTGAGGAGATAGTGTGTGGTTGTTTGGAACCGAGAGAGGATGACCCCTAGCACGTGGCCAAGAGGGGTCTGACAAACAAGGGAGAGAGGTCGAGAGAGACGTACCGAGAAAATGCAGACATGGGGAGGAGAGATTGTATGTTTGTCATAGAGAGATCCCCTGGAGATCGTGATGGGACTACATGGGTGGGAGATCGAGTGACAAGGTGTGTGCGCGATAGAAGATGCCCCGAGAGATATCGAGATAGACGTATGGATGGAAGGAGACAATACGTGTGTTCTTATGGCTAGTAAGAGATAATCATACTTAGGAGGGGGGAGTGCTTGCGCCTATGGCCCTGTTTGGATACTCTAACTCAGTTAGAGGTTAGAGTTAGATTCATACCTTGAACTAACTCTGAACTAACTCTAAGTAAAGATGTATTTGGATGGCAGGGTTAGATGGAGAGCGGATATGGCGAGGCACCTTCACAGGCGGTGCAAGAGGGAGGGAGGGAGAGGACGAGAAGCTTCGAGGAAGTGGGGAGGGATCTGCTGCGGGGAGAGCGAGAGAAAAAAGTGTTTATTAGTGGTCCCGAGAAGAACTAACCCAAATAAGCACCTCTTGGATGGGTTAGTTTTTTTGGATGGGTTAGATGCATCTAACCTAAACTAACCCTCCTGTTTGGATCTTTTTGGGTTAGTTGACTCCAAACTAACCCAAACTAACTCTAACCTATGGATCCAAACAGAGCCTATGATGGAGTGAGGGATTATGGTACTTAGGGGGGTGCGTGTCACATGGAGAGAGAACAAGGGTGGAGAGTGTTGGATGGGTCTATATGTATAGCACGAGCGAGACATGTGTATGTGTGAACTAAGGAGATATAAGGCCAGTTTGGCTTGCGTCGTGAGCATCTTTTGCATGGCCTGGGGTTGTGGCTGGATTTCATGCACGCTTGTTTGGTTGCTACCCTGTGAAAAGAAAGCCCGCCTGGGCTGGGTTCCCTTGCACTTTAATTAGCCTGGCTGAACTCCAGACACTGCAAGTAGCCTAGCCCAAGCGACTGATTTTGAACGTCTGGCCATGCCTGGTCGTGCGGCCACGAGGCTAACAGCAACATGGATGGATATTAGCATTGAATAATTGATGCATGGATTGATTGATGGGACGTTGATGCTTTGCCTGGCCCAGGCATGAACCAAACGCTTCAGCACCACACAAGCCTGGCCAGGCAGAAATATTTTACATCTCACGTCCACACCAGGCAGTATCGGCCATCAAGGCATGAGGGTCAGGTCACGAACCAAACTGACCAATAAAGTTTGAGAGAGATTGAGGAGCCCCGATAAGGCTGAGTGGTGCATCAGATAGCTGAGAGGGGGAAAGAGATATTCCATCCGCTCGATAATGCAGTGCATGTAAATTTTTTAGAAGTCAAACTTTGGAAACTTTGATCAGGTTTACGCAAATGTTATTTATATCTACAATACCAAAGATACATCATACAAAACTACATCTCATGGTGAATCTAATGGTATATGTTTGCCGTCCTAGATGTAATTGTTTTTCTCCACATACATGGTCAAACTTTGTGATGTTTGACTTTTCAACAAATCTATATGCTATGGACAGAGGAGAGTGCCTCAGTCGAGACAGATCAAGTGCGTGTGAAGGAGAATGAGTAAGTGTGCAAAAATAGTATGTGTGTGAAAGAGAAAGTGACAACAAATGATAAATTGGAGAGAGAGTGTGTTTTTTCATTTCTTATGCGAACATATCACGCATGCATCTCCGAGATGGAAAATCAAGGCGAGGAGATACACGAAGATAGCTAGTGTGTGATTGTTTGCAACGGACAGAGACACCCCTGTAGCACATGTCCAATAGAGGTCTGGCCAAGAAGGAAAAAATGTCGAGAGGGACACATGGATGGCATGGACGCATGGGGAGGGAGAGAGGGTGTATTTGTGATAGAGAGATCCCCTCGAGATCGTTAGGGGACTATATGGGTGGGAGATCGAGGGAGTGCATGCGCGATAGAAAGATGCCCGAAGAGAAATCGGGATAGACCATGCACATGTTTGTGATGGAGACTAAGATTAGCTAGTCATATACATATAGGGGGGACTGCGTGTGCCTACAATTGAGTGAGAGACCATCATACTTGGCTAGCTGGACATGAGATTGTGTGTGTGTGTGTGCGTGTGAGATGGAGAGAGAACGAGGGAGAGAGATAGAGTTTTAGATGGGCCTATCGAGTGCGAGTGAGATATGCATGTGTATGTGTGACCCAGGTGGATGGAGAGTTTGAGAGAGGGGGAAAGAGATCTAAGATGACATAGTGGTGTGTGAGAGAGTTACGGGTAAAGAGCCAAGGAATTTGTGTGTGTACGATGAGTGCACCCAAGATACCTAGCTTGGACTAGCTAGAGTATCATACATAGTGTGCGAGAGAGACCTATAGATGTATATATGAACGCGAACTAGAAAGAC
>NC_041385.1:248699911-248700975 GCF_002162155.2 Triticum dicoccoides
AGAGAGAGATGGGAGAAAGGGAGAGGGACCAACAAGGTTTTTGTGTTGGATGCGTGCGATAGAATTGAAGATTGTCGGCAAGAGAGTGAGAGAGAGAGAGAGAGAGAGAGAACGGGAGTCCGGGAGAGGGGGAGGTCGTGTTTTATGCATCAAAGACTGATATAAACCATGTTTCGATATAAACTTGCATTCAAATATTTAAATGAGAGAACATGTTGTTTGCAATCCACACATGAACGGATATATGCGTATATCAAACAAGTTCATTAATTTGACTTTCAACATGTTCATGGAGTACTATAATACTGTACAACATGCTACTCGATTGAGGTGTTCAATTTTGGATTTAGTTCACTATTTTGACCTACTGAACGAGCTAGTTCATTGAATCGAGATATTTCATTTTGGGTTTGATTCGCGTTTTTGAGTGGGTCAACTATTTGTCATATAGTAAATCGCTAGCAACGAGCATGTAAAAACACATTATTCCTGAGCATCATCTCTCCATCTAAAAAAGAAGTGGCAAGCTAATATTTCAAAATTTGACTCGAATCGACTTGGTAAGGTAGACGTGGATGCTCGTTCTCCCAAAATTTGAACGAACCATTAATCATCCTCTCTGCTCGGTGGAATTCACCCGAGCAAATAAATGGGAGACGCAAAATTACCGTCCTATGTGGGACACGCATCAGTTGGCCCGTTGTACATCAAGGGTAGGTTCGTAACTTCATCCAAGCGCGCCTTCTCCTCGGTCGAAATGACATGTGCCGAATAATTCATAAACCATGGTCGACAAAACATGCTCTCCTCGCCCGAAATAGCTCGCGCCCACTATTTCAAAACACGCTCTCCTCGCCCGAAATCGCTCGCGCCCATATAGTTCAAAACACGCCCTCCTCGCCCGAAATCGCTCCCGCCCACTATTTGGGGAGAAGCAAAGTTACTCTACTATCCCCGACCCTCAGTACACAGACCCAAGCCGAGAAGCCTATAGGCAAGGGTAGAACTGTAACTCCCCTCACATTTCAGACAAATGCGTCCGTAAGACATGATTCCACTCCCCT
>NC_041385.1:248701209-248766918 GCF_002162155.2 Triticum dicoccoides
CGTGGGCGCCAAATCACCTTCTCCCCGGGAAGCTCCCTTCCTCCGAGCCGCGAAACCTCAGCCCCACCTCCATGGCGCCCCCACTGCACCAATTTCACAGCCGCCCTCCTCCCTAATGTCGGAGACGCTGTCCAATTGCCGTCGTGCACTGGGTCGTGTGCCTCTTACTCCGTGTTGCTGGTGATGCCTCAACGACGGCCGTGTGAACCGTACCAGAGCCGACTCACCCCACCATTGTTCACGGCGCCAGAGCGGCTCCAACTTCGGATCCGTCCAGAGTCCTGGCGCTGCTTCTGCGTAGCCGTCGACTGTCGCGACATCGCTCTTTCTCTGCCACCAGTCGCCACCGCAACCGCGTCAGCCTCACCGACTCGGCAGCTAGACCTTCCTACTTCACCATGCCGCCAAATATGTCGCACCCTCATCTCCAATCACTTTATTTAGGCGTCAGTTGTCTGAATTTTTATTCTGGGCCAATCGATTCCCAATGGGAAGCAGCACCCCTCGAGGCGGCGGAGCTCCTAGGCTGCCTGTTGGCTGGTGTCTAACGTAAGGGTGCGGGGCCGCAAGTTTGCCGCGGAAGCAGCGCTTAGATGGCTATCTTTTAGAGTTGCGTGGGTTGAAGGTACTGCCGCCGCCGGATCTGGATGACGGGGAGTCTTTGTGGATTGGCCCGGGGGCGGCGCAACCACGGCAGTGCGGTGGGGCGGGGAGCGGGGTTTTGGCCGGGGCCACGGACGGCGGAGGCAGGCTGCTCTGCCATTGGTCGCTGGCTCTTCGGGGAAGATTCCGAACAGTGTCAGCCAGGAGGCACAAGACGGCCATCAAGCCATCCGGCGTAGATCGGACAGTACCAAAATCAAATAAAATCGTGTGACCCCAATTTAGTCTTCAGTCAACAGACGTGTGACCACTCTCGTACCTTGCTGTTGATCTCTTAGTGTATTTTTTCAGATCAAAGAGATATGTCGTTCTTAACATTATGCGTTATCTACATCTTCAGACACACCGTCTTCCGACTCACTGCAGCTGCTCCAACAAGGGAAGCATACACCAGAAGGGAGCTACAGTCCCTACTCAACAGTTCCCTGCATCGAATGCGCGTGCCCGACATGGATAGCCACAACTACTGCAGGGCCATCAACAAGTCAGCACATGATGCTCACTCCTATGGATGGCAGCCAGATAGGTTGTACCCTCAACTTACTTGTGTGCAACATTTATGGCTTTGTTATTCATCTAAGCATAGAAAATAGATCATCACATTTCACTGTATATTCATGCTGATCTCTTACGGGTCTTGTTCAGGAGTTCACGCTGTTCCATAGTTCAGCTAAGATACTTGTTCTTTAGGTAACGTTGTTCCATAGTTATCATCCATCAGCCAATGCTATCCCACAGGCCGGTGATTATAGTATTATACCACTTCTAGTATTACCTATGTTGTTCTTTAATACTTTTGTGTGCCATCTATTTAATCTCGAGTACAAACGATACATATTCTGTAGCTTTCATCTGTGTTCTCCCTTTAGTTTATGAGACCTGTTGCTGCTAGTTAACCCCAGTCCTACTATTTATGTCGTCTCCTACAGGCACTCATTTACATAAATCTAACTACTAGTTGTCTTCCATGCATGTCAGATATAATTGCACACACTGATATATCCACAAGAACCTCACGGAGCAATGTAAAGGCCAATAAACTTGATGTCAATGATACCCAATATGATGGAACATGTAAAGGCAGTTCTTCAGAAGACTTGCAGAAAGATGATGAATCCTCTTCACCCCACAAGGTCCTTGCTCTAACTTGGCATGTGATATGGGTACAACATGCATATAATGTCCTGGAGTGTATCTACTCTATTGCAATGCCATGTGCTTAGCATGATGATCATGCATGTAAATATGTCATGCCTTCCTGTTTTTCAGTACCTATTCCATTCATGATAACATGTTTTCAAATTCAAGTACTGTCATTCTACTCTATCGCAATGCCATCTGCTTAATTTGGACATCATGCTTCTGAATATCTTATGCATTGTTATTCATCAATATGTACTTCATAAGTCTGCCATACCATGTTTTTTTACATTGAAGTGTTGTTCTAGTGCTCCGTTGCAATGCCATCTTATTTTCCCAATCATACACGTGTATGTTACCTTAGTTATTTCTGTACGTATTCCGCTAGCATATAGTTTTACATTCAACTAGTGTTTTTTTTGCTATGTTGTCCTGTCGTATCCCTAGCTCTTACACCATACTCCCTCCGTCCGGATTACATGTTGCCGAAATGGATAAAAAGGATGTATCTAGAACTGAAATACGCCTAGACCCATCCATTTTTTTCCGGATGGAGGGAATACATGTCAATATGTCATGCCTTTCTATTCTTCAGTACCTATTCCATCTCTCTACTGTCGCATGTTTTATAATTAAAGCACCATTCTTCTATACAAGGCATGCAAGGGGAATACGAATATGTTAGAATCTGATGGGTTACAAACAAGGCCTTTGCAAAATATCCAAACGCCAGGAGATAATAAACCAACTCCAGTTTTTATAGATACTACTCCAGCACAGAGAAACCCAACTCCTACTGATAATAAGCAGATTCCAGTGGCCAAAGAACTAGTCCGCTCCAGTCCAGCAAAAATATGTCAACTCAATTCTAAGAAGCGTGTGTGTATCCTTGCATCATGAAATTTTATAGCATGCTGATCATATTTTCTACATGTTTCTTACCCATCTCTCTTTTAGAAAATAAGCTTAACAGATAGAAGAATTTCTGCAATGGTATCGTTTATGAGGAAAGTTCTTGCAGGAATTCTCTGTGCTCCAATGTAGATGTAAGTACCTGTTGTATATCACTATATTTTTACATCAGCATGTATTTTGTTAATCAGCGTGAATCCAACCTTTATCTGATCTAAATTTAGTTGTAGCAAAATGTATGATTAAAGGCCACAATGTTGATTTTTGTAAGGAAAACTACCTGGTAGTTTTGCATCCTGAGCTGCATGAGTGTACTATCTCATATCAGTGGGTTTGAATACTTTGGTTCTGCAGTGGGTTTTTCAGTGTTTTTTTACTGTGTTGTCCTGTCGTATCCCTAGCTCTTACATCATACTCCCTCCGTCCGGATTAAGTATCGCAGAAATGGATAAAACTGGATGTATCTAGAACTGAAATACGCCTAGACCCATCCATTTATTTCCGGATGGAGGGAATACATGTCAATATGTCATGCCTTTCTATTCTTCAGTACCTATTCCATCTCTGCTGTAGCATGTTTTATAACTGAATCATCATTCTTCTATATAAGGCATGCAAGGGGAAGACGGCTATGTTAGAATCTGAAGGGTTACAAACCAGGTCTTTGCAAAAGATCCAAATGCCAGGAGATAATAAACCAACTCCATTTTTCATAGATACTGCTCCAGCACAGAGAAACCCAACTCCCACTGGTAATAAGAAGATTCCAGTGGCCAAAGAACTAGTCCACTCCAGTCCAGCAACAGAATGTCAACTCCATTCTAAGAAGCATGTGCGTATCCTTGCATCATGGAATTTTATAGCATTCTGATCATATTTTCTACATGTTTCTTACCCATCTCTCTTTTAGAAAATAAGGTTAAACGATAGAAGACTTCCTCCATTGGGATCATATTCGAGGAAAATATCTTGCGGGAATTCTCTATGCTCCAATGCATAAGTACCTGTTGTATATCAGTATATTTTTACATCAACATGTATTTTGTTAATCAGCGTGAATCTAACCTTTATCTGATCTAAAATTAGTTGTAGCAAAATGTTAAAGGCGCCAATGTTGATTTTTGTAAGGAAAATTGCCTGGTAGTTTTGCATATTGAGCTGCATGAATGTACTATCTCATATCACGCACATTACTGAATTGTAGTGCTTCTCTGGTTGCCCATTCATTCATTGTGTCAATGTTGCTTTCGTACTACCTTACCTGGCTGATGATAGCTGTGACATATTGTGTTAATTTGGTGTAGGCTAGTTGCCCAAACGTTCGTTGTGTCAATATTGCTTTCCTATTATCTGACTTGGCCAATGATAGCAATGCTAGTGTGTTAATTTTGTGCAGGCTGCTGAAGGTAAGAAGACAAACTCTAAAAACAGCAAGGCAACCCCATTGTTTCTTTCCAGTAAATGTAGGCCAGGTAATATGGCAATAACTCATGATTAATATGTTTGGTTCCCGTCCTAATTTATGTTATGATGCAGTGGTCGAGACACTCTCCACTATCAATAATACAAGCTTGCCAAAATCACCATCTGAATCTGTTCAGTATCCTCTATCTCGAATGCAACGGGATAAATGTATGTTTGTGAACCAATTAATGGCTGAAGCAATGGTGGAAATGGTGGATGAATTAGAGGTGCAGAGTCGTGCGACACAACAACTGATCAATGTTTTCAGAGATAGTGTAGCAAAGTAGAAATAACTTGCCCACATGCTTATGGGCGTCATCTGTGCTGAGGTTACAGATTGTGACGTTGTAGATGGTTAGGTTCTACTCATTTATTTGCACTGGCATCAATCTTTGATTGCCCAGTGGATGTAATTTCATGTAATATATGCGGGATGTGCAACGTTACTCCCTGTATGCCATACCTTTGCTTGATCGGTTTTGGTCCTATGCATAATTGCTCGCCGTAATGGGCTCAAATTATCTAATTTGGCCTAAAGACATGTACGAACTTTAGTGGGCCCATTAAGTTAATGGGCCGTTACTAGGCCAAAAGTTAATGGTCGGCCCTCTTACCTCCCGGGTCGTTAACAGGCCGACATCGAAGCGGGCAACAGGTGGCCCCAATTTATTTCACGGGCCGTTAACAGGCCGTTACTAAGTTTGGGCTACATATGGCCCAACTATACTGTAGGCCTTTAGCAGGCCGAAAGAGACAGCGGGATTGTACTGGACCATGAAGACCATGGGCCGCTAAGAGGCCGAAAGTCAGGTCGTATTGTAAATGGCCCAACTGTGTTGTGGGCCTTTGGCAGGCCGAAAGAGAAACCGGGCTGGTATTGGACCATGAAGGGCATGGGCCGTTAAAAGGCCAAAACTAAGGTCCGACTCCAAATGGCCCAACTCATTTATGGCCCGTTAACAGGCCGAAAGGCACAAAGGGCCGGGAATTGGCCCAACACTTAAATGGGTCGCTAAAAGGCCAAAACTCAGGTCCGACTACAAATGGCTCAACTGATTTATGGGCCGTCAACAGGCTGAAAGTGACACCGGGCCAGAAATTAGCCCAACACTTAAATGGGCTGCTAAAAGGCCGAAACTCAGGTCCGACAACAAATGACCCATCAGATTTATGGGCCGTCAACAGGCTGAAAGACACACCGGGCCGAAAATTAGCCCAACATTTAAATGGGTCGCTAAAATGCCGAAAGATGTACATCCTGAAAATTGGCCCATCCATTAAATGGGCCGTTAACAGGCCGAAATCTCATCGTGCCGATATTGATCCCAAATATATAGAGGGATGTTAACGGGCTCGAACTAACGATGGGCTGCAATGGTGTCAAATCTTTAACGGGCCGTTGACGGGCTGAATTGGCACATCTCTTATGGGTCGTGGGCTTAAATGGACCTGACACAAGTAGGCCTTATATGGGCTGGCCTGCTAATTTTTACTGGGCCGGCCTTTTCATAGGATTGGGCCTCTGTTGGGCCGTGCCACGTGTCAACGTATCATAGGTGCCTTCTGTCCAATGAGTGGATGACATATGTCCCAACGATGAGCCGACACGTGTTTCCTCCAGCCAATGATGATTTTACACGTGGAAAATCCCCATTGGTCGGGGCTATTAACGGGTTATCGGATTCAAAACCCGACCCGATAGCTTAACAGCGTTCCGTTACGGTGGATGCCACGTGTCAGTCACCCTTGACGAAAGCACTTCTGTGATGCGCGATTTATCGTCATGGAAGTGGACACTTCCGTGATGATAATTTTGGTAATGTCATGGAACACTTCTACGACAGCACAGGTATGACTATCTTGATTCTATCATAAATTTGTCATGGATGTACATGCATGACAAAAAACATGACCTACTGTGACAAACACGTATCATGACGGAAGTGTATTTTTTTGTAGTGTGTACATACGAAAGGAAATGTTTTCCCTGGATTGACTGTGTGGATATAAGAACTGAAATGTATTCCTTGGATTGACTGTGTGGAATGTACATAACAAACGGAAACGTTTGTTTGGGACTGACTGTGTGGGATGTACTTACGACCGGAACCGATTGGGCCTGTATAATCCTATTTGATTGCTCGCTCGTGGCACACGACCTCATTTTCCGAGCGTGTGTGCCAGGAGGGCCTATCCCCGACGGTTTCTGGGTCGTGTGGGAAGGACCCCCTTATCGCAGTCACTGACCAGGCGACGGTTTAGAGCGCCGTCGTGTAATGGGGTTAAAAACCATTTGTATAGCACCTCGTTGTATTAGTGCAATGATTCAATTGTTTGAGCTATCTATGAATGATATGATCAAGCTACTCACTCGAGAGCCCCCCTTGATAGTAAAAAATCAATCCTATAATCCAGTCTCTCAACTGACACCATGAGACAGGTAAAATAGAAAACCTATCAAGGTCAAACCTTTGTATTGCACATAATTCACTTGAGCTAGATGATGACAATCTTGACCTCCACAAGGTGGACCATCTCTCTTGATTGTGTTGGATTGATGAAGACTTGTAGATTGCTCCACCATACTCCACCATGGCGAGCCTCTCTTCAGCACATCTTCACAAGTCCATTATCACTAGAATGGACGGTAAGCTTCAAGCATGTTATCTCTTCGTGATGCTCCACTTGAACTTGCACAATACAACCTTGATGATGATCACCACTTGATGTCATCTTCCATGGGCTTTATGGGATCTTACTTTTGATGCAAGCCCATAAAAACATATCTAACCCCACAAAGATCTGCCACAAATAGATCATGGGTTAATACACACAACGTAATGGACAATATTTACTATACCGTGAGATCACTTGATCCCACCAGGTATATTTTCTACGCTTTCCGAGTTGATCAACTTGAATCACTCTTTGTAGTTAGTCTTGATCAACCCTGAATCATATCTTCCCTCTTCATAAAGATGACGTCTTAAAGGTAAGTATGAATGTTCACACAATCTTCTTCTCTAAGACATGCTTTCAATAGGCTCATTCTCACATGATCAATCTTTGGATAACTCCATGACTAACTGAAAGTGCAACTAATACCTGGGTGGTTTTGGTAATTCTTAACAACGTATAGTTCATTGAACTAATGCTATTTCAAGATAATCATTTCAGAAAGTTTAATGATTGGCATGGCATGGACTAGAGATGTGGACCCCTCAAAATGCAAAGGACATATATTGGCAACAAGCTCAAGACTCTACATTCTCATTTTAGTGATCCAAGATCACATTGAGTCCATAGGAAAGCCAATACTATACAAAAGTTCAAGGTTATGAGCTTGATTGTTGAGACAATCAAGAGGACATCAGGTGACCAGAAAATATCATGTGGGCATGCACCACACATTCAAATGATGATCAATTCCAAGATGAAAAAGGGAGTGTATTTGTTGGACAAACAACATCTTCCTTTATTGCCTGACTTTGAGGACAACACGGTTGTCTTGGATGCTGAAGATCCCACTTCAGTTGAAGCTCATGAGAAGAAGGAGAAAGCCAAAGCAGAGAAAGCAGCAAAGATGCCCACTGCTGCAGAAGCTTCAGAAGTATTTCTCAAGTCAAAGCAAGACCAGCTTGGATATCTGATTCAAGCAACATTGAGGATTGAGAAAGGACTGGCCACCCTGACTCAGAACCAAGAAAGCTTGGAGAGGATCATTGAGACAAAGTTCTATGATGCGGACTTGAAAGTGACCGAGATACAGCCAACAATTGAAGAGCTCCAGGAAGAAGCAGAGGAGAGGAAGGGCAAAGCAACTACATAGGTGTTCCATAGAGTACCTAGAGGACAGAGGTCTCCAGCAGTGCCAATGCCATACACAAGAGCAACAGCTTCAGCACCTGCAGCCACAGCTCCCGTAGCTCCAGTTGCCCCTGAAGTGGCAACCCCTCCAGCTCCAACATCTTCAACTGATGCTTTTGTCCTTGGAGTCATCTAAACACCTCATTCCAAAGATCAATCCTAGAGAGACGCATAGCACTATGCATTTTCGAGCTTTTTGGTAACTTGTTGCCAAAGGGGGACAAAGTATATAGATCATAGGCTTCGGAGAGAGAGATTTGCTTCTTTTTGCTACTTATTTGTTTTGCTTGCTTGGTTGAGCTACTTTATGCCTGTGTGTGAGATACCATGTATGATCATGTGATTGATCATATCATACTTTATGCTTATGCTTGAATGATGACATTACCTTTCTCTTGTATGGTCATTCACTTTGCCTTGGTGATGAGTGCTTGTTCTTATTTCTTATCATTTTGAGCGCTCCACCAAGTTGTATGTAACATGAAAGAGTAACCCATGATCCTAACAGACTGTGCATTTGCAGTCCAAAGCAAATTTTAAACAATGCACAAATTTAGGGGGAGCAAATTTTAAACAAAGCAAATTTTAAACAAATTTTATCACATACTTCTCAAAGCGACGATGTACTTCATTCTTATTATCTTCTGTCGAATCTTTGATATATATGTTGTCATCAATTACCAAAAAGGGGGTATTGAAAGTGCAACTAATCCCTGGGTGGTTTTGGTAATTCTTAACAACGTATAGTTCATTGAACTAATGTTCTTTCAAGATGATCATTTCAGAAAGTTCAATGATTGGCATGGCATGGACTAGAGATGTGGACCCCTCAAAATGCAAAGGACATATATTGGCAACAAGCTCAAGACTCTACATTTTCATTTTAATGATTCAAGATCACATTGAGTCCATAGGAAAGCCAATACTATTAAAAGGGGATGAGGTGTTGCTTAATGGGTTACTTGCTCAAAATGCTTAGTGATATGCTCCAAAACCCACAACAACTTTCTCATTTCCACATATGTTCTAAACCAAAAAATTCAAATTCGGCCCCACCGATTTGATCTATCCGGCGCCACCGAGTTTCATTTGATATAGCCACTGCCACAAACCCTAGTTACTTTGGTCTCATCGAGATGGGATTGCAAACTCTCTGTTTCCTTTTTGTAACATTTCGGTCTCACCAAAATGAGCAAATCGGTCCCAGCGAGTCTGCATTGCAAACTTCCTGTTTCCTTTTCATAACACTTCGGTCCCACCGAAGTGAGCGAATCGGTCCCACCAAGTTTGCCTGACCAACCATCTGTGTACCTATTGTTGAAATCGGTCCCACTGAGTTTATGCGATTGGTCACATCGATCACGTTATGCCCTAACCCCTGCACATCGTTCTCACCGAGATGACTATATCGGTCCCATCAAAAATCCTAACATTCACATTTTTACCTGGATCGGTCTGACCGAGTTTGTTGATTCGGTCCCACCGAGTTTGGGAATCTGTGTGTAACGGTTAGATTTTATGTGGAGGCTATATATACCCCTCCCCCACTCTTCATCCGGTGAGGAGAGCCATCAGAACGTACCTACACTTCCACTACTCATTTCTGAGAGAGAACCACCTACTCATGTGTTGAGACCAAGATATTCCAATCCTACTATATGAATCTTGATATCTAGCCTTCCCCATGTTGCTTTCCACTCAAATCATCTTTCTACCATAGACAAATCTGTGTGAGAGAGTTGAGTGTTGGGGAGACTATCATTTGAAGCACAAGAGCAAGGAGTTCATCAACAACACACCATCTATTACCTTTTGAAGAGTGGTGTCTCCTAGATTGGTTAGGTGTCACTTGGGAGCCTCCGTCAAGATTGTGGAGTTGAACCAAGGAGTTTGTAAGGGCAAGGAGATCACCTACTTCGTGAAGATCTACCCTGGTGAGGCAAGTCCTTCGTGGGTGATGGCCATGATGGGATAGACAACGTTGCTTCTTCGTGGACCCTTCATGGGTGGAGCCCTCCGTGGACTCATGCAGCCATTACCCTCTGTGGGTTGAAGTCTCCATAAACGTGGATGTACGATAGCACCACCTATAGGAACCACGCCAAAAATCTCTGTGACAACATTACGTTTGCTCCCTCCAAACTCCCCCCATTTACTTTTCTGCAAGTTGCATGCTTTACTTTCTGCTGCCCATATACTCTTTGCATGCTTGCTTGAATTGTATTGAGATTGCTTGACTTGTTATAAGTTGCTAAAATCTGCCAAGAACTGAATTTGGGAAAAGTTTAAGTTTTTATTTGGTCAAGTAGTCTAATCACCTCCCTCTAGACATACTTTAAATCCTACAAGTGGTATCAGAGATTTGGTCTCCATTTGCCTTGATTTCCATAGCTTTGGTGATCATAGCCTTGGTTTCATAACCTAGGAGAGTATGGCGTCTAGCGAGGGAAATTACCACCATAGAGGTCCTTACTTTGATGGTACTAATTTTGCTAGTTGGAAACATAAGATGAAAATGCATATTATTGGACATAACCCCGCCGTTTGGGCTATTGTGTGTATTGGCTTGCAAGGTGAATACTTTGATGGGAGAGAACCAAACCGTGAAGCTACCGTGGAAGAATTGAAGATGTTGCAATACAATGCTCAAGCTTGCGATATCCTCTTGAATGGATTGTGCCCCGAAGAATTCAACAAAATCAGAAGTTTTGAGAATGCAAAGGAAATTTGGGATACTTTGATTGATATGCACGAAGGTACCGACTCCGTCAAGGAATCCAAGTTGGATGTTCTTCAAAGACAACTTGACAAGTTCAAAATGAAGGATGGTAAAGGTGTCGCCAAAATGTACTCTAGGCTTGCTCTCATCACAAATGAGATTGTCGGCTTAGGAAGTGAAGAGATGACCGACAAATTCATCATCAAGAAGATCTTGAGAGCCTTGGGTGGAAAATATCATACCGTGTGCACATTGATCCAAATGATGCCAAATTACAAAGATCTCAAGCCAACCGAAGTCATTGGAAGAATTGTTGCTTATGAGATGTCACTTAAGGACAAAGAAGAGCTTCACAACAAGTCTAGTGGTGCTTACAAAGCCTCATGTGATGCTCCTACATCATCAAATGAGAAACAAGCCTTCAATGAAGAATTGAGCTTAATGGTGAAGAACTTCAACAAATTCTACAAGAGTAGAAGCAAGGAAAGAAGTTCCAAGTCAAGCTCCTACAATGACAAAAGATCTTCTAGTCGTGAGCGAAATTGCTACAGTTGTGGAAGACCCGGACACTACTCCAATGAGTGTACGGATCCCTACAAAGGAAGAGAAGACTCACCTAAAAGAAGAAGCAAAAGGGAAGAATCACCTCCAAGAGAGAGAAGGAGTACAGATGATCGCTATGAATGAAGAACCTCTCGAAGAAGCAAGGATTCGGAGAGGAAGGACAAGTCATCAAGGAGCTACACAAAACAAAGACATCAAGCTCATGTTGGTGAATGGGTATCCGGCTCCGAGTCCGACCACCACTCCGAGAGAAGTTATCACTCTGACTCCGAATATACTCAAGATGAAGGTGTTGCCGGTCTAGCACTTGTGTCAACCAACTCCTATGACATATTTCATTCACCAAATGAAGGAATTGGGAGATGCTTCATGGCTAAAGGCCCCAAGGTAACACACCCCGAGTATGTTGATTTCAATAGTGATGAAGATGACTTGCTAGGTGATGATGATTTACTTGTTGACAAATCTAGAAATGAATACTATGATGAAACGTCAATTAATCATGCTAACCAAGATAAAATGAATGACAATGATAAGAAGGAGATTGAGCGTCTAACTAAAGAACTAAACACTCTTAAGTTAGCTCATGAAACTACTTTAGAAGATCATCGAGAACTTTTAAAAACTCATGAGAAGTTACGCTTTGAAAAAGCTCAATCTTGAGCAAGAGCATGGGTTCTTAAAGGCCATCAATGATGATCTTCGGAAGAAAAGTTCTTCTTACATTGCCAATCATTTACTCTTGTCTACTTACATGCCACAAGTAAAATCTAGCAACAAGAACAACAAAGATTCTTCTTCTAGTAGTAACAATAATCATGCTAAATCCAATATTGTTGCTTCTAGTAGTTCTCTTGATTCTACTAATGATTCTCTTAGCCAAGTTACACTTGAGCAAGAAGATAGCTTATTGAAGGGAATTATAGAGGAAGGTGCTTACAATAGCCTTGCCGGAAGTAAGCAATTTGAGGAAATTGTATGCAAGCAAGGAAGGCACCGGAAGAATCAAGGTGTTGGTTTTGAACGGAAGTTCAATGCCAATGGAGTTGACTGGGAAGAAGATCAATACCCCAAGACAAAGTTTGTTCCTCAACAAGAGAAGTATGACCCTACTTCCTTCAAGGGAACACAAGATCAAGATGATCTTCCACCACATGACCACAAGCTAGAAGGCAAGGACAAGCTTCAAGAAGAGATTGATGCATTTGAAGAAGCTCCGAAGGTATTGGTCAAGTGGGTTCCCAAGACTACATCAAGTTCTACTTCATCAATTACATCTACAACTCCAAGGATTCCCATCAAGATCATGTGGATCCGGAAGAAGAAGAACTAGAGAGTTCTTGAGGGTGACTCCGCCAACATACTTCACTCATATTTATTTTGGCAAGGACAAGTGCAAACAACTTCCACATCTTGCACCAGTTCAAGGAGTCACAAACCCTCTTGTTGGTAAGACAAGGGACAAGGTAACCTAATGCTTTCATGGACGTCATCATGTGTGTGTTTCACTCTATGTCTATGGATATCCTTGTTTGTTCCTTGTGGCACTAACCCATGTAGGTATTGAAAGTGCAACTCACTCCAATGGATTGCTTCAAATGATCTACATCAACAATGAGCATCCATATCTTCGATATCTACATGAAGTCATCATCGACAAAACCCAAGGTTAGTTCATCCCTCCTAGGGGGGATATCACATCTAGGGGGAGATTTACACTAAGAATTGAGCTAAAGCAACTCTAATGGTGTGAACACAACAATGCTTTATGTAAAAGTGGTAACCCCACTTGTGCTTAAACAATGAGTATGACCTATGATCAAATGTTCTCATTTGGCTCCTAAGTCAATATACTCATAGATAGATGACCTAGTCATCACTAATTGCTTGATAGATGCTAGAGTGATTGTGCATGCTTTGCCACATTTTTCATTTGCTATTTTATTGTGTGAGCATGTTGGTTGCATACTTTTCTCATTTGAGGACATCCTTTTGTTGCTTTGATTGTTTGGAGTTTCTTCTTTTTGCCAAATGGATGGACAAGAATGCCTAAGGAGTCCCTCTAGCTATTTATGATTTTCTCTTCTCAAACTCTATTCATGGTACATCACAAAGTTTGATCTAAGTCAAATTCAAACCCTCTATGTGAGGAGCACTCGGAGTCCCGTTTTGTCATAGACTTAAAACTTAGAAAACTTCTCTGTGTATTTCGGTCTGACCGACTCCTCCATTTCGTTCACACCGAGTTCACTGGGTTGATCAATTTTTCAATCTCGATGCAACCGATTAGAACCTTTCGGTCTCACCGAGTTGCAGTAACTGCTTGCGATTCTGCGTCTTGATGCCACCGAGTTGTTCCACTCGGCCACACCTACAGTGTCAGAATATATATACTGACGGGCTAGATTTTGGAAATCACTTCAAAACCTCTTCGCCCGCGTGTGTCCTGCTTTGCCTCTCGGGTCTCCGGATCATCACCTCGTCACCAGCGACCTCCCGCCGCTGGTCTCCGCCACCGTCAACGGATTTCAACACCGCCATTGCCACCATGGAGAACTCACCGTCGAACTAGGGTATGAGTTCGACCCCTTATGCATTATTTTTACCTCCGATTCGGAGCACAAGGTCAATGCCATGTTCTTTACCACGTATGAGATCGATCCATCCATAGAGAACTTCCATTAGGCTAGATTTGAATTGAAAATTTAGGGTTAGGTTTCCGCCAGACTCATCTCGGACCGACCGAGTTGTAGGAATCGGCTTAGGCCAAAGCACAAGTGTTTTTCGGTCTGACCGAAAGTTACGAATCAGTGTGACCGATACCAGGACTTTGTGAAACCCTAGCAAACTCGGAGTCACCGAACTTTGTCTCGGTCTGACCGATTCCACATGTTTAGACTCCAAAGTTGCTTCGGTATCACCGAGTTTTACAAATAGGTAGCTCCGAAGTGCTTCATGTAGAAAACTAAAACTAAGTTTTTGACTCATTCTTTTTGCAAAAACTCTGCACTTTGTGATGCTCATCTACTCTACCTCATCTATATCTATTCACAGGGTTTGTTGTCAGTTTGCTTGCCAGAATGTCTGACCAGAGTGATAGCCAGAGCAAATCAGAAGAGCAAGTGAACATGAGTGAGGGCACTAGTCCCTCTAGCATCTCTGATGATGCCAGCAGGAGCACTCCAAGCAATTTTCCCAAGGCAGCTACAAGGACAAGGAAGAAGAGAACCTCAGATTCAGAGGATGAGGACTATGTGGCTGCTGAGGAGGAAGTAAGCTCCAAGAAGAAAGTGCTAAAAAGGAATATGGAACTGATGCTGCAATAAAACCTGGTATGCACAATAAGGCACCTGCCAAGAGAGTTCCCATGTCAAAGGCCAGAACCTCCACTCGGGAAACTATGGTCTTCACACTTGAGCAAAGATCAGGTGAAGAAGGGAAGAAGAGGGTCAGAAAAACTACAGCTAGAGTGATTGAAAATCCATCTATGAGGAAGGATTCTGCAAGTGAGGAGGAAGAGGAAGAAGAGGTTGCTGCTCAAGCACCTCCTGCTAAGGCACAGAAGCTGATGGGGGATGCCATCAAGTCTGGGGAAGATCCTTCAAAGCCCAAGACAACCCCCAAAGCTCCAACTCGAGCTCCAAAGAGAAGCACCAGGAACATACCTGCAACAAAGAAGAACAAGGCCCCAGTGCCTGAAGCTGCAGAAGAAGTTGAAGCCCAAGTGCTTAGGAAGCTCAAACCCAAGATTCCAGACCACAATGACAGTCACCCAGTTGCTGAAAATATGAAGGAAAGAAAGGATGCTGGTCTCAGAAAATGGAGATAAGCATATCCATATGCTGTGAGGAGGTGGAATGCAGTGGACTACAGGTTCCACACCAAAGAGCAACATGATTTTTATGAGACAGTCTTGCTTGACAAGAAGCCCATAGTTAGTGATATGAGATGGGTGGATTGGAAATACAATGATGCAAATGCTGATCATTTCCCAAGAGTACATGAAAGTTTCAAAGCAAATGGTGTTGATGACTTTGTTGGTCAGAAGTTCACCAAATAAAATGATGAGCTCATTATGCAATTCTATTCAAGAGCTCACTTCTATCCAGATGGAAGGATTGTGTAGATGACAGAAGGGCTGAGGCACCAATCAATAGTTGATGAGTGGGCTAGACTCATAAATGCCCATGAAGAAGAAGAAAATGATATAGATGTGTACGCTGAGAAGAAGAAAGATCATAGCACCATGTCCAATATGTATAAGGAGATTCCAAACAAGGCCTTGGAGACACATAAGTTTGAGTCAGTCTACTATTTGTTGGCTGGTTTGGTCACCATAAACACCATCTTGAGGCACACTTTGTTGCCCAAATCTGGAGATCACAGGATGATCAGAGGCCATTCCATCAACTTGCTGCAGTTGTTTGATGTTGTGCCACAGAAGTTCAAGGTCATGAGCTTGATTATTGAGACAATCAAAAGGACACCAACTGACCAGAACAGATCTTGTGGATATGCTCCACACATCCAAGAGCTAATCAATTCCAAGATGAAGCAAGGAGTGTATCTTTGGACAAAGAACATATTCCCTTGTTGCTTGACTATGAGGACAACACAGTTGTCATGGATGCTGAAGATCCATCCTCAGTTGCAGCTCATGAGAAGAAGGAGAAAGCCAGAGCAGAAAAAGCAGCAAAGATGCCAAGTGCAGCAGAGGCTTCAGAAGTCTTTCTCAAGTCAAAGCAAGACCAGCTTGGATTTCTGATTCAAGCAACCCTGAGGATTGAGAAAGGACTAGCTACTCTGACTAAGAACTAGGAGAGCTTGGGGGGATCATTGAGACAAAATTCTATGACCTAGACTTGAAAGTGACTGAGATACAGACAGCTGTTGAAGAAATCCAGGAAGAAGCACAGGAGAGGAAGGGCAAAGCTACTACACAGGTGTTCCACAGAGTTCCTAGGGCACACAGGTCTGTAGCAGTGCTAGTGACAGACACTAGAGCTACAACTTCAGCACCTGCAGCCACTGCTCCCACAGCTCCAGTTGCCCCTCCAGTGGCAACCCCTCCAGCTCTAACATCATCTACAGATGCATTCATCCTTGGAGTCATCTCAACACCTCCTTCCGAAGATCAAGCCTAGAGAGACGCATAGCACTATGCATTTTTGAGCTTTTTGGTAACTTGTTGCCAAAGGGGGAGAAAGTGTATAGATCATAGGCTTCGGAGAGAGAGAGAGATTTGTCTCTTTCTGCTACTTATTCGCTTTGCTTGCTTTGTTTGCTTGTGAGATACATTATGTCTATGTGTGTGTGAGATACTTTGTATGATCATGTGCTTGATCATATCACACCTTATGCTTATGCTTGAATGATGACATTATCTACCTCTTGTATGATCATTCACTTTGCCTTGGTGATGAGTGCTTGTTCTTATTTATTATCATTTTGAGCGCTCCACCAAGATATATGTGACATGGAAGAGTAACCCATGATCTTAATAGATTGTGCATTTGTAGTCCAAAGCAAATTTTAAACAATGCACAAATTTAGGGGGAGTTCTTGCTTATCACATACTTCTCAAAACGACAATGTACTTCATTCTTATTATCATTTGTCAAAGCTTTGATCTATATGTTGTCATCAATTACCAAAAAGGGGGAGATTGAAAGTGCAACTAATCCCTGGGTGGTTTTGGTAATTCTTAACAACATATAGTTCATTGAACTAATGCTATTTCAAGATAATCATTTCAGAACGTTCAATGATTGGAATGGCATGGACTAGAGATGTGGACCCCTCAAAATGCAAAGGACATATATTGGCAACAAGCTCAAGACTCTATATTTTCATTTTAGTGATCCAAGATCACATTGAGTCCATAGGAAAGCCAATACTATTAAAAGGGGATGAGCTGTTGCTTAATGGGTTACTTGCTCAAAATGCTTAGTGATATGCTCCAAAACCCTCAACCACTTTCTCATTTCCACATATGTTCTAAACATAAAAGTCAAATTCGGCCCCACCGATTTGATCTATCCGGCGCCACCGAGTTTCATTTGACATAGCCAATGCCACAAACCCTAGTTACTTTGGTCTCACTGAGATGGGATTGCAAACTCTTTGTTTCCTTTTTGTAACATTTCGGTCTCACCGAAATGAGCAAATCAGTCCCATCGAGTCTGCATTGCAAACTTCTTGTTTCCTTTATGTAACACTTCGGTCCCACCGAAGTGAGCGAATCGGTCCCATTGAGTTTGCCTGACCAACCCTCTATGTACCTATTGCTGAAATAGGTCCCATCGAGTTTATGCGATCGGTCACACCAAGATTACGGTATGCCCTAACCCCTGCACATCGGTCTCACCGAGATGACTATATTGGTCCCATCAAAAATCCTAACGTTCACATTTTTACCTGGATCGGTCTGACCGAGTTTGTTGATTCGGTCCCACCGAGTTTGGGAATCTGTGTGTAATGGTTAGATTTTGTGTGGAGGCTATATATACTCCTCCACCCACTCTTCATTTGGTGAGGAGAGCCATCAGAACGTACCTACACTTCCACTCCTCATTTTCTAAGAGAGAACCACCTACTCATGTGTTGAGACCAAGATATTCCAATCCTACCATATGAATCTTGATCTCTAACCCTCCCCAAGTTGCTTTCCACTCAAATCATTTTTCCACCATAGCCAAATCTGTGAGAGAGAGTTGAGTGTTGGGGAGACTATCGTTTGAAGCACAAGAGCAACGAGTTCATCAACAACACACCATCTATTACCTTTTGGAGAGTGGTGTCTCCTAGATTGGTTAGGTGTCACTTGGGAACCTCAGTCATGATTGTGGAGTTGAACCAAGGAGTTTGTAAGGGCAAGGAGATCGCCTACTTCATGAAGATCTACCCTGGTGAGGCAAGTCCTTCGTGGACGATGGCCATGATGGGATAGACACGGTTGCTTCTTCGTGGACCCTTCGTGGGTGGAGCCCTCCGTGGACTCGTGCAGCCGTTACCCTTCGTGGGTTGAAGTCTCCATCAATGTGGATGTACGATAGCACTACCTATCAGAACCACACCAAAAATCTTCGTGTCAACATTTGTAAGTGAATCTAGTACCCTTAGTGATTTTGGTGTATTGAAGACTTATAGGTTAAGGGACTAATATGTTTGTGAGTGTACACAGGCTCTATAAGTCAATCAGGAGTTTGATATTTACAGTGAAAGTCGACCCCTAAAAATGAATGTCTTCGGTTGAAGACTTTGGTTCTCTTGAAGACTTTGAAAGTGAAGAAATTGGTGTGTCCTTGAAGACTTCGATATTCATGCGAGGAATCTGAAGCGTGAAGACTTTTGTTTTCGTAGTTTCTTTTTCTTCTTCTTGAGTCATAGGAAACACCGTACCGTTAAAGGGGGTCGAGGTAATACTAAGGAAACAGATTTCCAAGTGATACTCATCTCAAAATCCTACGCCTACACAATCCTTTGAGTGAAACCATTGGAAATCTCATATCAGTTCAGTCAATTTCTTCAGTGACAGAGACGAAGATCTTCTGGTCTCTAAGGAATTTGTTCGGACTGAGGAGTTAGGAATTCACCGGTGTGAATTGCCTACACAGTGAGGAACATGATAGCCCTGAGGAATTCAAACCTCAAATCCGACCGTTGTTGTGCTACGCGCCAGCTGTCCAAAATATCCTACCACCTAACGGTCATATCAGACAAGGGCATTTATGTCTTATCATGTTAGGATGCTCCCTAGGCTATAAATAGCCGCCCCCTACAACCACTAGTTGGTTGGCTGCTCCAAGAGAACTGACATTTGTCAATTAAGAGCATCCCTTCCTCCGAGGACTTTGAGCGAAATTCATCGAGTGAGGAAAACCCAAACCTGCAAACCCCAAAGTGATTGAGCATCACTGAAGAGATTGTTCCTGTGTGGAACCGATGCTTGTTACCTTTGAGGACTGTGTATCCTTCAGACGGTTAGGCGTCATGGTCTGAGCATCCAAGAGGAATTGTGAATTGTCGAGTGACCAAGTCAGTGAAGGTTTGGAAGTCACTTATGAAGACTTACCACTACTGTTGGGCGAGGTCTGTGTGATCTTAGATCAAGGAGAATACGGTGAGGACTATGTGTCCGGGACTGTGTGTCTTGGAGTTCAAATACTCAGCCACTCCAACCAGACGTACAACTGTCACAGCAGTTGGAACTGGTCTACCAAATCATTGTCTTCACCAAGCCAACTGGTTCTATTTACTCAACCCTTTCATTTCCTTAGTTATGTGTTGATGAACCATGTCATTACTGTTTGGAGACTTTGACTGAAGAATTTCTCTATTTCCTCAATCCTATTTCTTCAGTCTGTTTGTCTTCATCCTGCTTATCCTATGTTTACGCTTTCTGTACTTTGTGTTTGTCTTTCATTTCATCATGATGACTATGTTGTTACTCTATTTTGCCTATACCTAAGTACTTATTCCGCTGCAAGTAGTTCTTCACTTAGGAATTTCCTCACCCTGAAATTCCTCAGTGAAGAATTCATAAAAATCGCCTATTCACCCCCCCTCTAGTCGACGTAACACACTTTCAATTGGTATCAGAGCAAGGTACTCCCTTGTTCTGTGTGATTTTGGTTTAACCGCCTGGAGTTTTAGTTATGTCCACTGCAGGTATGATCAAGGTCTCGGATAGGTGTTCTACCTTTGATGGGACGGACTACCCCTACTGGAAGAACAAGATGCGTATGCATCTTCAAGCAATTGATAATGATCTTTCGTATGTTGTGGAAAATGGCGTCCCCTCGGTCACTCCATCTCTGAATGCTACTGATGTTATGAGATTCAAGCAACTCGATTCTCAAGTGAAGAATATCATATGTGGCCATCTGAGCAAAGGACAGTACGGCAGAGTGAGTGCACTGGAAACTGCTAAGCTGATTTGGGACAGGCTGTCCAAGGTGAACGAAGGAGTCTCAACTCAACGTGACTCCCGAGTTGATGTTCTTCGCAATCTCTTCAACCGCTTCAAAAGACTCAACAACGAAAATGTTCAGCAAACCTTCGGTCGCTGCTACGTCTTGAGCTTGCGTTGGTTTTCCTCAAAGAGGAGAGGGTGATGCCGCAAAGTGTAGCATAAGTATTTCCCTCAGTTTTGAGAACCAAGGTATCAATCTAGTAGGAGGCTCCTGAAAAGTCCCACGCACCTACACGAACAAACTGAGAACTCGCAACCAACGCAATAAAGGGGTTGTCAATCCCTTCACGGCCACTTGTGGAAGTGAGATCTAATAAAGATAGTATGATAAGATAAATATATTTTTGGTATTTTTGATATAGATGCAAAAAGTAAAGATGCAAATAAAGGTAGATTGAAAGCAAATATGATAAGAGATAGACCCGGGGGCAATAGGTGTCACTAGAGGCTTCTCTCAAGATAGCATAAATATTACGGTGGGTGAACAAATTACTGTCGAGCAATTGATAGAAAAGCGCATAGTTATGAGATTATCTAGGCATGATCATGTATATAGGCATCACGTCCATAACAAGTAGACCGACTCCTTCCTGCATCTACTAATATTACTCCACACATCGACCGACTCCTGCCTGCATCTAGAGTATTAAGTTCATAAGAACAGAGTAACGCATTAAGCAAGATGACATGATGTAGAGGGATAAACACATGCAATATGATATAAACCCCATCTTGTTATCCTCGATGGCAAGAATACAATACGTGTCTTGCAACCCTTTCTATCACTGGGTAAGAACACTGCAAGATTGGACCCAAAGCTAAGCACTTCTCCCATGGCAAGAAAGATCAATCTAGTAGGCCAAACCAAACTGATAATTCGAAGAGACTTGGAAAGATAACTCAATCATACATAAAAGAATTTAGAGAAGATTCAAATATTATTCATAGATAAACTTGATCATAAACCCACAATTCATCGGATCTCGACAAACACACCGCAAAAAGAGTTTACATCGAATAGATCTCCACAAGAGAGGGGGAGAACATTGTATTGAGATCCAAAAAGAGAGAAGAAGCAATCTAGCTAATAACTATGGACCCGTAGGTCTGTGGTAAACTACTCACAACTCATCGGAGGGGCAAGGATGTTGATGTAGAGGCCCTCCGTGGTTGCTTCCCCTCCGGCAAAGTGCCGGCAAGGGCTCCAAGATGGGATCTCGCAGATACAGAAGGTTAGGACGGTGGAGATTGTGTTTCGTGGTGCTCCTGGATGTTTTCGGGGTACGTAGGTATATATAGGAGGATGAAGTATGTCAGGACCCCGACTCAATGCCACACGATCTAGCAAGTAACACCTCATATCACTTTGCGGCCTCACGCACGGTATTCCCACGGGTGTCGCCTTACCTTTGCCCGGGACCGTTTGCGCCTTTTGGCACACGTATATGATAGTGTCGCTAGCATCCATATGATAAGGAGCCCGGGCTGACATGGCTAGTCATAAACCCAAAGTTGCACAAACTTACAGGGACAGGCATCCATGACCCAACATCGAACGTGTCGGTCATCAGCGAGTGAATCCAGGCTGTAGCACTGGGCTAGCAGGGCTCCGGTGAACCGGGCTGTAGCGGGCTAACAGGACTCCGGTATTCATCGCGTGACATTTCCCCGAAGGGACAGACACAGGAACGAAGAAGGACACATGTCGGCCAGCCTAAGTGTTCCAGAGCAGTAGCAAGCTACCATGGCTCAGTGAAAGCACTAGGAGACATTTCCTAGTAAGAGAGGCTACTAAGGATAAACAACTAGATAGTCAGATCCCACACATAGCAAGCATTTCAATAATATGCACACAATATGCTCGATATGTGCAAATACAACATGGCATCACAACATGACTCTACAACTCAAGTATTTTATTCAATAGGCTCCGAGGAGCGAGATATTACAAACATGGGTCTCATGACCCAACATTCAGAGCATACAAGTCAAAGCACAAGCGGAAGCTCAACATGTCTGAGTACAGACATCTACAAATGAAAAAGGCTGAGAAGCCTGACTATCTACTAGATCCTGCCGAGGGCACAAGATCATAGCTGAGGTAACAAGCTAAACGTCAAAGTCCACGTGAAACTGCTAGTGAGACCAAAGTCTCTCTACAAAAACATAAAATAGGCAAACGTGAGTACAAATGTACCCAGCAAGACTTACATCAGAACTAACTACATATGCATCATTATCAACAAAGGGGATGGTGGGGTTTAACTGTAGCAAGCCAGCTTTGACTCGGTGGCTATCCTGAACTACGACTGCAAGTAACTCTTTTGAGGTGGCGCACACGAGTCCACATATTCACCATATCAATACTCCACTATGGATATGCTCCCGTCTCCCTACGAGAACGCCATCCATAGCACTCACGCTTATCTTGCGTATTTTGGAGTATCCACTTTCACTTGTCTATGAACTGTACAGGCAACCCAGAAGTCCTTTACCGCGGACACGGCTATTCGAATAGATGATGTTAACCCTGCAGCGGTGTACTTCTTCACACACGCTCTCGCCGCTTACCGCCATTTACACGTCATGTATCTCGGCAACATTCAAGCGGAAGCCTGGCGAGGGTGTCGGCCACGACCTGACTAACCACACAAGACTCTAATCCAGGTTTATCGCCTATTCGGGTTCCATCCGCAAGGAGATCCGGCCGGGGTGTTGCTCACGGCCCCAAACGATGTGTGCAGGGTTCCCGAGCCCACCATCCGGGTGCCACTCGGTACACCAGGCCACATGTGCCTAGTCTGTCCCAAGCCCACCCTGTCGGGTGCCACTTGGTAGAAAAATAGCTCTACCTACAAACACCAGAAACAAGTTGCGACTCCTGGACAGAGATCAAGTTGGTTAATAAGTCGAGAGGGGTCGAGTTACCGAAACCCAATGTGTGGTAGTAACTATTCATGGATCACAAACACAGAACTCAGTTCCTGAGGATGGCTGCAATGAGACAACCCACCATGTACTCCTACATGGCCTCTCACCGCTACCTTTACCAAATTGTGTTCACACACTTAGCTCTCAACAGTAGGACATGTTCACCACATTCCAATTCATCCCCATGAGTCAGACCTGACTTAACTCTAAGCAGTAGCAGGCATGACAAACAAGCATGAATGAGTAGGCACATCAGGGCTCAAACAACTCCTACTCATGCTAGTGGGTTTCATCTATTTACTGTGGCAATGACAGGTCATGCAGAGGATAAAGGGGTTCAACTACCGTAGCAAGTAACAGTTGAATCGTTGTTGTCCTAATGCAGTAAAAGAGAGTAGGAGCGAGAGAGTGGGATTGTATCGGAATGAACAAGGGGGTTTTGCTTGCCTGGCACTTCTGAAGATAGTAATAGCTCTTCATCGGTGTCATCAAACTCATCGTCGGAACCACGTCTATCGAGAGGGGACAAACACCGACAAACAAGAGGGAACACAATCAATGCAATGCACAATATGATGCATGATCATGACATGGCAAAATGAGTGTGTTGGCCTAATGCAACTATAACCAGGGTGGTTTGACTCATTTTGAACCAAAGATTCAACTTCAAACTCAAACTATGAATTCAAATAGTTCATTATCATGTTTTGATCTAAACAGCAACGTTAAGTTGTTTAAACTTGCATGAAACCAGTGCATATGGATAGATTGGATTTTTCTGATCATTTTTCATATATAAATTATTTCATTTGGAGTTACGATTGAATTTCTATGAATTTTAGAAGTTTATACAATTTTCTGGGATTTTTGGAATTATTTTAAATACAGAAAATTACCTACTGCGTCAGCATTGCGTCACTATGACGTCAGGGGTCAACGGGGCCGGTCCAGGTCAAACTGACCAGTGGGTCCCACGTGTCAGTGGTTATCTAAACTAACTAAATTAGTATTAGTTTAACTCCTAATCTACCTTTGACCAGGGGTGAGGCCCACATGGTCAAATGGGTCAAACCCACCGGCGACATGACGCCGGCGAGGCCAGACGCGGTGGCGAGCTGCGGAAACACTGCTCAGGGTGCTATTTGCCGTCGGTTTGCTCCTGCGCGCTCCTAGGAGTGAGCCGCATCAGCTGGTGGTGGTGGCTGAGCTCGAGATGGCCGGGAACGGCGCCGGCGATGACCACCGCGGCGGCCGGAGCTCGGGTTCCAGCGGGCGCAGGGCTGCAGCTCGCGTACGGGTGAACGGGGCGGCACGAGAGGCATCTAGGGGCAGCAGAGTCACACCTGTGCCACGGGGGCAAGCATGGGAAGCTCGGGAGTGCGGGCTCGCCGGCCATGGAGGACGGCGGCCTCGGTTGCTCATAGGGCAGAAGCTAGAGGAGGAACACGCCAACGGGGAGAGGGGCGAGAGGTGCAGGATCTCACAGGGAGGCAGAGGAGATGGTCGGCGAGCTCGGGGACGACTTGGAGACGGTGAATCGGAGCCGGCGATCTTCGGTGCCCGTCGATGAAGACGACGATGATGGCGTCACTGCAGGGCTCCCGGCGTCGTGTGTGCTGACGAAGATGACGTACGCGATGAGTGCGGAGCTTACAGACAAGTGGGGAGGCAAGGGGAGGCCAGTGGTCACGGCGGCAGCGAACGGCGGCGATGGCTGCGCTCGGTGGCTGCGCACAAGGGAAGCAGGGGAGGGGAGAGAGAGCAGCGAGTGAGGGAGGCGAGAGAGGGGTCATGGGGCGTCTCAAGCAGCTCCTCGACGCAAGATGAGGCGCAGAAGGCGTCGACAACGCGAAGCAGGAGGTGGCCTCGCGCGTGCTCGGCGGCGGTGCGCTGTCCCCCTCCTCTGCCTACTGGCAAAGGTAGGTGGTGACTGGCATGGGCCAGGTGGGCCGGCCCAGTCCAGGTAAGTGGCCTGGGGCCTCTTCTCTCTCTCTCTCTCTTCTCTGTTTTCTATTTTCTTTTCTGCAATTTGTTTTGGGTTTAGTTTTAACACCAAACCATTTTATAAAATCCTGAAAATAATTATGTGGCTAGAACTAGAATATACCAAACCACATAAAATGTTCCAGAATTATTGGACATACATTAATTATATAAAAAAATATATCCAATGCAAATAGTTATTGGATTAATTCAAAGGCCCAAAATAAATGTTTCTGAGATACCAAAAATATTGGTTTGAATTTTACCTCTTGCCAATATTTTTAGAGACTAAGAGGAACATTTTCTTGGACTCATTTGATGAGATTTAAATGTTGGTTATTTTTAGAGGTTTTTCTGAGGCTTTTGAAAATTCCTCAATTCAAGTTTCATTTGAATTTAAACATGATGCTCACATGGAAACTAGCATAGGTCAGACCAAAATTAGGGATGTGACAACTCACCCCCACTAAACAAGAATCTCATCCCGAGATTCCAGATGTGAGGTAAGAAGACAAAGGGAACGCTAAGTAACACAAACTTCATGATCCAACTAACTTCTCGAGGTTGTTGATTTGTCGACTCAAATTGATCTTGGCGTCTTTGCTTTCAAGATCTTCATCCAGCACGAAGACAAAAGAGCGAAACATGTCCACATGGATGGGTCATCTTAGTGATCACAAGATTAACTCACGGAATGAGATGTAGAAACATCTCTCGAGCTGAGATACGAAGCATTCATCCAAAGGGATGGAGTGGAACAGATGTTGAAGGTTCACTAGGTAGACAACAATTCCACACTTAAGAAGGTGGTGATTGGTTGTCAGCGTAGCGAGGAGTTGAGTTGCCATGATACCATAACGAGACATCTTAGAGGAGGTGGCTCGTAGAATCATCCCTTAAGTGGCAAAAAGAATTACCTTTGATTCAAAGATCATTGAAACTCTTTATACCAACTTAAGGCAAATCACAATCGATCATTTGAAAGAGTTCGGATGAAGGACATACCCGAACTAGGATGAATGATGTGGATTACCTTGTTGAAGACAAAACCATATATGATTTTACTTATCATCGGAGATGGATGGGGCCCATGGGAGAATGGCACATTGGCAGTGCAAGCTGGGAACAAATTGCAAATGCTGGGAATGATTCTGGTAACTGAGGAGAAACCCAACAGTAGAGAGTGAGTCCACTGTTCGAAGGGTTGTAGCATAACCGGGGAAACTGAGAACAATCCCAGTTAGAACTATGATAGCACCTAGTGCTTGTGCGTGCTCTCAAGAACTTGAGCATCTCCATAATCATCAAGGTTTTACCAACATCCGTGTCAAGGGTGCTGACAACACAACATACTACCATGATGAATAGCGATGGATGATGCAGGTGCAAAGGAAGATAACACTTTCTCAGATTTCACCTTAGTGATACCAAGGGAACAAAATCTCAATGATCGACCGAGAGACATTAAGCACTCCGCTTTTAATGTTCTCCTTGATGTACTAGCGTATCCCATTCATAGATATGGTTTGATATCTAGAACATCAAGTAAAGGTCGGACTTCGGGAACACAAAAAAATCCATAAGGGACAATTAGGGAGTAAATCCTGTGAAATTCTTATGGGGAGGTGGCCAACTTCCTCAAACAAGATACTACAATAATAGGTCTTTCGGTTGGGTGTGTTGGCCACGACATCCACTTTACCGGTTACGGTGAGACCAATATCATAGTCCTTGGGAAACGTTCCAACCATCATATCAGCCTGAGATTCAGATCTGGTTGGTGTCAGAATATTCCAGACTCATCGAGTCTAGAAAGAAAAATGAAAGTTTGCAACACAAATTGACGAGACGACGTTGCGAGATTCTCGGGAAATGGACTACGGTAGTAAGCTCCAAAACATGAGTTGGTTCTGCTACAAACATGTGAACACATTGTCCCAGACAAGCATGACCACGTAGTAGTCTTATAATAAAACACGACCGAGTTCCAGAGGGGAACCATCATTAATGATATCGAAGTCTCCGCGCGGTAATCTAAAGTATTTACTTTAAAACAGACTCCTTTATCTGGAACAAATCAATCAGTGGCTTGGCGTGCTAGGGATACATGTGGAATGAAGGTTGCAAGTCTCCAACCCATAGAATACTTCGCACATATGCATGACCGATTTGGGATGATTCCAAAGGAAGCAACATTGTCTTTCTCGAATCCACGGCGGCAACTTACACCAAGTGCACGTAAATTAGAGGAAGTCACTTCTTTCGTCCGAACATATACCTCATGAACGGAACACAAAGATAATGCTTACACAAGTTTCCAACACTAGCCTGATGTTCATCATGAATTATGGAGGAGATAAAATGCTGCTGATGGGCTCAACAACAAGTCATCGGGATTTCCATATAAATGGAATTCCACAATTATGAGATCAAGTGATAGCATTGGTCAGAACCAAAAGATATAATGGTGTATGCTCGAGGAAAATCCACGAGTAAGACAACATTATGAATATCGTTGGTTCTGCTTTGATTTGAGGATAGACCACACTCAAATCAAAGTTTTGGCATGACAATAGGTACAACAACTGATCACAAGAATCAATCGATGAAGATATAATCTTTCTTCAACACACATACAAGATATCCCCATTAAATGAACTAAATCGAACAAGCTTCTATCTTCCAACTCTCTAAGTTGTCGTTCAGCTTAACAAACTAGCTCAGGGGTACCCAACACACATTCTTGGAGAAGGGGTGGTTACAAGCAACCAACTTGCTCACGAACTCAACATAGCGGTCAGGTGACGACATGGTGATACCTCCGAGAGGATATTCGGAAAATCACGAACCACCCGTATGTTACTAAGCTCGAGAACAATCTTGCTTTTCAAGGCAAGACGACATGATCAGAAGAGCAAGGGATTCAATCCTAACTCAAGATCGAAGAGTGCACCAGAAATAAGGACAAGGTAGCACAATCAATCCTAGAATAGTGATTTGATAACCAACACGCTAAGAGTGAGAGTATTGTCCATTAACTACCAAGCAAACCGTTGCTAGGAGTATTGATTTCACACATCACAATTCACTTGTCGGCATTCCGGTTACAAGAACACGGAACCAAGGGATGAACAATGATGGCAAGAAGTATCACTGTATCAAGAGTTCATAGGATGGTGTGCAGTTCCCATGGCATTCTTGATGTAAAGATGGTAATACTCCAAGGTAGAACAGAACAAAATCTGGAATTGCATTTTGATCTGCGGAGTACAACTACTTTGACCCAATTCTGGATATGGATGAGCTACTGGAGTTTGTTTCTCCTAGTCATTCCGGAATAGAATGGTTTGATGGACCATAAGGGTAATAAGCATCGATGAACGAATGCATACTTACTCTTGACTATCAATTGATAGACGAAGGTCAGAAGACAAGTAAAGAGGGACAACTCAAAGGAACATATGATTTTCTGAGTTGTCGATGCATGGATTAGCATGTCGAACGAGTTCAACATATTTCTTCCGGATAACCCATGTAGAAGGTTAGAACTGGCAGAGTCACAATATAGACTGGAGAAAACTCGTCAAGAGCACTCTTATTGTGATCTTTTGGTTTAGCGGGGAACTTCTGCCATAAACAGTTCATGGTATTTGGAGAACGATATACCACAAACCTCAAGAACTATCGCAAGGTTACTAATAACCTAAAGGAACTAGCAAACACTATCAACATGAAGTAAGTAGGATGAATCTCGGGTTCAAGAACCCAGGAATAGAATGCCCACTAACTAGGTGGCATCACGGGATGCTTTCGAGAATGATAGCCAGAATGATCACACTGGAAGCACAAAACATGGCAAGATTACCTGGTGATCCTCTAAGACACCTAGGGTCATAATAATAGCTCCAACATATATGTCGAGGCAACAGAGTACCTCAACTCACTAGTGAGTGTGCTTATTCTGACCAAAAGGACATCGGGAACGGGAGGAAGGATTTACAAATGCATCAGATTGTTTAGACACCGGGATGACTCGGACAGCATAACGGCTGTAAATGCTCAAAAAGATTGGATACATGCTACAAAAATGGTGGCATAACCACTCAGAAGCACAATATCAAGGTTTCAAGATCAACAGTTAACATATGGAAATAGTAGGAACTGAACCGAGGCTTAAGTCCAACAAAGGTCTACGGAATTAGTAACACGTGATCCTGATAGAAAGAGGAGAAAGCCTAGTTCCTTAACCCCGTAGGAGAGATACGATGACTCAGATCAGAGGGCATAAGGTAAAGGAGTAAAAAGAGCCTTACGTTCCATCCCACAATCAATTCCCTTATATAACTAAAGCATTTCTAGACTCAACTTCGACCAGTTTGGCTTGGTAATCCTACAGGCAGTCAGGCTCTGATACCAAAACTGTCAGGACCCCGACTCAATGCCACACGACCTAGCATGTAACACCTCATATCACTTTGCGGCCTCACGCACGGTATTCCTACGGGTGTCGCCTTACCTTTGCCCGGGACCGTTTGCGCCTTTTGGCACACGTATATGATAGTGTCGCTAGCATCCATATGATAAGGAGCCCGGGCTGACATGGCTAGTCGTAAACCCAAAGTGGCACAAACTTACAGGGACAGGCATCCATGACCCAGCATCGAACGTGTCGGTCATCAGCGAGTGAATCCAGGCTGTAGCACTGGGCTAGCAGGGCTCCGGTGAACCGGGATGTAGCGGGCTAACAGGACTCCAGTATTCATCGCGTGACATTTCCCCGAAGGGACAGACACGGGAATGAAGAAGGACACATGCCGGCCAGCCTAAGTGTTCCGGAGCAGTAGCAAGCTACCATGGCTCAGTGAAAGCACTAGGAGACATTTCCCGGTAAGAGAGGCTACTAAGGATAAACAACTAGATAGTCAGATCCCACACATACCAAGCATTTCAATAACATACACACAATATGCTCAATATGTGCAAATACAACATGGCATCACAACATGACTCAACAACTCAAGTATTTTATTCAATAGGCTCCAAGGAGCGAGATATTACAAACATGGGTCTCATGACCCAACATTCAGAGCATACAAGTCAAAGCACAAGCGGAAGCTCAACATGTCTGAGTACAGACATCTACAAATGAAAAAGGTTGAGAAGCCTGACTATCTACTAGATCCTGCCGAGGGCACAAGATTGTAGCTGAGGTAACAAGCTAAACGTCAAAGTCCACGTGAAACTGCTAGTGAGACCGAAGTCTCTCTGCAAAAACATAAAATAGGCAAACGTGAGTACAAATGTACCCAGCAAGACTTACATCAGAACTAACTACATATGCATCATTATCAACAAAGGGGGTGGTGGGGGTTAACTGCAGCAAGCCAGCTTTGACTCGGTGGCTATCCTGAACTATGACTGTAAGTAACTCTTTTGAGGTGGCGCACACGAGTCCACATATTCACCATATCAATACTCCACTATGGATCCGCTCCCGTCTCCCTACGAGAACGCCATCCATAGCACTCACGCTTATCTTGCGTATTTTAGAGTATCCACTTTCACTTGTCTATGAACTGTACAGGCAACCCAGAAGTCCTTTACCGCGGACACGGCTATTCGAATAGATGATGTTAACCCTGCAGGGGTGTACTTCTTCACACACGCTCTCGCCACTTACCGCCATTTACACGTCATGTATCTCGGCAACCTTCAAGCGGAAGCCTGGCGAGGGTGTTGGCCACGACCTGACTAATCACACAAGACTCTAATCCAGGTTTATCGCCTATTCGGGTTCCATCCGCAAGGAGATCTGGCCGGGCTGTCGCTCACGGCCCCAAACGATGTGTGCAGGGTTCCCGAGCCCACCATCCGGGTGCCACTCGGTACACCAGGCCACGTGTGCCTAGTCTGTCCCAAGCCCACCCTGCCGGGTGCCACTTGGTAGAAGAATAGCACTACCTACAAACACCAGAAACTAGTTGCGACTCCTGGACAGAGATCAAGTTGGTTAATAAGTCGAGAGGGGTCGAGTTACCGGAACCCAATGTGTGGTAGTAACTATTCATGGATCACAAACACAGAACTCAGTTCCTGAGGACGGCTGCAATGAGACAACCCACCATGTACTCCTACATGGCCTCTCACCGCTACCTTTACCAAATCGTGTTCACACACTTAGCTCTCAACAGTAGGACATGTTCACCACATTCCAATTCATCCCCATGAATCAGACCTGACTTAACTCTAAGCAGTAGCAGGCATGACAAACAAGCATGAATGAGTAGGCACATCAGGGCTCAAACAACTCCTACTCATGCTAGTGGGTTTCATCTATTTACTATGGCAATGACAGGTCGTGTAGAGGATAAAGGGGTTCAACTACCGCGGCAAGTAACAGTTGAATCGTTGTTGTCCGAATGCAGTAAAAGAGAGCAGGAGCGAGAGAGTGGGATTGTATCGGAATGAACAAGGGGGTTTTGCTTGCCTGGCACTTCTGAAGATAGTAATAGCTCTTCATCGGTGTCATCGAACTCATCGTCGGAACCACGTCTATCGAGAGGGGACAAACACCGACAAACAAGAGGGAACACAATCAATGCAATGCACAATATGATGCATGATCATGACATGGCAAAATGAGTGTGTTGGCCTAACGCAACTATAACCAGGGTGGTTTGAGTCATTTTGAACCAAAGATTCAACTTCAAACTCAAACTATGAATTCAAATAGTTCATTATCATGTTTTGATCTAAACAGCAATTTTAAGTTGTTTAAACATGCATGAAACTAGTGCAGATGGATAGATTGGATTTTTCTGATCGTTTTTCATATATAAATTATTTCATTTGGAGTTACGGTTGAATTTCTATGAATTTTAGAAGTTTATACAATTTTCTGGGATTTTCTGAATTGTTTTAAATACAGAAAAATACCTACTGCGTCAGCATTGCGTCACTATGACGTCAGCGGTCAACGGGGCCGGTCCAGGTCAAACTGACCAGTGGGTCCCACGTGTCAGTGGTTATCTAAACTAACTAAATTAGTATTAGTTTAACTCCTAATCTAGCTTTGACCAGGGGCGGGGCCCACATGGTCAAATGGGTCAAACCCACCGGCGACATGACGCCGGCGAGGCCAGACGCGGCGGCGAGCTGCGGAAATGCTGCTCAGTGTGCTATTTGCCTCGCGGTTTGCTCCTACGCGCTCCTAGGAGTGAGCCGCATCGGCTGGTGGTGGTGGCTGAGCTCGAGATGGCCGGGAACGGCGCCGGCGATGACCACCGCGGCGGCCAGAGCTCGGCTTCCAGCGGGCGCAGGGCTGCAGCTCGCGTATGGGTGAACGGGGTGGCATGAGAGGCATCTAGGGGCAGCAGAGTCACACCTGTGCCACGGGGGCAAGCAGGGGAAGCTCGGGAGTGCGGGCTCGCCGGCCATGGAGGACGGCGGCATCGATTTCTCATAGGGCGGCAGCTAGAGGAGGAACACGCCAATGGGGAGAGGGGCGAGAGGTGCAGGAGCTCACAGGGAGGCAGAGGAGATGGTCGGCAAGCTCGGGGACGACTTGGAGACGGTGAAACAGAGCCGGCTATCTTCGGTGCCCGTCGATGAAGACGACGACGATGGCGTCACTGCAGGGCTCCCGGTGTCGTGTGTGCTGATGGAGACGACGTACGCGACGAGTGCGGAGCTTCCAGACAAGTGGGGAGGCAAGGGGAGGCCAGTGGTCACAGCGACAGCGAATGGCGGCGATGGCTGCGCTCGGTGGCTGCGCGCAAGGGAAGCAGGGGAAGGGAGAGAGAGCAGTGAGTGAGGGAGGCGAGAGAGGGGTCACGGGGCGTCTCGAGCAGCTCCACGGTGTAAGATGAGGCGCAGGAGGCATCGACAGCGCGAAGCAGGTGGTGGCCTCGCGCGTGCTTGGCGGCGGTGTGCTGTCCCCCTCCTCTGCCTACTAGCAAAGGTAGGTGGTGACTGGCATGGGCCAGGTGGGCCGGCCTAGTCCAGGTAAGTGGCCTGGGGCCTCTTCTCTCTCTCTCTTCTCTGTTTTCTATTTTCTTATTTGCAATTTGTTTTGAGTTTAGTTTTAACACCAAACCATTTTATATAATCCTGAAAATAATTGTGTGGCTAGAACTAGAATATACCATACCACATAAAATGTTCCAGAATTATTGGGCATACATTAATTATATATATATAATATATATCCAATGCAAATAGTTATTGCATTAATTCAAAGGCCCAAAATAAATGTTTCTGAGATACCAGATATATTGGTTTGAATTTTACCTCTTGCCAATATTTTCAGAGACTAAGAGGAACATTTTCTTGGACTCATTTGATGAGATTTAAATGTTGGTTATTTTTAGAGGTTTTTCTGAGGCTTTTGAAAATTCCTCAATTCAAGTTTCATTTGAATTTAAACATGATGCTCACATGGAAACTAGCATAGGTCAGACCAAAATTAGGGATGTGACAAAGTACTTCGGTGGCCGCCCGAGGGGCCCACAAGACAGGGGGCGCGCCCTACAGGGGGGGCGCCCTCCTATCTCGTGGGGCCCTCGGAGCTTTCTTAACTTGCACTCCAGGCTCTCTAGATCATATTTGTTCCAAAAATAACGCTCTCGAAGGTTTCATTCCGTTTGGACTCCGTTTGATATTCGTTTTCTTCGAAATACTGAAATAGGCAAAAAAACAGCAATATGGGTTGGGCCTCCGGTTAGTAGGTTAGTCCCAAAAATGATATAAGTGTGTAAAATAAAGCCCATAAACATCCAAAAGAGGTAATATAATAGCATGGAACAATCAAAAATTATAGATACGTTGGAGATGTATCATTCGCCTCATTGACATCTCAAATGAGCTTAAAGCACTTGGTGCCACTGATATCACCGATCATGTGGTGGTGAAGAAATTGCTGAGATCACTTGACACCTCATTTGATACCCTCGCACTAATGATTCAAGAACGAGTTGATTACAAGTCACTTGATCCCGCCGATATCCTCGAGAGGATAAACACTCATGAGTTTCAGCTTGCTGAAAAGAGAGATCTCTATGGATTGAGCTACGGAAGATCACGTGCATTGAAGGCCAAGGCAGTATCTGAGTCCGAAGCTGAGGATTCTGGTAGCAGCCTTGGTGATCCTGAAGAATTGAGCCAGGAGCTAGCAATGCTTGTGAGCAAATTCCAGAAGTTCTCTCGCCGTGGCCGTTTTGGAAAGTCTTCAAGAAATGATGATTCCTCGTCCCATGACTACAAAAAGAGAACTTGCCACAGATGCAAGAAACCTGGTCACTACATGTCTGATTGTCCTCTATGGGAAAAGGAATCAAAGAATAAGAAGTACAAAGATGACGATTCTAATTACTCAAAGAAGAAGAAGAAATCCTCAAAGTCTTCATCATCAAAATCCTCAAAGTCTTCATCTCACAAGAAGAGCAGTTCCAAGAAGGCTCGGGCATTCATTGGCAAGGAAATGGACCCTAAAGCAGAATCTGAGGATAATGTGGAAGAGGAGGAATCTGAGGAATCTGAATCTGGTGTGGCAAGCCTAGCCCTTGCCACTGCTTACGTCAGCAAGTCCATCTTCAACACTGAAGAAAATGACTTCCCCGACTCTGCTAACAAGGCCAACGATGACTATGCTCCCACCTATTGCTTCATGGCAAAAGGTGCCAAGGATGAACAACCAAAAGCTACTGAGTGGGTCCTTGACAGTGGAGGTACAAATCACATGACTAGTGACAGAAGCTTGCTGATGGACACTGATTTGTCAGAATCTCATCTGAAGCATATTGATACGTCTCCAACGTATCTGTATTCCTTTTCGATGTTTATGGGCTTTATTTTACACATTTATATCATTTTTGGGACTAACCTACTAACCGGAGGCCCAGCCCGTATTGCTGTTTTTTTGCTTATTTCAGTATTTTGAAGAAAAGGAATATCAAACGGAGTCCAAACGGAATGAAACCTTCGGGAGCGTGATTTTTGGAACGAACATGATCCAGGGGATTTGGAGTGCAAGTCAAGAAGCAGCCGAGGCGTCCACGAGAGGGTAGGGCGCGCCTCCCCTATAAGGCGCGCCCCCCTGTCTCGTGGGCCCCTCGGGCGGCCACCGACGTACTTCTTCCTCCTATATAAGCCTACGTACCCCGAAAACATCCAGAGAGCCAACGAAACACAATTTCCACCATCATAACCTTCTGTATCCGCGAGATCCCATCTTGGAGCCTTCGCCGGCGCTCTGCCGGAGGGGGAATGGACCATGGAGGGCTTCTACATCAACACCATAACCCCTCCGATGAGTTGTGAGTAGTTTACCACAGACCTTTGGGTCCATAGTTATTAGCTAGATGTCTTATTCTCTCTTTTTGGATCTCAATACAATGTTCTCCCCCTCTCTTGTGGAGATCTATTCGATGTAAACTCTTTTTGCGGTGTGTTTGTCGAGATCCGATGAATTTTGGGTTTATGATCAAGTTTATCTATGAGAAATATTTGAATCTCCTCTGAATTCTTTTATGTATGATTGAGTTATCTTTGCAAGTCTCTTCGAATTATCAGTTTGGTTTGGCCTACTAGATTGATCTTTCTTGCCATGGGAGAAGTGCTTAGCTTTGGGTTTGGCCTACTCTGTTCTTTATGAAATTAATACTCTAGATGCAGGCAAGAGTCAGTCGATGTGTGGAGTAATAGTAGTAGATGAAGGCAGGAGTCGGTCTACTTGTCACGGACGTGATGCCTATATACATGATCATGCCTAAATAATCTCATAATTATTCGCTTTTCTATCAATTGCTCGACAGTAATTTGTTCACCCACCGTAATACTTATGCTATCTTGGGAGAAGCCTCTAGTGAAACATATGGCCTCCGGGTCTATCTCTTATTGTTGGAGTCAAAACCGGCGGATCTCGGGTAGGGGGTCCCGGTCTGTGCGTCTAAGGCTAATGGTAATAGGAGGCAAGGGACACGATGTTTTACCCAGGTTCGGGCCCTCTTGATGGAGGTAAAACCCTACTTCCTGCTTGATTGATCTTGATGATATGAGTATTACAAGAGTTGATCTACCACGAGATCGTAGAGGCTAAACCCTAGGAGCTAGCCTATGATGATCATGATTGTGTCTCTATGGACTCAACCCTCCGGTTTATATAGACACCGGAGGGGGCTAGGGTTTACACAAAGTCGGTTACAAAGAAGGAGATCTAATATCCAGATCGCCAAGCTTGTCTTCCACGCAAAGGAGAGTCCCATCCGGACATGGGACAAAGTCTTGAGTCTTGTGTCTTCACGGTCCAACAGTCCGGCCAAAGTATATAGTCCGGCTGTTTGAATACCCCCTAATCCAGGACTCCCTCAGTAGCCCCTGAACCAGGCTTCAATGACGATGAGTCCGGCATATAGTTTGTCTTCGGCATTGCAAGGCGGGTTCCATCTCCGAATACTCCAAAGTAAACCTCGAACACTTAAATCATGTCCGGTCTGCAAAACGACTTTCACATTCCACCGTAGAGAGAACGATATTCCACAAATATAATCTGCTGACAACTTTAGATAACGTGACACGACACCATGGTCGAGTCATTATTGAACTGTCTTCCCATAGCCAGCTACCGCACATATCGCGAGGCGGTTTCCTCGGCACGTCTTGTCGAAGCAGAGATCATGTCCCCTTATCACGGGATTCTCATCAATACAGGTACGGGTAACCCAACCGCGCCATCAATCGTGGCGCTTGGGAAATGTCGTGGAATAGTCACGTCAGATGTCCTTGTGAAAGGACTTAGTTGTGGAGCCATCGCAACTAGGAAGCTTGAAGGGGTTAAATTGGGACAAGGGACACGAGACAGTTTATACTAGTTCGGCCCCTTACGGTGAAGGTAAGGCCTACGTCTAGTTGGGTTGGTATTGATGTTTCGATGACCAGGGAGCGAGATACGCTATGCCCGGCTCTCGATGAGTTGTTTCTTGCCCTAAGCCGCCAGCAGGTCGTCCCCTTATATACACGGGTTGATGCCCTATGGCTTACAGAGTCCCGGCCGGCTTATAAACAGTGTCCGGCTCAGTGACTAGTTAAATCTACCTTACGTTACAAGTCATGCCATCATGGCGGTTTACTACAACGGGCCTTAAGCCGCCTGTGGGCCTTAAGCCCTTTATTGAACCGCCATCTTCATGCTTGGTCTTGGGCTTCCTTTGATGAGTCCTCTTTGCATAACCCGGCCCCTCCTGGGCGGCTTACACAAATAGTCATATCCCCAACATTAGGCCCCAGATTGATTTGAACCTGTTCATGTTAATCTTAAAAATATACTTCTAAAGAATAAATCTTCAGTCTTCTGACTGTACAGAGGGCTTTCTTTTAACCCGCCATGACGTCATCTTCTGGATCCATCTTAACCCGGCAAGACGTCATCCTTTCTTTAATTCATTTCTATTCCAGCGTATCCTTCAACGGATCTCTGCTTTATTAAGTGTTCCGAAAATCGAGGCGTCGGGGCCGCTGGATAGTAATTCTTATATCCTCGTTTCCCGTGCTGTCTCAGTTATCCTCTCCCTATAAATAGGTGTGACTTTAGGTCTTTCATTCTTCTCCTTCCAGTCGTCTTCTTCCTCTCCTCTCTGCCACTCGACCTCCGCCGCCGCCGCCGTCGACCCCCTCGTCTGCATCGACTCAGGCCGCTGCATCCACCTGACTCTGACCAGAAAACGTCGGCGAATCTCCGCAGCTCGTCTTCATCCGTGAGTTCCTCTCCTCCCCTTTCTCAGATCTAGATTGGAACTCCGCTGAGTTCGTCGGCGTTCATTACTACCCGACACAAACCCTCGCTAGTTCTCACCTTCAACGCCCCATTTAGGTCGTAAAACTGCACAGAACTGCTACGGTAGTTGTTTGTATTGATCTTGCATAGAAATAGATCTCAGTTTCCTTGCTTAGAAATCCTCTTCAAATGTATGAACTTCTCTGCTCTGTTTCTAGGTCTAGAAAATTTTCCTTTCAGAACAATAATTTGATCCATGATAATAGCTGTCGTCTGTGAAACTTGTTTCTATCACCCGGAAAGTTTCTTCTGTAAAACTTGCTTCTATCACTGTTGTCTAGGTGTCCGGTTTAAATAAGTGGTACTGAACTGTGAGCCTTGCCTTCCTCTCATGATCTTAAAAATTTTGAATTGCTCTTGATACTGATAGCGGCTTAAACATTATTGCACAATCACCCTTATATCATTAGGCCCCTTTCTTAAGCCGCCACTATGAACAATTTAGATATCTCTCCGGATTAAAGTTGAACCGGAGCTTTCTTATTTTGTCGTAGGCCAACCATTGCCATGGCTCCTAAGGCGGCCAAGGCCCCTGTGACTTGCAATTGGGTTCCGTCCACAGTGACCAAAAGCAAACTTGCCGAATTCGTGAAATCTGGCCATCTGCCAAAGAAGGAGGCCATGTCTTATCGTGCCCCTCACCCGTCTAAGGAGATACCTCAACCCAAAGATGGGGAGGTAGTAGTTTTCACAGATCATATGAACCGGGGATTTGCCCCTCCCGGCTCAAAATTCTTCAGGGAAGTTTTGGATTTCTTTGACCTGAAGCCTCAAGACATTGGACCCAATTCCGTGTCAAATCTGTGTAATTTCCAAGTCTTCTGCGAGGTATACCTAGGAGAAGAACCAAGTCTGCTGCTGTTCAGAGAACTTTTTTACTTGAACCGGCAGAATGAACGTGCCAACGGGCCTAGTCTTGAGCTTGGCGGCATCTCAATCCAGCGGCGGAGAGATTGCCTTTTTCCTTATGCTGAGCTGCCGAGTCACCCAAAAGACTGGAACCAGATGTGGTTCTACTGTTAAGACACCTCTCCGGCTAATGAGAAGCCTCTGCCCGGCTTCCGTGCCCCGCGTCTTGAATCCAACCATCATCTGGTGGACAAGTTGACTGCTGTTGAGCGCCTGCCTCTTAATCCCACCATCAAGAAGATCAAAGCCCTTTTAGGCAACGGGTTAAGTGGCGTCGACTTGGTCCGGGTCTGGGTCACCTGGCGGATATTACCATTAAGTCGCCGCTCCGGCTTAATGTGTACTTACACAGGCGAGAAAGAAGACCCAATGTGTCATAGCCCTGAGGACTTACCAGATGATGTGGTAGATGCTACAGTCCAGTCACTTTTGAAGGAGGGCACTGTAACCAGTAATACCTTCGGTCTACTTCCCTTCTGCAAGAAAAACCCGACTCCTGCAGTAAGTTACTAATCTTCACAAATACTCTTTAATATGTTACCTTCTTGTACTTATGATTCTTTATCTTTTTCCATAGGCCGGTGATAACTTCTGGAAGGTCAAGTATGATCATGAGGCTGCCAAACAGGCCAGGGCGGCCAAGAAGACTGAAAGGAAAGCCGCCAGGACGGGCACCTCTAAGAAGAAGAAACCCAGTGCCTCTGATATGCTCAAATTGGATGACTCTTGTTCAGATGAGGAAGAGGTAATCCTTTGATTTTCTTAACTCCTTTGTCATTATTTTACTGACATTCTTATCTTTTCAGGAGGACACAGGGAACAGTCAAGCAGTTGATGAAGAGGTAACTATAATCTCCTCTGACTCAGAGCCTTTGCCAAAGCAAAAAATCCGAAGGGTGACCCGGAAAGTAAGATTTTCACATCCTCTAGCTTACCAAGATCCTCAATTTCTTTTGAAGCAACAACAGCTTTAGAACCGGAGGCAGACTCGGGCCAACCAAGACGCAGAACTCTCTTCCGGCTTACCCGACATAACCAGGAAGCGTCGGACCGAGGTTACTTCCGATTTATATTCCGCTTTACCTTTGGCGGGTTTAATTCGCCAACCTCTCAACTCAACTGACTCCAATTATCAGGACAACTCTCCTTCCTCTGACGAGTCGATGCAATCAAACATGTCGGCTTTCAAAACGGCTCCCGGGTAATATAACCTTTCTTACTTTAAGTTTTTCCATACTTATACTTTGATACTTATCCTTCCACTTTGATTGACAGTTTGCAAGTAAAACCTAGCAAGAGGGCAAAGAAGAATAAGCCGTCCTGAGACCCAGTGGTCACTGAACCGGTGCTTGACTCATCCGTTCCTGACAGTTCCACTCATCAGCCACCACCTGAACCGGCTTCTGACATTCCGGTGCCAACTTCTGACCCGCCTGCAGAAGACGTTATCCACAACTCGGATGACCCGGAAATTCCTAGCCCGGTCAAGACGACTGACCCGGAGGTTGAAATTGTGAAGAGCCAATATGTTGAACCAGGCTGGCCTACTATTCTTGCCCAATGCACTGCCAAGGAGGAGTTTCCCCGTCGTCGAAAGCCAAACAGGACATCACTGATTATTCTCACCTAAGCATTGGTGATATAGTCTCGGGCTATCTGAACCAAGTGCACAGTAGTCGTGACCTGGAAATTGACATGGTGAAGCAAATACAGCATAAATCTGAGGTATAATTTATGCTTTTACTATGAACCTTACTTACTGTACCAGCCCCCAAGTCTATTGCTTATGAATGAATATGCTGTAGACTTAATAATCTATTTATTGTAAGTTTTGTCCAGTTTAAATTGAATATGTTTAACCCGGTGATAGCATGAGACTTTGAATTTCAGTGACACATTAGCCCCCAAGTGTCAAGTACCTTTACTTGTGAAGTGCTTGAGACTTAATATGTATGACTTGGTAAAATAGGTTAAAAAATTCTTTAAGCATACATTAGCCCCCAAGTTCCAAGTATCTTTACTTGTAAAGTGTTTGGGACTTGAATGTTATCTTACCATGATTCTTACCATAGCCTGATGTCGATACAGGCCACCATAAGTCAATTTGAGGCGGAGATTGCTGATCTGAAGAGCCAGTTGAAAACCCAAGAGCTCGAAGCCCAGAAAGCCAACTCCAAGTTTGAGTTCACTGTCTCTGAACAAGAGAAACCAAAGAAAAATTTTGAATCGGAGAAGAAAACTTGGGTTGATGAAAGGGTTTCGCTGGTGACTCGGGCCGAAACAGCAGAAGCATCTCTTGCCGAAGCAACAACCGAGCTGTCCGACTTAAAACGGCAGATATCCCAAATGGTCTCAGCCATCTTCGGTAAGTCACTCGTAAATATTGTAATCTTTCAAGGGTTATTGTAATAGTTACCTCCGGCTTACTGTTATACCTGTGAATATACAGGCCCCAGGAGTACCAATCTGAAGGAAAATATGTTGATCAAGCTTAAGGCGGTGTATACCTTAGTGGAGCAGCTGTACTCCGGGTCACAACGTGCGTTGGCCGTTCTGGCCTTATCAAATACCACTCCTCGGCTTCTACAAGATGTGTTGAGGCATCTTTCGGTGCTACCTCAATGAATTCAGGATTTAAGGCGGACATCTGCGAGAGGCGGAGCCGTGGCTGCATTAAGTCGGGAAAGAGCATGGGTGCCAGAACTTGACCTTGTTGATCTCTCTCTCAGATATCCAAGCCTTAAAGAGGATGGCACTGCTTTTGACGACCAAGACTTCACTGCTTGTGTTAAAGTCGTACGTCCCCTGGCGACTCTCATTGGGAATGATACTGATCTTACTAAGTATTCGCCGGGCTATGATAGTGAGAACCGGAGAATCCCAAACGCCCCATATGACCAAGTCAGCCTGATCCCTCCAATGCGTAAGCATACCTTTTCCCCTGAAGTGGACCCGGCCAGTTTAATAGATGATGAAGCTGAATTTGAAGCCTTGAGCGGCATTGACTGGGCCTCGTCCACCTTCCAGGACAAAACAACCGAAGGAGAGGCGAGGAAGGATAACCCGGAGTCGTCAAGCCAGCCGGAGGAATGAACCGCCAGGCGTGTTATAACCTTTGCAAAAACAATGCTTCACTTGTTTAGACTCGGGGAGTCTTGTAATAGGATAGAGAAAACTCCTTTAATGCTTGTCATGCTTTATGGTACTGATTGCTTTTGTAAGCCGCCATCACTACATTCCTCTGGCTTATATTAACCATGTATTTCCTTGATGTTTTAACTTGCCTTGCTTTATCCTGCACATAAAAACAGGCAAGGTTTCCTGGGCGGTTCACTACGCCAGGGGGTTATAGGGTATTGATAACCCGGAACATGATCAAAAGGCAACATGTATAAGCCGGTTCATGATTAGTTAAAATATAATCACAACAGCATATCTGTGACCCTTTTAATAGTCTCCCCGGCTCATATAAGTCTTTACCTGGCACTTTTTAGAACCTAAGGTAATTAATATGAAACTAGAAGGATCAAGAACCATCTCCTCAAGAAGGTTTCAATGATAGTTAAAGTAAGCATACTTATAAGCAATGTTCACAGGCTCCATCCAAAGGGGTTAAGCTAAGATTCGGATGCGATCATATAGCCCCTAGTGGCTTTGGCGATGCCGATCAAGTGGGTATCGACAGCTATGTTCTCTTTGGTTCGAATACGACCTATGTTTGAACAGGAAGCCCCCAAGTGAACATAAGAGTTGTTTAATGACGTTGATTCGAATACGACCCACGTCAGACCCAAAGGGGTTAAGCTGTGATTCAAATATGATTAAGAAGCCCCCAAGTAGGTTTGGCAGTATGCCGATCAAGTGGGTATCAACAGCTATGTTCTCTTTGGTTCGAATACGACCTATGTTTGAACAAGAAGCCCCCAGGTGACCATGGCTAGATTCAGATATGATCATAAGCCGGACCAAAGGGAAAGCCAGATTCAGATATGATCCGTCCCCTGTTGGTAGTGTCCATCACCTGATAAAGAAGACATAAAACATTCTTTATGGGGAAAAGGGATAGAGGTCCTGCTTTATTGCTTTATATAATATGTACATCATCAAAAGTATCTTAAGAACTGGTGACTTAAGTATAGTAAGGCCGGAGATGAGCTATATTCCACGGCCGGCGGGTCTCCTCCTCCAATTTAAGTGAGTCCTTGTGCTCTCGAGTATCGATGAGATAATATGACCCGTTGTGTAGATTCTTGCTGACCACAAAGGGCCCTTCCCAAGGCGGGGATAGCTTGTGCATGTTAGACTGGTCTTGGATGAGCCGGAGCACCAAGTCGCCTTCCTGAAAGGTTCTGCTCTTAACCCGGCGACTGTGATAGCGGCACAGGCCTTGCTGGTAAATCGCCGAGCGGGCTATTGCCAAGTCTCGCTCTTCGTCCAATAAGTCAAGTGCATCCTGACAAGCCTTTTCGTTATCCGCCTCAACGTAAGCCACCACACGGGGTGAGTCGTGCCGGATGTCACTTGGCAGGACTGCCTCTGCTCCATAGACCATGAAGAAAGGTGTGTATCCCATAGATCTGTTAGGCATAGTATTGATGCTCCATAACACGGAGGGTAACTCCTCCACCCAACAACCCGGAGTCCGCTGTAAGGGGACTAAGAGCCGGGGTTTGATACCTTTCAGTATCTCTTGATTAGCTCTCTCTGCTTGACCATTGGATTGAGGATGAGCAACGGCCGAAACATCAAGCCGGATATGTTCTCTTTGACAGAACTCTTCCATGGCACCCTTAGAGAGATTAGTGCCATTATCAGTTATGATGCTATGTGGAAAACCAAAATGAAAGATCACCTTTTTCATGAACTGAACCGCCATGGCTGCATCACACTTACTGACCGGCTCTGCCTCAACCCACTTGGTAAACTTTTCCACTCCACCAGTAGATGTGTCTTTTTGTCCTTAGACCTTTTGAAAGGTCCAACCATGTCAAGCCCCCATACTGGAAACAGCCAAGTGATTGGGATCATCCTCAATTCTTGAGCCAGCACATGAGCTCGTCGTGAGAACTTTTGACAACCATCACATTTACTAACCAGATCCTCCGCATCAGCATGAGCCGTCAGCCAATAGAAACCATGACGAAAAGCCTTGGCTACGAGAGATTTTGACCCGGCATGATGGCCACAATCTCCTTCATGGATCTCACGAAGTATTTCTTGGCCTTCTGTAGGTGACACACAGCATTGAAACGCCCTCGTGACGCTTAGGAGATGTAACTTGCCGTTAACAATCGTCATGGATTTGGAGCGCTTGATAATTTGTCTCGCCAAGGTCTCATCCTCCGGCAACTCACCCCGGGTCATATAAGCCAAGTAGGGCACTGTCCAATCCGGGATAACGTGAAGAGCCACCATCAGCTGTGCCTCCGGGTCTGGCACTGCTAGCTCCTCCTCGGTAGGCACCTTGACAGAAGGGTTATGTAACACATCGAGAAAGGTATTGGGCGGCACCGGCTTACGTTGGGATCCCAAACGGCTTAAAGCATCAGCCGCCTCATTCTTCCTTCGATCGATGTGCTCCACTTGATAACCCGTGAAGTGACCAGCCACGGCATCTACCTCATGACGATAAGCCGCCATAAGGGGGTCCTTGGAATCCCACTTGCCTGACACTTGTTGAGCCACAAGATCTGAGTCGCCCAAACATCGTACCCGGCTTAAGTTCATCTCCTTAGCCATCCGGAGACCATAGAGTAAGGCCTCATATTCAGCTGCATTGTTAGTACACGGAAACATAAGCCGGAGTACATAACAAAATTTGTCACCTCGAGGGGAAGTTAACACCACTCCAGCCCCCGAGCCTTCCAGCTGCCTGGACCCATCGAAGTGAATCGTCCAATATGTGTTATCTGGCTTCTCCTCAGGGGCCTATAACTCTGTCCAATCATTGATAAAGTCCACCAAAGCCTGAGACTTAATAGCAGTACGTGGCATGTACTTCAAATCGTGAGGCCCAAGCTCAATGGCCCACTTGGCAACTCGTCCTGTGGCTTGCCTATTCTGAATGATGTCTCCCAAAGGGGCAGAACTTACCATAGTTATAGGGTGGCTTTGAAAGTACTGCTTCAACTTCCGGTTGGCCATGAACACCCCGTAAACAAGCTTCTGCCAATGCGGGTACCTTTGCTTGAATTCAATGAGTACCTCACTGATGTAATAAACCGGCTGTTGAACCGGGTGCTCCTTGCCGGCTTCCTTACGCTCTACCACGATGGCAACACTGACGGCTCGTGAATTGGTAGCCACATATAACAGCAAAGGCTCTTTATCAACTGGAGCCGCGAGAACCGGCGGCTCAGACAATTGTCTCTTCAAGTCCTCAAAAGCAGCATCTACGGCCTCACTCCAGAAAAAGTGTCAGTTTTCTTCATCATTTGATACAATGGGATGGCCTTCTCACCGAGCCGACTTATGAACCGACTTAAGGCGGCAATACGACCCGCCAGTCGCTGCACATTGTTGATGCACGCCGGTTTAGCCAGAGAGGTAATCGCCTTAATCTTCTCCGGGTTAGCTTCGATGCCTCTGTTGGACACCAGAAAGCCCAAGAGCTTACCCGCAGGAACGCCAAACACACACTTGGCCGGGTTAAGCATCATCTTGTAAACCCGGAGATTATCAAAGGTCTCCTTCAAGTCAGATATCAAGGTCTCCTTTTCTCTGGACTTCACCACAATGTCATCCACGTAAGCATGAACATTACGCCCAATTTGATCGTGCAAACAGTTCTGCACACACCGCTGATAAGTCGCCTGGGCACTCTTGAGCCCAAACAGCATAGATACATAGCAGAAGGCTCCAAACGGAGTGATGAAAGCCGTCTTCTCCTGGTCCTTAACTGCCATCTTGATCTGATGGTAACCAGAGTAAGCGTCCAAAAAACTCAAACGTTCACAACCCACCGTAGCATCAATGATTTGATAAATACGGGGAAGAGCAAAGGGATCAGCCGAACAAGCCTTGTTTAAGTCCGTGTAATCCACACACATCCGCCAGGTGCCGTTCTTTTTGAGGACGAGCACCGGGTTAGCCAACCACTCTGGGTGAAAAACTTCAATGATAAACCCGGCCGCCAAGAGCCGGGCAACTTCCTCTCCAATAGCTTTCCTTCTCTCTTCGTTAAAACGTCGAAGAAACTGCCTGACCGGCTTATATTTTGGATCAATGTTGAGAGTGTGCTCAGCGAGTTCCCTCGATACACCCGGCATGTCAGAGGGTTTCCATGCAAAGATGTCCCGGTTCTCACGGATGAACTCGATGAGCGCGCTTTCCTATTTGGGATCCAGATTGTTGCTGATGCTGAACTGCTTGGAAGGATCACCCGGGGTAAAGTCAATGAGCTTTGTCTCAGCTGCCGATTTAAACTTTAACGTCGGGTCATGCTCTGTAGTTGGCTTCTTCAGGGATGTGAGATCCGCCGGGTCAACATTATCTTGATAAAATTTGAGCTCTTCTGCTGCGCAGGCCGACTCAGCATAAGCTGCGTCGCCTTCTTCACATTCCAGTGCTACCTTCTGATTGCCATGTACAGTGATGGTGCCCTTGTGACCCGACATCTTAAGCTGCAAATAAACATAACATGGCCGGGCCATAAACTTAGCGTAAGCCGGCCGCCCGAACAGAGCGTGGTATGGGCTCCTGATTTTGACCACCTCAAATGTCAACTTCTCAGCTCTGGAGTCATATTCTTCTCCAAAGGCCACCTCCAACTCAATCCTGCCAACTGGGTAAGCCGACTTACAAGGGACAACTCCATGGAAAACAGTGTTGGATGTTCTCAGATTTTTATCAGTTAATCCCATGTGTCGAAAGGTCTCATAGTAGAGGATATTGATGCTACTACCCCCGTCCATGAACACCTTAGTGAACTTATACCCACCAACCTGAGGTGCCACTACCAAGGCCAACTGACCAGGGTTATCGACCCATGGGGGATGATCTTCCCTGCTCCATATGTTGGGCTGCTCTGACCACCTCAAATAACGAGGGATTGTCGGCTCAACAGAATTAACAGCCCTCTTATGAACCTTCTGGTCACGTTTGCATAAGCTAGTGGTAAATATGTGATACTGCCCACTATTCAATTGCTTCGGGTTGCTCTGATAACCCGACTGCTGCTGCTGCTCTCCTTGACCAGCCTGCTGTTGGTTATAGCCCCCTCCTTGACGTCCCTGAAAGCCGGACCCTGAGCCGCCACCTGGGCCATGGAAACCGCCAGCTCCTGAACCACCACCAGACCCATTATGGCCATCATAGGTGTTGGAATTCTTAAACGCTGAGGGAGTCCTGGACTAGGGGGTGTCCGGACAGCCGGACTATCATCGTCCGCCGGACTCCAAGACTACGAAGATACAAGATTGAAGACTCCGTCCCGTGTCCGGATGGGACTTTCCTTGGCGTGGAAGGCAAGCTTGGCAATATGGATATGTAGATCTCCTACCATTGTAACCGACTCTGTGTAACCCTAGCCTTCTCCGGTGTCTATATAAACCGGAGGGCTTTAGTCCGTAGGACACAACATACATTACAACAATCATACCATAGGCTAGCTTTAGGGTTTAGCCTCCTTGATCTCGTGGTAGATCCACTCTTGTACTACCCATATCATCAATATTAATCAAGTAGGACGTAGGGTTTTACCTCCATCGAGAGGGCCCAAACCTGGGTAAAACATCGTGTCCCTTGTCTCCTGTTACCATCCGCCTAGACGCACAGTTCGGGACCCCCTACCCGAGATCCGCCGGTTTTGACACCGACATTGGTGCTTTCATTGAGAGTTCCTCTGTGTCGTCACCGATAGGCTCGATGGCATCTTCAACCAACAACTCTGTCCAGGGTGAGACTTTTCTCCCCGGACTGTGGGCTAATTCACTTGGCCATCTGGAGCAGATCGAAAGCTACGCCCCTGGCCGTCAGGTCAGATTCGGAAGCCTAAACTTCACGGCCGACATCCGCGGGGACTTGATCCTCGACGGGCTCGAGCCACAGCCAAGCGCGCCGCACTGTTACGATGGGCACGATCTAGCTCTGCCGCTGAACAGTACCTTGGTGGCCGCACAAGAATCCGCTCCGGCCCTTAGACCGGAGCCGATCGCCCAGATCGAGGATCGGTGGTTGGACACCACCTCGGGGGCTCCAACTTCCACGGCGATGGAGCCGAACACTACCCTTGTCCCTCGCGAAGCTCGTGACTCCGAGGTGCCGGACTCCTTGCCGGACTCCGGACCTCTCGTGCCCCTGCCAATCGAATCTGATTGGGCGCCGGTTATGGAATTCACCGCCACGGACATCTTCCAACACTCGCCCTTTGGCGACATCCTAAATTCGCTAAAGCATCTCTCGCTCTCCGGGGAGTCCTGGCCGGATTATGGCCAGGATGGTTGGGATACGGACGACGAAGACATTTAGAGCCCACCCACCACCCACTTTGTAGACACTGTCGACGATCTAACCGACATGCTAGACTACGACTCCGAAGACATCGACGCTATGGACGACGATGCCGGAGACGAACAGGAACCAGCACCTACAGGGCACTGGAAGACCACCTCGTCATACGACATATACATGGTGGACACCCCAAAAGATGGGGACGGCGAAGAAGCAGCGGAGGCAAATTCTTTAAAGAAGCAGCCCAAGCGCCGGCATCAGTGGCGCCGCTCTAAATCCCGCCACAGCAAGAATGGAGATTCCGGCACAGGAGATAATAAAACCCTAGAGAGTGCCGAAGATAATCCCCTCCAGCAAGACTCAGCGTAGGAGGATGCAGAAGCAAGCCCTCATGAGAGGGCGGCAGACGAAGAGGTCGAGGATCATAACTATATGCCTCCCTCCGAAGACGAGGCAAGACTCAACGACGACGAATTCGTCGTGCCCGAGGATCCCGTCGAACAAGAGCGTTTCAAACGCAGGATTATCGCCACGGCAAATAGCCTAAAGAAAAAGCAGCAGCAGCTTCAAGCTGATCAGGACCTGCTGGCCGATCGATGGACCGAGGTCCTCGCGGCCGAAGAGTATAAACTCGAACGCCCCTCCAAAGGCTACCCAAGACGCAAGTTGCTACCCCGACTAGAGGAGGAAGCGTACATACCTTCATCACCAGCGCACGATACGGCAGATCGACCACCACGTGGTCGCGACAGAGAGGCATCCAGGCCCTCAACCAAAACCGTACCCCGACATCGCTCCAAAAGTACGAAGCCAAAAGGGAACGCGCCGGACTTGCGAGACGTATTGGAGGACAAAGCAAGGCAATCCAGATCCATCTACGGATCACGAGGGCGCCCCACGACCCGCGACGAATACCGTCGCGCCGGATACAATAATCCCGGTCGGGCCGAACACAGCAGACAATGCTCTCTCGAGCTGCGTCGTGATATTGCTCAATACAGAGGCGCCGCACACCCGCTATGCTTCACTGACGAAGTAATGGATCATCAAATCCCTGAAGGGTTTAAACCCGTAAACATCGAATCCTACGATGGCACAACAGACCCTGCGGTTTGGATCAAAGATTATCTTCTTCACATCCATATGGCCCGCGGCGATGATCTCCATGCCATCAAGTATCTCCCACTCAAGCTTAAAGGACCAGCTCGGCGTTGGCTCAACAGCTTGCCCGCAGAGTCAATTGGGTGTTGGGAAGACCTGGAAGCCGCATTCCTCGACAACTTCCAGGGCACCTATGTGCGGCCACCAGATGCCGATGACCTCAGCCACATAATTCAGCAGCCAGATGAATCGGCCAGACAATTCTGGACACGGTTCTTGACAAAGAAAAACCAAATCATCGACTGTCCGGATGCAGAGGCCCTTGCAGCCTTCAAACATAACATCCGCGACGAGTGGCTAGCCCGGCACCTGGGACGGGAAAAGCCGAAATCCATGGCAGCCCTCACATCATTAATGACCCGCTTTTGCGCGGGAGAGGATAGCTGGCTAGCTCGCAGCAACAACCTCAGTAAAAATTCTGGCAGTCCGGATACTAAGGACAACAATGGCAGGTCACGTCAAAGTAAAAATAAACGCCGCATTAACAGCGACGACAAGGAGGATACGGCAGTCAACGCCGGATTCCGAGGCTCTAAACCCGGTCAATGGAAGAAGCCATTCAAAAGAACCACCCCGGGTCCATCCAATTTGGACCGAATACTCGACCGCTTATGATAGATACATGGCACCCCTGAAAAGCCAGCTAATCACACCAACAGAGATTGCTGGGTGTTCAAGCAGGCAGGCAAGTTAATTGCCGAAAACAATGACAAGGGGCTAAACAGCGACGACGAGGAAGAGACCCGGCCGCCGAACAATAGAGGACAGAAGGGTTTCCCCCCACAAGTGCGGACGGTGAACATGATTTATGCAACCCATATACCCAAGAGGGAGTGGAAGCGTGCACTAAGGGACGTCTATGCGATGGAGCCAGTCGCCTCGAAGTTCAATCCATGGTCCTCTTGTCCGATCACTTTCGATCGAAGAGACCATCCGACCAGCATACGCCATGGCGGATTCGCCGCATTGGTTTTAGACCCAATCGTCGATGGATTTCACCTCACGAGAGTCCTGATGGACGGCGGCAGCAGCCTGAACCTGCTTTATCAGGATACAGTGTGCAAGATGGGCATAGACCCCTCAAGGATTAAACCTACAAAGACAACCTTTAAAGGTGTCATACCAGGTGTGGAAGCCAATTGTACAGGCTCAGTCACACTGGAAGTGGTCTTTGGATCCCCGGACAATTTCCGGAGCGAGGAGTTAATCTTCGACATAGTCCCGTTCCGCAGCGGCTATCACGCTCTACTCGGACGAACCACGTTTGCAAAGTTCAACACGGTGCCGCATTATGCATACCTCAAGCTCAAGATGCCAGACCCTCGTGGAGTCATCACGGTCAACGGAAATACAGAACGCTCCCTCCAAACGGAGGAACATACAGCGGCTCTCGCGGCAGAAGTATAGAGCAGCCTTCTAAGGCAATTTTCGAGTCCGGCCGTTAAACGGCCGGATATAGCAAAACGCGCCTGAAGCAATACCAACCAAGACCACCTGGCACGATCAGAGCACGCATAGCAATGCGGCCCTAACCCCCGCCCTCGCATGATCGCAAGAACAACCCTCTGCGTACATCATTACGCTTTGGAGATACCATGGGCGCAGGGGAAGGGGCACGACCACAATGGACCCAGAGTGCGGCTCGACCACACCAGGGGCTCGCAAGTGTGCCACTCCTTTTTATTATTATTTTCCTTCTTTGTATACACAGGACTCCGTTAACCAGAGGCCCTGTCCGACGGTGAACCTGCCGAACTCACGATGCAACAGCCAGGGAAGAAAGAAGGCTGCGACGAACACTCAGGTGGTCTCAATTACGAGCATTAAATTCGATTATATACACCAAGTCCGCAGCTCATCCCTGGAGGGGGACATGTTTAATTAGTCCAAATCCCTTGCTTACCGCTCTATTTGTATCAGTCCGCACTCATTGCAGACTTCCTTTAATAAATAATGCAGCACTTTTCGACTGCAATTACATTTACTTTTTATATATATATGCTCATTACATGACATCTTGCACCCGTATATTTTGGTACGGCCTAATACACCAGGGGCTCATGTTCCCTGCATTATGGTGTTATAAGTCCGAACACTTTCATAAGTGCGGCACCCCGAACTTATAGCATTATATGAATCGGCTCCGAATCATGTCTTGGGTCAATAGTTGGGTTTTCCCGGCTCCCACGTTTTGGTGCCTTACGTTCCGTTCTGTCGGCTAAGGTGGCACTAGGAGAACCACTGCGATTGCGCCCCGGTTGAGCCGGGTGAGCGCCTCAGTGGAGAAAGCTAAAACTGACCGGCATGATAAGGCGAGAGACTGGTCGCTGTTCGAGAGGTCTTTTCGGGTCCTTAAAGACTCACGCCGCTTCGAGCGAAGTACCGGATAATGTCCGATGAAGGCGTGGATAGCGCCCCGCATTCGGTCTTCCGAATACCAGGGGCTTCGCCGAAATTTAAAATTATAGAATTCTATGGCTAAGTGAGAGTGTTCAAGCATTATAAGTCCGGTTGCCTTGTTCGTTGTGTTGAGCGCCTCCGTAGATGGACCCAAAAATGGGAACAAGAGTGCTCAAGTTTATCCCGAACACCCCAGCACTCGCGGCTCGGGGGCTGAAGCCAACGACTTGCCATCTCTCAGATTTTATAAACGACCGCACAGAAGGTAATATTTTAAATTAAACAAGTGTTGCTTAAAGCGCACATGAACAAAGTTTTCAAGCGCACAGGATAATACATAGCGAGTTTACTCAAAAATTACATTTCTGGGGCATTCATCCGCAATATCGCGGGCTCCCTTCAGGACAGTTTTATAATACATTTTGGGCGTCTGATACTCCTTGCCCGGTGGCGGTGGGTCCGTGAGAAGCTTCTCCGCATCCAGCCTGCCCCAATGCACCTTTGTGCGGGCAAGGGCCCGACGAGCACCTTCAATACAGGCGGAGCGCTTAATGACCTCCACCCAGGGGCACGCATCCACCAGCCGCCGCACGAGGCCAAAGTAGCTCCCAGGCATGGCCTGTCCAGGCCACAGCCGGACTATAAGGCCCTTCATGGCCTCCTCAGCTACCTTGCGGAGTTCGACCAGCTGCTTCAGCTGGGCGCTTGGGGGCACCGGATGGTCGGCCTCGGCGTACTGAGACCAGAAGACCTTCTCTGTCGAGCTCCCCTCCTCGCCACGATAGAATGCGACGGCATCAGACACACTACGCGGCAGATCTGCAAATGCCCCTGGAGAGCTCCGAATGCGGGTAAGTGTCAGGTAGTTTACATTAACATGCTTGCTTTGCATGAAAAATGCCTTACCCGCCGCTATCTTCTTTAAATCTTCAACCTCCTGAAGGGCCCTACGGGCCTCGGCCTTGGCGGACTTGGCACTTTCGACAGCCGAGGCAAGCTCGGACTCTCGAGTCTTGGAGTCACGCTCCAAGCTCTCATGTTTCTCCATGAGAACCCGGAGCTCTTGCCGTACTTCCGCCACCTGTGCCTCCTGCTTTTCTCTCTCTGCCCGTTCCGCGGCCGCACTGCGTTCGGCCGCGGACACAGCTTCCTTCAGGGCTGCCACCTTGTTCGTGGCCCCTGCAATACCCACATTATCCTTGTTAATTTTTTGCAACCTAAATCCTTTTCTGTAAGGTAAATCTTCAAAGTGGTGTTACTCACCTTCTTTGTCCTCGAGCTGCTTCTTGGCATGGCCGAGCTCTCGCTCGGACCGCTCGAGATCCTGCTTCAATGCACCGACCTCCGCAGTTAGTGCGGCAGAGGTCAGCAGCGCAGCCTGCAAACCCATATTGACATATTTCAAGCAACCCTGCGTATGTCTTTTTAGATCCTCAGTTCGGCTTTTCTTTCCGAACACCGGACTGAGCATCAGGGGCTACTATCTATGCAGTATTACATTACATAATTACAACTTCTTACCTCAAAGCCTGTTAGAAGGCTGTTGCAGGCTTCGGTCAGCCCGCTCTTGGCGAGCTGAACCTTCTGAATCACCGCACTCATGATAGTGTGGTGTTCTTCCTCGATGGAAGCGCCTTTGAGCGCCTCCAACAAGTTGTCCGGCGTCTCCGGTTGGACGGAGGCCGCCGGCGTCACGGTCTTGCCCTTCTTTCGAAGGGGCCGCCTGCCGGACTCTGGAACCGCTGCAGGTTCCGATGTAGAGTCCGGCGCAAAGTCCGGGAGGCTGCCTGGCGGCGCCTCCGGAGCCTCCTCCTGATGGGTCCCTTTCCGGGACCCCACCTCGGCGTCCTCATCGACGCGGGGAGTAGAGGCCGTCGGAAGTGAATCCACATCCGACGGGGCCAACGACCCGCTCGAAGAAGCGGGGAGATCATCATTGGCCGGACTGTGGACAGTATGCGGCATTAGTAGGACACTATGTGACACGAAAGAAATTTTAGATTATACTTGGATCCGGATACTTACGATCTCGCCGGAGGCCTGGCCCTTGAAGGCCACTCCTCTTCGCCAATGTTGGTGTTGGCGGAGCTGTCCGGGGGAATAGTTCTCCCCCTCTTGGACCCTTCGGCCTCCCCTATTGGGGAAGCCTTCCTCTTCCTCTCTCCCTCCTCCGGGAGAGAGTCTTCTTCCTCCTCCTCATCTTCGGGGGAGGAGTCCGCCTCGTCGTCGGACGCCTGATTACGGGAACTCTTTCGAGTCCCCGTGGCCGCCTTCTTGGCCTTCTTCTCCGGCACCACGTGCGGTGCCGGAACCAGCAGCCCCGCTAGACGGGCATTGACTGGGTCTTATGGCATGGGAGCCGGACAGATGAGCTGCTCGGCCTTCTCCATCCATTCCTGCCAAAGGAAAAGAGAGATTGAAACCCTCTTAGAATCAATCTATTTACCACAAGTGTCCCGTAAAGGGGTTGAATCACTTACCTCGTCAGCTGGATGCTGCGAGCAAAATCCGCGATCTTCCGTCGCGGATGCGGGGGCTTCGGCGCCCTTAAACAGCACCCTCCAGGCGCCTTCGTACGTCGTGTCGAAGAGCCCGCTTAGCGTCTGGTGTTGTTCCGGATTGAACTCCCACAGATTGAATGCCCGTTCTTGGTATGGGAGGATCCGGCGGATGAGCATGACTTGGACCACGTCGACGAGCCTGAGCTTATTGTTCACCAGCTTCTGGATACAGGCTCGGAGTCCCGTCAGCTCCTTCGGATTGCCCCACAACAAGCCCTTCTCTTTCCAGGAGGTGAGCTGCGTGGGGATGCCAGATCTAAACTCGGGGGCCGCCGCCCATGTAGGTTCGCGCGGCTCGGTGATGTAGAACCACCCCGATTGCCACCCCTTGACGGAGTCCACAAAGGCCCCTTCGAGCCAAAGGACGTTGGGAAACTTGCCCAACATGGCGCCTCCGCATTCCGCTTGCGTGCCCTTCACAACCTTCGGCTTGACATTGAAGGTCTTGAGCCACAGGCCGAAGTGGGGGCGGATGCAGAGGAAGGCCTCGCACACGACGATAAACACCGAGATGTTGAGGATGAAGTTCGGCGCCAGATCGTGAAAATCCAGGCCGTAATAAAACATGAGCCCTTGGACAAAAGGGTGGAGTGGAAAGCCCAGTCCGCGGAGGAAGTGGGGGAGAAAAACAACCCTCTCATGGGGCCCGGGGGTGGGGATGAGCTGCCCCTCGTCGGGCAGCCGATGCGCGATGTCGTCGAAAAGGTATCCGGTGCTGCGCAGCTTGGTGATGTGCTCCTCCTTGATGGTGGAGGCCAACCATTTGCCTCCCGCTCCGGACATGGTCGGAGAAGGTCGAGGCGAGATGCGCGAGCTTGGGCGTTGGAGCTTGAGTGCGCGAAGATGGATAAGCAAAGGAGGAAGAAGGCGTAGGTGAGAAGGTGAATCCTTATCCCTTATATATAGGCGGACGGAGACTACGCGTCCCCCACCAGCCTGGTAAAACTCGCTTATCCCCCAAGCACCACCATCAATGGTGCGGTTGGGTTACCCACGTCCATATTGATGAGAATCCCAGAATAAGGGGAACACGATCTCTGCTTCGATAAGACATGCCAAGGAAACCGCTTCGCTAAACGTGCTGAGGTGGTATAATAAAAAATGATTCAAATAAAGGCTTGGTAGCGGTGTGAGGTCATGCCGCATAATACGTCAGCAGATTGAACTTGTGTACATTTTATTCTCTCTATGGTGGAATGTGGAATTTATTTTGCAGAGCCGGACACTATCCTGGTGTTCATGATCTTCTCTGGATTATTCAAGGGAGGAACCCGCCTTGCAATGCCGAACATTATGCGCGCTGGACTTACCGTCATTGAAGCCTGGTTCAGGGGCTACTGAGGGAGTCCTGGACTAGGGGGTGTCCGGACAGCCGGACTATCATCGTCCGCCGGACTATCATCGTCCGCCGGACTCCAAGACTACGAAGATACAAGATTGAAGACTCCGTCCCGTGTCCGGATGGGACTTTCCTTGGCGTGGAAGGCAAGCTTGGCAATACGGATATGTAGATCTCCTACCATTGTAACCGACTCTGTGTAACCCTAGCCTTCTCCGGTGTCTATATAAACCGGAGGGCTTTAGTCCGTAGGACACAACATACATTACAACAATCATACCATAGGCTAGCTTTAGGGTTTAGCCTCCTTGATCTCGTGGTAGATCCACTCTTGTACTACCCATATCATCAATATTAATCAAGCAGGACGTAGGGTTTTACCTCCATCGAGAGGGCCCGAACCTAGGTAAAACATCGTGTCCCTTGTCTCCTGTTACCATCCGCCTAGACGCACAGTTCGGGACCCCCTACCCGAGATCCGCCGGTTTTGACACCGACAAACGCCTTCATGATTGCGCAATCCTTCCACAGGTGCGTGGCAGGCCGCTCCCTGGTGTCGTGTCTCGGGCAGGGCTCATTGAGTAGTTGTTCAAGAGATGGGCCTGACCCGCCGGATCGAGGCGGTTTTCCCTTACGTCTCGGATTGTTACCCTGCGCGTTGGCATTGGCTACGAACTCCGGGTTACCGTCCGCCTTACGCTTATTGCCGTTTTGATTCCCCGGGTTATGATGTTGACCCTTTCCATTGCCGTTCCTTCTTCCCTTCCCTGTCTTCTCATCGTCAGACGCGGGATCCTTGCTACTATCAGAATCGGCATATTTGACTAAAGCCGCCATCAGCGTGCCCATATCCTTGCAGTCACGTTTAAGGCGCCCCAGCTTCTGCCTCAGCGGCTCAAAGCTACAATTCTTCTCCAACATAAGGACTGCAGAGCCGGCATCCATATTGTCAGATGAATGAATTATCTCCTTGACCCAGCGCACCCAATGGGTGGTGGATTCGCCCTCCCCCTGTTTACAACTGGTTAAGTCCACAATTGACATAGATTGCTTGCAGGTGTCCGTGAAATTCTGAATGAACCGGGCCTTTAACTCTTCCCATGACCTAATGGAATTGGGTGGCAAACCCTTGAGCCAAGACTGGGCTGTTCCATCTAACATCATGGTAAAATATTTAGCCATCGCCGCGTCACTGACCTCTAGCAGCTCCATGGCCATCTCATAACTCTCGATCCATGCCCCGGGCTGTAAGTCGGCCGTGTAATTTGGTATCTTTCGAGGTCCCTTGAAGTCCTTGGGCAGACATACATTGCACAGAGCCGGTACCAGGCAAGGAACACCGCCGGTTCTAGTGGCTACCCCCGCCTCAACAGACGTCCTCGGATACTCCGGGTGATCCTGATAAGCTGCTCTTTCGTTCTCCTAACGTATTCGGTCTTGCACCGGGTGATAGCCACCGGGCTGGTTATGGCGTTGGGCGTTGCTTGACAAAGCTTCAGACTCCATGTGCCTGCTGTAACTCGGGCTCCGGTTCTGGCGGGGCGGCGCTAACCAAGGTGGGGGAGTTGAATGGATTATGTCCCGGCTATAAGAATAGGTCTCCTACTGAGCCAAGGCTGTCTGAAGAAGTTCTCTGACTCTCCGGGTCTCCACTGCCGCCGGGTCATCACCGTCCATAGGAAGAGCCGCCAAACATGTTGAAGCTGCAATTAAGTTCTCCATGGGGTTGGAAAAGTGACCCAGGGGGATTGGCACATAACGCGGTGGTGGCATTCTCACGTGAGGTGGCACCGTCTCGTGGGGCTGAGTCGGCCCTCCTGTTCCGGCTATCATAAGCTGATTGGTCTCTGGCGGGTTACTTGGGCCGGCCTCGGGTGTCGCAAAAAGAACCCGAGGATCGTAATTCGGAGGCAAACGGGACTGAGTTTTCTGATGTCTCCTCCTCATTACCTCATTAGACGCGTTTAAGCTCATTGTGAGCTGATAAGCTTCTGACTGCAAGCGCTATGCCCGGGCGTCGAGAGCCGCCCGCTCTGTAGCTAGTCTAGTATCCTCGGCTGCCAAGGCCTCCTTGGCCTGAGCTATCTCCTCACGCACTTGTGCTACCGTTGCGTCATGCTCATCTTTATCTGCAGGAATAACTGTGGCAGTTAATAGGGCCGTAAGCTTGTCCATGAGGTCTATCAGCACCTGAGTCGATGGGCGCATGGGGCCGCCTGCCCCGGCTGCTCCTAAACTGGACGTTACCGCTGCAGCAGCTGTAGAGTTTGAGCCGGGGCTAAGTCCTAGCCATGAAGATTCCGGCCCATCTTGGCGGCTCGAAGGGGTCCGGAATACTGATGCCATCGGAACAGCCCCCGAGCACGCTGTCTTGCACTTGGTACAACGAATCTGTTGAACCGGTGGACGAGTCTTCGTCCTAGAGGACGGCCGTCTCACCCCTATCTTCAGATCCTTCAGAAAAGTCCTCTCAGTGGACGCAGCCCACGAAGGCACGCCTCATGACCGGTTGAGTCCGGGTCTTCCTCGCACGCTGAGCCGTCTCGATGAGGTAGGTGCAGTTGTCCGGCTCAGGGTCCGGCTCACCGATCCGGCCGATGAAGACGTGGATTCCGCCGAACGGGACCCGGTACCCGTACTCGATTGAGCCGGCGTCGGGACCCCAGCCTTCGTCGTCGATGTAGATCTTGTCGCGACGACTCTTGGTCATCTGGCCCACTACGTATCCCTTGAGCCCTTTGAAGTTGCCCTTCAAGAACTCAAATCCACCGTGCGCTGGCCCCATGGTGGGCGCCAACTGACAAGTGGGGAGGTGCACCGTTTTTGCCGCCTCTATAAAGCGATAAGGATTCCCCATTTTTACCCGCGCCTTCTTCCTCCTTCGCTCATCCATTCTTGCCCCCTCGAGCTCCGGCACCCTAGTTCACACCTTCTCCGCACAGCCAAACATGTCCTGGGTAGGAGGCAAGCGGGTGGCCTCCACCGTCAAGGAGGAGCATATTACGAAGCTCCGGGCGGCTGGATACTTGGCCGCAGACATCGCGCACCGGCTGCCGGACGCGGGGCAGATTATTCCGACTCCAGGACCCCACGAGAGGGCTGTGTTCCTCGCCCACTTCGTCCGTGGACTGGGATTTCCACTTCATCCCTTTGTCCGCGGGCTCATGTTTTACTATGGGATGGACTTCCATGATCTAGCCCCAAATTTCATCCTCAACATCTCGGCGTTTATCGTCATATGCGAGGCCTTCCTCCGCATCAAGCCCCACTTTGGCTTTTGGCTACGAATCTTCTACGTGAAGCCGAAGATCGTGAGCGTCCAGCAAGCAGAGTGCGGAGGCGCCATGGTGGGCAGGATGCCTAATGTTACCTGGCTTGATGGTTCCTTCACGAAGACCGTGAAAGGGTGGCAATCGGGGTGGTTCTACATCACCGAGCCGCATGATGCCAACTTGGCAGCGGCCCCCGAGTTCCGATCCGGAATTCCTATGTGGCTCACTTCCTGGGAAAAGAAGGGCCTAGCCTGAGCCGAACCTGCAGAGCTGACAGGACTCCAGAACTGCATCAAAAATATGATGGACAAGAAGATCAAGCTTGTTAATGTGGTCCAGGTCATGCTCGTCCGCTGAATCCTTCCATGCCAAAGATGGGCATTCAATCTGTGGGAGTTCAATCCGGCGAACACCAGACACTTCAAGAGCTTTACAGCACAACGCACAAGGATGCCTGGAAGGTGCTATTCAAGGCCTCCGAAATACCTCCTCCCACATCCGAGGACCACGGACTCCACCTCACGCGGCTCCCCCATCCGGTGAGTTTTCTGACCATCACCAGATGTAGCTTTCTCAGCATACTCATGGGAGGATTTTAAGTCATCATGTGTATTTAATCAGGATTACATGGTGACGGCGGAGCGAATCGACTATCCAATTCCATTGCCAGAAGGTCCAGCAACTGCTCTCCTGACGGAGATGCTAGTCCCGGCGCCTTACAAGGCGCCGGAAAAGAAGGCCGAAAGGAAGGCCCCGGGGACCAGGAAGGGTCTCCGGCGTAAGGTCGTACCGGACGCTTCATCCGAAGACGATGAGGCACGCTCCTCCCACGAAGGGGAGGAGGAAAAGGAAAGGGCCGCCCCATCCGGGGAGGCCGAAGGGCCTAAGAGGGCGGCCTAGGGGACCAGAAAGGGTCCCCGGTGCAAGGCTGTCATAGGCTCGTCGTCCGAGGACAACGAGACAGATTCCTCCTACGGAGGCGGGGGGAAACATGAGGAAATTCCGCCTCCCACACTAGGGAGGAGAAGAAAAGGAAAGCCTCCCCGTAGGGGGAGGCTAGGACGCCCAAGAAGGGAAAGGCGTCCCTTCCGGATTACTCCACCACGCCAAGCCCCTAGTAAGATCGTAAGTATCCACACTCTGTCGTACTTTAGTGCGACTTAGCTTCATAGTTTGTTATAACGCCGAACACGTATATGCAGTCCGGCCAGGGCCCATCCCGAGGTATCCTCTTCGGATGGGTCTTTGAGCGATTCAGCGATGAATTCGCTCCCGACGGCCACCTCCCCTCGGCCTGCAGATGACACGGAGGTGTGGTCCCAAAGGGTACCAAAGCAGGGGGAGGCGGATCTGGAGACATCCCAGGGCAGAATTCCAGACGCCGGGCACAAGGGGAGTGAGTAAGATCCCCGCAGATTCTGCTGACGAGAGCCGCAGCAAATCGGGCTCCCAGCCAGACACTGTATCGGAACCTCCAAAGGTTCCGGATTCGGGTAGGCAGCCCCTCGCTAAGGAGGGCGAGTCGGCTGTGCTGATGACTTCCGTTGCGCCAGAGGCGTCGGATAGTCTGCTGGAAGTGCTTCGCGGCGCTTCCATGGGTGAAGAGCACCGTACTCTTATGAGTGCGGTGATTCAGAAGGTTTGGTCCACTAAGAGCAGATTGACCGAAGCCTGCACCAGCCTCCTGACAGGCTTTGAGGTAAGTAATCAAAAGTGTGTGAAACTATCACCCGATAGACAATAGCCCCTGATACTCTGTTTGGTATTCGAAAAGAAAAGCCAAACGGAGGGTCAACTATAATCCGCAGGAGTCTAACAGTAGGTGTCTATGTGAATAAGCAGGCAGTGCTGCTTGCCGCTGCTGCCTGCACAACTGAGGTCATCGGACTCAAACGGGACCTGGAGCAGGCTGAAGAGGAGCTCAGCCTCACAAAGAGGCAGCTCAAAGAGAACAAAGGTGAGTGATACCCCGTTCACATATCATATAGATGAGAAAAAATTGGTGATGCTAACAAAAAGCATCATGATTTTGTAATAGGGGCCACGGCCGAAGTGGCGGCCCTGAAGAAAGCGCTGTCCGAGGCCGAAGATAAGGCGGCCACGGTGCGCATTGAGTGTGAAAAGCAAAATGCTAGGGTGGGCGAGGTACAACAAGAGCTCCAGGAGCTCGGCAAGAAATTCGAGTCCTTGGAGCGTGACTTCAAGACGAAAGAGTCTGAGCTTGCGAAGGCCCTTTTGAGTATGAAAGATGCCAAGGCTGAAGCCGAAAAGGCCCAGCAGGAAATCCAGGCAGCCAAGAAGATAGCGGCAGGTAAGACATTCTTTATGTAGAGCAAGCATGTGGAGGAGACATTTCTTTTACTTACCCGAGTTCGGAGCTCTCTAGGGGCATTCGCAGATCTGCCATGCAGCATATCGGATGCCACGGAGTTCTACCGTGCCGAAGAGGGGAGCTCAACAAAGAAGCTGTTCTGGTCCCAGTATGCTGGAGCCGAACACCCGATGCCTCTGAGTGACCAATTGAAGCAATTGGTTGAACTCCACAGGGCAGCCAAAGTGGCTATGAAAGATTTCATAGCCCGGATGTGGCCTGGTGAGCCCCTGCCCGCCAGCTACTTCGGTCTTATAAAGCGGATGGTAAATGCCTATCTTCAGCTTGAAGGTATCAAGCGATCCGTGTGCATTGAGGGTGCCCACCGAGCCTTTGCCCGTGCGAAGATGCATTGGGCCAAGCTGGATGCAGAGAAGCTGGTGAAGGATGGACCACCGGAGGGCAAGGCGCATCGCTATCCCGAGAAATATTATGATGGCGTTATGAAAGGCGCTCGCCTCGTGGCCGATGAATGTGCCAAGGACACAATCTTTGAGTGAATGTACTCCTGTCGTTTTTCTAATATGAAAACGAATTTGTTTGCGCTATATAGCGCTTTGTTGATTTAAAATATTTCCTTCTGTGCGGCTGTTTATAAAATTCTGAAAGTAGGCCAATCGTCGGCTTCCACCCCCACGTAACTAGTACTGGGGCGTTCGTGGAAAACCCGAACACTCTTTATCCAAATTTTTGGTCCCTGAAGGAGGTGTTTGGCGCAGTGAACAAGGCAATCGGACTATGCGGCTTTATAACTCTCACTTAGCCATAGAAGTCTACAATTTTAAATTTCAGCGAAGCCCCTAGAATTCGGAAAGCCGAATTGGGGCGCTATATACGCCTAAATCGGACAAGGCCGATTCCTCGCCTAAAGCGGAAAAAATCTTTAAGGATTTTAAGACCTCTCGAACAGTGACCAGCTCTCGCCGCATCATGCCAGTCAGTTTTCGGCTTTCTCTACTGATGTGCTCGTCCGGAAGAACCGGGACACAATCGCAGTAGTTCTCCCTGCGCTACCTTAGCCGATATAACGGAACGTAAGGTACCAAAACAAGGGAGCCGGGCAAACCCAACTATTGACCCAAGACATGATTCGGAGCTGATGCATATAATGCTATAAGTTTGGGGTGTCGCACTGTTTAAAGTGTTCGGACTTATCTTGCCGTATTAGGGGGCACCATGAGAAGCCCCTGGCAAACTGATCGTACCAAAGTGTACGAATTCAATATCAAATAAACATTTTTAGGAAAATGTGAGGATAGGAATAATAAGCTGACGCTATATGTTATCTCCCATTGATAAATAATATGTCCAAGCATATCTTTACAATTAATGCGTTGAGCAGAAGTAAAGAGGACTATTTGACATGTCCTATCCAAGGGCAGGCCGCATGTAGGTATATAAAACAGGTATAACGATCATTAATAGATACCACCTGGGTATTCCCTTTGTGCGCAAAGCCTTTTGCCTCCTTGGTTTTCCCTCCTGTGAGGAGTCCGATGATCCGGTTCTCTGAAGGGGCTGCCTGAAAGTAGGGTCCTGAAAGATAAAGAGGGTTATTAAAAAATGTTGCGGCTGAACCGCACTGTTGACCGCATCACTTATTGCGCCTCCGCCTATGCCCATGGTATATTGAGTGTGTAATTGTGTACGCGCGACACGAATGCTGCCTGAATGGGGCTGGGGCGGAGGCCGGACTGCTAGTCGTGCTCTTGACGTGCCTGGCGATCCTGTTGCAGGTTACTCCGGACTCGCTTGACGGTGTTCGGGGTTGTTGTCGCCGGATTGGTGGTTTGCCGGAGAAGGCTGCTTTGTACTTCTGCTGCTAGGGTTGCAGTATGCTCTTCTGTACGGAGAGAGCGGTCCGTGTTTCCATTGACTGTTATAACCCTGCGAGGTCCTGGCATCTTGAGCTTGAGGTATGCATAGTGTGGTACTGCATTGAATCGGGCGAATGCGGTTCGTCCAAGCAGTGGATGATAGCCACTATAGAAAGGGACGATATCGAAGATTAACTCCTCGCTTCGAAAGTTATCCGGAGATCCGAAGACTACTTCCAGTGTTATGGAGCTCGTGCAACGGGCCTCTACTCCTAGAATTACACCTTTGAAGATGGTTTTGGTGGGCTTGATCCTTGAAGGGTCGATGCCCATTTTGCGCACTATGTCCTGATTAAGCAGGTTCAGGCTGCTGCCGCCGTCCATAAGGACTCGCGTGACGTGGAATCCGTCGATGATTAGGTCTAGGACCAATGCGGCTGAACCACCATGACGGATGCTGGTAGGGTGATCCCTACGATCAAAAGTGATTGGACAGGCTGATCATGGGTTGAACTTTGGGGCGACTAGCTCCATCGCATAGACGTCCCGTAGTGCTCGCTTTCGTTCCCGTTTGGGAATGTGAGTGGCGTAGATCATATTGACCGTTTTCACCTAGGGAGGAAATTTCTTATGTCCCCCCGTGTTCGGACGCTGGAGCTCCTCGTCATCGTCGCTGTGCAGCCCCTTGTCCTTGTTCTCAGTATTTATTTTACCGTCCTGTTTGAACACCCAGCAGTATCTGTTAGTGTGGTTTGCTGGCTTATCCGGGGTGCCGTGAATTTGGCACGAGCGATCTAGTATGCGGTCCGGACTGGACGGTCCCTGATTGTTTCTTTTGAACGGCTTTTTCTGCTGACCGGATTTTGAGCCACTGAATCCGGCATTGACTGCCGTGTCTTCAGTGTTGTCGCCATTGTTCCGTCGCTTATGTCTGTTGCGTCGTGGCTTGCCGTTATTGTCGCGAACATCAAAAGTGCCGGAGTTTATTGGCGTGGTGCTACTGCGAGCCAACCAGCTGTCCTCGCCCGCGCAAAAGCGGGTCATGAGTGTCATGAGGGCCGCCATGGACTTTGGTTTTTCCTGGCCGAGGTGTCAGGCGAGCCACTCGTTGCAAATATTATGCTTAAAGGCCGCCAGGGCTTTGGCATCCGGACAGTCGACAATTTGGTTCTTTTTGGTTAGGAACCGAGTCTAGAATTTCCTGGCTGACTCTCCGGGTTGTTGGGTAATGTGACTCAAGTCATGAGCATCCGGTGGTCGCACATACGTGTCCTGGAAGTTGTTGAGGAACGCGTCCTCCAGGTTTTCCCAACTACCGATGGAATTTGCCGGTAGGCTATTTAGCCAGTGCCGAGCCGGTCCTTTGAGTTTAAGGGGAAGATACTTGATGGCATGTAGATCGTCACCGCGGGCCATGTGAATGTGGAGAAGGAAATCTTTGATCCATACTACGGGGTATGTTGTGCCATCATATGATTCGATTTTTACGGGTTTAAACCCTTCTGGGAATTCATGATCCATCACTTCGTCAGTGAAGCAGAGGGGGTGTGCGGTGCCTCTATGTCGGGCTATATGGCTATGCAGTTTGAATGAATCTGGTTGGCTATGTTTGGCACGGGCGGACTTATCGATAGTGTATCCGGCATGACGATCATCGTCATGTGTTGGGGCGCGCCCCTGCAATCCGTAGATCGATCTTGGCTAACCTGCCTTGTTTTCCAGTATGTCCCTCAGGTCCTGCCTATTGCCCTGGGCCATAGTGTATTGGCATGGGGGTGTGGGCTGGTATTCGGGCTGATACGCCGCTTTATCCCGGCCACGAGGTGGCCGGTCAGCCTTGTCCTGTGCTGGTAGTATGGGCTCCTCCTCGAGTTGAGGTAGCCACTTGTGCTTTGGATAACCTTTGGTGTGGCACTCGAGTCCATATTCCTCGGCTGCCAGTACTTCAGTCCATCTATCTCTGAGCAGATCTTGATCAGCTTGGAGCTATTGTTGCTTCTTTTTCAGGCTCCTCGCAGTGGCCATAAGCTAGTGCTTGAAGCGCTCCTGCTCTACAGGGTCCTCAGGCACGCCGAATTCGTCGTCGCCGAGGCTAATCTCGTCTTCGGAGGGGGCATGTAATTGTCCTCCTCCGGGTATCCGTCCGTCGCCTGTTCGTCTGGGCTAATCTGCCCGTCTTCCTGTTCGGCCTGCTCGAAGGCAGGCTGACCGGGGTTGTATTCATCTTCGGCACCATCCGGATTGTTTTCGTCTACTGTGCTGGTATTGCTGTGGCGGGGCTTGGAGTGGCGCCGATGACGCCCATGCTTTGCTTTCTTCCTTGAGGGGTTATCTTCCATTGCCTCATCGCCATTGGTTTCTTTTGGAGTATCCACCATATATA
>NC_041385.1:248767488-248787597 GCF_002162155.2 Triticum dicoccoides
TATATATCATATGAGGAGGTGGCTGTCCAGTGCCCCGTGGGCGGTGGTTCTTGTTCTTCTCCTACATCGTCTTCCACACCGTTGATGTCTTCAGAGTCGAAGTCAAGCACGTCGGTCAAATCATCGATCGTGGCAATGAAGTGGGTGGTGGGTGGGCAATTAATTCCCTCGTCACCTGCTTCCCACTCGAGCCGGACATAGTTCGGCCAAGAGTCTCATGACAAAGAGAGAGACTTTAACGAGTTCAGCATGTCGCCAAAGGGCGAGTGCTGGAATATATCCGCGGTGGTGAACTCCATTACAGGAGCCCAACCAGATTCAGCAGGCTCGGGGGTGCGCGGACTGGGACCTACAGCCGGACACGAGTCCGGGGGTCCGGAGTCACAGGCTTCCTTGGGGGTGGAGTCTGTGCTCGGCTCTACCGCCGATGAGTGTGCGGCCTCCGGGGCGGGGTCCATCCACCCGCCCTCGGACGACATGGTCTGCCCCAGATTTAGGTCTGGAGCTCCTGCTGGTGTGATATCCTGAGTATTGTCTGACAGCAGGTCTAAGCCGTGCTCGTCTTGACTGTTCGGCGCTCCTGGCGTAGGCCCGAATCCGTCGAAGATCAAGTCTCCGCGGATATCGGCCGTGTAGTTCAAGTTTCCGAACCTGACCTGATGGCCAGGGGCGTAGCTGTCGATCTGCTCCAAATGGCCAAGTGAATTGGCCTGCAGTGCGAAGTCCCGAACACGAAGATCTGTCCGGGGAGAAAAGTCTCACCCTGGACCACATTGTTGTTGATGATTGAAGGAGCCATCGAGCCTTGCAGCGACGACACAGAGAAACTCTTAATGAAAGCACCAATGTCGGTGTCAAAACCGGCGGATCTCAGGTAGGGGGTCCCGATCTGTGCGTCTAAGGCTAATGGTAACAGGAGGCAAGGAACACGATGTTTTACCCAGGTTCGGGCCCTCTCGATGGAGGTAAAACCCTACTTCCTGCTTGATTGATCTTGATGATATGAGTATTACAAGAGTTGATCTACCACGAGATCGTAGAGGCTAAACCCTAGGAGCTAGCCTATGATGATCATGATTGTGTCTCTATGGACTAAACCCTCCGGTTTATATAGACACTGGAGGGGGCTAGGGTTTACACAGAGTCGGTTACAAAGAAGGAGATCTAATATCCGGATCGCCAAGCTTGTCTTCCACACAAAGGAGAGTCCCATCCAGACACGGGATGAAGTCTTGAGTCTTGTGTCTTCACGGTCCAACAGTCCGGCCAAAGTATATAGTCTGACTGTCCGAATACCCCCTAATCCAGGACTCCCTCACTTATCATATTTGCTTCCAATCTACTTTTATTTGCCTCTTTACTTTTTGCATATATAATATAAAATACCAAAAATATATTTATCTTATCTTACTATCTCTATTAGATCTCACTTTCGTAAGTGGCCGTGAAGGGATTGAAAACCCCTTTATTGCGTTGGTTGCGAGTTCTTTGTTTGTTTGTGTAGGTGCGTGGGACTTTTGAGGAGCCTCCTACTGGATTAATACCTTGGTTCTCAAAAACTGAGGGAAATACTTACGTTACTATTGCTGCATCACCCTTTCCTCTTCAAGGAAAACCAACGCAAACTCAAGACGTAGCAAGAAGGATTTCTGGCGCCGTTGCCAGGGAGGTCTTTGCTCAAGTCAAGACATACCAAGTACCCATCACAAACTCATCTCCATCGCATTTACATTATTTGCCATTTGCCTCTCATTTTCCTCTCCCCCACTTCACCCTTGCCGTTTTATTTGCCCTCTCTTTCCCAATCTCCTCCTCTCTTTTTCGCTTGCCTTTTTCTGTTTGCTTGTGTGCTTGTTTGTCCTTATGGCTTTGCCTAAGAGTACCGACCACCTTCTTACAAGGATGAAAGAGATTGAATCAAATATTAGAAACTTTATGAATTTGCAATTTGAGCATAATAATTTCTTCAGAAAAGAGCTTAAGGAACAAAAAGGTTTTTTGGGGTTTATGAACAAAGAGCTTGGTGATATGAATAAAGAATTTTATGGTGTGAACTCTCAAATTGCCCGGTTTGAAAATGCTATAGCCAAAATTTCTGATAAGCAAGCCACCTTAGTCAATAAGATGGCCGCCAAACCAGAAAAGTTAGATGAAAATAATGATGAAGATCTTAAAGTTATTGATGCGTCTCCTATTAGATCTTTGTTTTGCAATATGAATCTTGATAATTATGGGACTAAAGATGAGTCAACTTTACCTAGAAGGCGTCCCAACAATTCGGAGTTTTTAGATCTTGATGCTAAATTTGGTAAAAGTGGGATTGGAGAGGTCATGACTTTAAATAGCATTGAACCCACTATCTAGGATTTCAAGGAATTTGATTATGATAATTGCTCTTTAGAAGGTTGTATTTCCTTGTTGCAATCCATTGTTAATTCTCCGCATGCTTATAGTCAAAATAAAGCTTTTACCGAACATATCATTGATGCGTTGATGCAATCTTATGATGAAAAACTTAATTTGGAAGTTTATATACCTAGAAAACTTAATGATGAGTGGGAACCTACTATAAAGATTAGAATTAAAGATCGTGAGTGTTTTGCTTTGTGTGATTTGGGTGCTAGTGTTTCCACGATTCCGAAAACTTTATGTGATATTCTAGGTTTCCATGATCTTTATGATTGCTCTTTAAATTTGCACCTTGCGGATTCCACCATTAAAAAGACAATGGGAAGGACCAATGATGTTCTCATTGTTGCAAATAGAAATTTGGTGCCCGTAGATTTTATCGTTCTTGATATATATTGCAATCTTTCTTTCCCTATTATTCTTGGTAGACCTTTCCTTAGAACGATTAGTGTGATTATTGATATGAAGGAAGGGAATATTAGATTCCAATTTCCATTAAAGAAAGGCATGGAGCACTTTCCAAGAAATAAAGTCAAATTACCTTATGAATCTATCATGCGAGCTACTTATGAATTTAGTGCCAAAGATGACACTACTTAGATCTATCTTCGCTTTTATGCCTAGCTAGGGGCGTTAAACGATAGCGCTAATTGGGAGGCCACCCAATTTTCATTGTGTTTTGTGTTTTTTTTTCTGTTCAGTAATAAATCTTGCATCTACCTTCTGTTTAGATGTGTTTTTATCTTTTAATTAGTGTTTGTGCCAAGTAGAACCTATAGGATAACCTATGATGATAGTTGATTTGATTCTACCGAAAAACAGAAACTTTGCACGCATAAATTTAGATTTGTTAAATCACAGAAATGTGATTTTGCGTTGATTATTTTTGATGCTGATCAAAAGACAAATTGTTCAGGACTTCCTATTTTGGTAGGATTTTTAGAGTTCCAGAAGTTTGCGTTAGTTACAGATTGCTATAGACTGTTCTATTTTTGACAGATTCTGTTTTTCGTGTGTTGTTTGCTTATTTTGATGCATCTATGGCTAGTAAAATAGTTTATAAATCATAGAGAAGTTGGAATACAGTAGGTTTAACACCAAAATAAATAAATAATGAGTTCATTACAGTCCCTTATGTGGTGGTTTTGTTTTCTTTCACTAACGGAGCTTATAAGATTTCCTGTTGAGTTTTGTGTTGTGAAGTTTTCAAGTTTTGGGTAAAGCTTTTATGGACTATGGAATAAGGAGTGGCAAGAGCCTAAGCTTGGGGATGCCCATGGCACCCCAATATATTCAAGGATATCCAAAAGCCTAAGCTTGGGGATGCCCCGGGAAGGCATCCCCTCTTTCGTCTTCGTTCATTGATAACTTCACTTGGAGCTATATTTTTATTCGCCACATGATATGTGTTTTGCTTGGAGCGTCATGTATTATATTAGTCTTTGCTTTTTAGTTTACCACAATCATCCTTGCTGTACACACCTTTTGGGAGAAGCCCACTTGATTAGAATTTGTTGGAATACTCTATGTGCTTCACTTATATCTTTTAGAGCACGGCGATGGAATAATTTTGAAGAAATTGTTAGTCTCTCATGCTTCACTTATATTATTTTGAGAGACTTTTAGAACATCATGGTATTTGCTATGGTTACAAAGTTGGTCCTAGAATGATGAGCATCCAAGTTGGGTATAATAAAAACTATCATAGAAAGTAAATTGGATGCTATGATCAATTTGATGCTTGATAATTGTTTTGAGATTTGGAGGTGGTGATATTAAAGTCATGCTAGTTGAGGTGATTATGAAAAATACTTGTGTTGAGGGTTGTGATTCCCGTAGCATGCACGTATGGTGAACCGCTTTGTGATGAAGTTGGAGCACAATTTTATTTATTGGTTGTCTTCCTTATGAGTGGCGGTCGGGGACGAGCGATGGTCTTTTCCTCCAATCTATCCCCCTAGGAGTATGCGCGTAGTGCTTTTATTTTTGATGACTTCTAGATTTTTGCAATAAGTATATGAGTTCTTTTGACTAATGTTGAGTCCATGGATTATACGCACCCTCACCCTTCCACCATTGCTAGCCTCTCTTGTGCCGTGCAACTTTTGCCGATACCATACACCCACCATTACCTTCCTCAAAACAGCCACCATACCTACCTATTATGGCATTTCCATAGCCATTCCGAGATATATTGCCATGCAACTTTCCACCGTTCCGTTCATATGACACGCATTACTTTTGTCATATTGCTCTTTGCATGATCATGTAGTTGACATCGTATTCGTGGCAAAGCCACCTTCATAATTTTCATACATGTCGCTCTTGATTCATTGCATACCCTGGTACACCGCCGGAGGCATTCATATAGAGTCATATCTTGTTCTAGCTTTGAGTTGTAATTCTTGAGTTGTAAATCCATAAAAGTGTGATGATCTTCATTATTAGAGCATTGTCCCAGTGAGGAAAAGATGATGAAGACTATGATTCCCACACAAGTCGGGATGAGACTTCAGACTTTACAAAAAGAAAAAAAATAATAGAAAAAAAAGAAAGGCCAAAAAAAGGCCAAAGAGAAAAAAAGAAAAGAAAAAATAAAATGAGAGAAAAAGAGAGAAGGGACAACGCTACTATCTCTTTTTCCACACTTGTGCTTCAAAGTAGCACCATGATGTTCATGATAGAGAGTCTCATATGTTGTCACTTTCATATACTAGTGGGAATTTTTCATTATAGAACTTCGCTTGTATATTCCAATGATGGGCTTCCTCAAAGTGCCCTAGGTCTTCGTGAGCAAGCGAGTTGGATGCACACCCACTTAGTTTCTTTTGTTGAGCTTTCATATATTTATAGCTCTAGTTCATCCGTTGCATGGCAATCCCTACTCACTCACATTGATATCTATTAATATGCATCTCCATAGCCCGTTGATACGCCTAGTTTATGTGAGACTATCTTCTCCCTTTTTTTGTCTTCTCCACAACCACCATTCTATTCCACATATAGTGCTATGTCCATGGCTCACGCTCATGTATTGCGTGAAAGTTGAAAGAGTTTGAGATTATTAAAGTATGAAACAATTGCTTGGCTTGTCATCGGGTTGTGCATGATTAAATACTTTGTGTGATGAAGATAGAGCAACAGCCAGACTATATGATTTTGTAGGGATAACTTTCTTTGGCCATGTTATTTTGAGAAGACATGATTAGTTTGATTAGTATGCTTGAAGTATCACCATTTTCATGTCAATATGCACTTTTATTTTGTATCATTTGGATCTGAACATTCATGCCCCAATAAAGGAAAATACATTGAGAATTATGCTAAGTAGCATTCCACATCAAAAATTCTGTTTTTATCATTTACCTACTCGAGGACGAGCAGGAATTAAGCTTGGGGATGTTTGATACGTCTCCAATGTATCTATAATTTTTGATTGTTTCATGCTATTATATTACCCCTTTTGGATGTTTATGGGATTTATTTTACACATTTATATCATTTTTGGGACTAACCTACTAACCGGAGGCCCAGCCCGTATTGCTTTTTTTTGCCTATTTCAGTATTTCGAAGAAAAGGAATATCAAACGGAGTCCAAATGGAATGAAACCTTCGGGAGCGTGATTTTTGGAACGAACATGATCCAAGGGACTTGGAGTGCAAGTCAAGAAGCAGCCGAGGCGGCCACGAGAGGGTAGGGCGCGCCCCCTTGTCTCATGGGCCCCTCGGGCGGTCACAGACGTACTTCTTCCTCCTATATAAGCCTACGTACCCCGAAAACATCCAGAGAGCCAACGAAACACAATTTCCACCACCGTAACCTTCTGTATCCGCGAGATCCCATCTTGGAGTCTTCGCCGGCGCTCTGCCGGAGGGGGAATCGACTACGGAGGGCTTCTACATCAACACCATAGCCCCTCCGCTGAGTTGTGAGTAGTTTACCATAGACCTTTGGGTCCATAGTTATTAGCTAGATGGCTTCTTCTCTCTTTTTGGATCTCAATACAATGTTCTCCCCCTCTCTTGTGGAGATCTATTCGATGTAAACTCTTTTTGCGGTGTGTTTGTCGAGATCCGATGAATTGTGAGTTTATGATCAAGTTTATCTATGAGAAATATTTGAATCGCCTCTGAATTCTTTTATGTATGATTGAGTTATCTTTGCAAGTCTCTTCGAATTATCAGTTTGGTTTGGCCTACTAGATTGATCTTTCTTGCCATGGGAGAAGTGCTTAGCTTTGGGTTCAATCTTGCGGTGTCCTTACCCAGTGACAGCAGGGGTTGCAAGGCACATATTGTATTGTTGCCATCAAGGATAAAAATATGGGGTTTATATCATATTGCATGAGTTTATCCCTCTACATCATGTCATCTTGCTTAATGTGTTACTCTGTTCTTTATGAACTTAATACTCTAGATGCATGCAGGAGTCGCTCGATGTGTGGAGTAATAGTAGTAGATGCAGGCAGGAGTCGGTCTACTTGTCACGGACGTGATGCCTATATACATGATCATGCCTAGATAATCTCATAATTATTCGCTTTTCTATCAATTGCTCGACAGTAATTTGTTCACCCACCGTAATACTTATGCTATCTTGGGAGAAGCCTCTAGTGAAACCTATGGCCTCCGGGTCTATCTCTTATCATATTTGCTTCCAATCTACTTTTATTTGCCTCTTTACTTTTTGCATCTATAATATAAAATACCAAAAATATATTTATCTTATCTTACTATCTCTATTAGATCTCACTTTCACAAGTGGCCGTGAAGGGATTGACAACCCCTTTATTGTGTTGGTTGCGAGTTCTTTGTTTGTTTGTGTAGGTGCGTGGGACTTTTGAGGAGCCTCGTACTGGATTGATACCTTGGTTCTCAAAAACTGAGGGAAATACTTACGCTACTATTGCCGCATCACCCTTTCCTCTTCAAGGAAAACCAACGCAAGCTCAAGACGTAGCACATATCACCTACGCTGACAAAGGCAAAAGCAAGGTATTAGGTCTAGTCTTCGAAGGCTTTAGGAAAGGAGACTTGTATATTGTTGATTTCTCTGCAGGACCACAGCCTGCCACATGTCTACTTGCAAAAGCTTCAGAATGCTGGTTATGGCATCGACGACTTGGTCATGCTGGGATTAGGAACTTGCATACACTCGCGAAGAAGAAGCACGTCATCGGCATCGAGGGTGTCAAATTCCTCAAAAATCATCTTTGTGGGGCTTGCGAGGCTGGAAATATCACCAGATCCAAGCATCCCGCGAAGACTATCATGACCACTTCTCGTCCCTTTGAATTACTTCATATGGATCTATTTGGCCCTACTCATTATGCCACGTTCACAAGGCCGGCCCTGAGGGGGGGCAGGGGGGCGGCCGCCCCGGGCCCCCAAGGTGGAGGGGCCCCCAAGTATGTATTTCCTTGTATTTGGCCCATTTGGCTGTAGTAAAAAAAAGTTTAGTGTGCCTGGCCCATTGCAAGTAGAAGCAGCTACGTATCATAGATGGAAGTTCTTAAAAAACGTACGTATATGGAGAGTCTGATATATCGCCATAACTCACGCATCAACTCCCAACCCACGCATGCATCGCCAATTCGCCATCACGCACGTAACAGCCGCCGCCTTTCTGCCATAAAAAACGTATGTAGTGAACCGGAAGAGTAGTATAGGATGAGGCCCAGATCGCAAGGGGCGCGGTGCACATGATCTATGGCGCTGATCTCCGGCGCCGGAGTGTCGTCTACAGAGGTGAGTATTACCGGCAGGTCAACATTTTTCATTGTTTGTACAATTAACCGTTCTGGTTCTGTAGTTTAATATTGATGTTCACGCAGTAGATCTCAAAGAGATCAAGCGCAGAATGAGGATCTGGATTCTCTCATGGCAGTTGGTTGAATTGAGCGATGAGATGACGTCATAATTGGGTAATTAACTCTTAATTTAATCATTTGCACAACTCGCTAAATGTGAGTAACTTTGCATGCGTGGCACCATATATTTACTTTTTAAAGATATGAAGGTATTTAACTTTTGAAGATACGAAGAAATATTTTCCACACCACTCTTATGAATTTTGATCATCTATCTAATTTCTCAGATACTCCTATTTGTAGTAATAGTTGTACCATAGTCATTCCAAGAACTCAAAAATGTGAATCCAACTATGTGATTTGGACGCAACTTCTTTTTTGACTATTCGTGGAGGCTTCTGTTGTTTTGGTAATGTACTCCCATAGTTGAAGTTCAAGCATGACATTAAACAAGATTTTGCATCGCGCATCGTTGTCTATTTTCTCCATAACACATTGTTTCGATGCTTAAATCAAGGCCCCCTGGGTTTTAGTTTCGCCCCGGGTCCCCGAAATCTCAGGACTGGCCCTGCACGTTCACTAGTTCTGCATCTTTATATGGCTTTGTCATAGTTGATGGCTACTCTCGTTACACATGGGTGCATATCATCACTTACAAAAATGAAGTGCAGGAAGTCTTCAGACGATTTTCCTGAAGGGCTTCCACTAACTTCGGTGTGAAGATCAAACATATCAGGAGTGATAATCGAACCGAGTTCAAGAACACTGGCCTCGATGAATATCTCGATATGCTTGGTATTACTCACGAACTGTCTGCTCCTTATACTCCTTAGCAAAATGGCGTCGTGGAGCACAAGAACAGGACTCTTTGTGAGATGGCCCGCACTACGCTTGATGAATACAAGACACCTGAGCGCTTCTGGCTTGAAGAAATTGATACTGCGTGCCACATCATCAATAGGGTATATCTTCACAAATTCTTCAAAAAGACCTCATATGAACTCCTCACTGACAAGAAACCCAATGTAAGTTATTTAAAAATCTTCGGTGCTAAATGCTGGATTAGAGATCCTCACCATCGCTCTAAATTTGCACCGAAAGCACATGAGAGTTTTATGCTTGGTTATAGAAAGGACTTGCACACCTACAGGGTCTTCAACATCAATCATCACAAGGTTGTTGAAACTGTAGATGTGTGGTTTGATGAAACTAATGGCTCGCAAAGAGAGCACCTACCTCCTGTGCTAGATGAAATGTCACCTGAGGAATCCATCAAGTTCAAAGCTACCGAGGATGTCATTCCTACTGAAGAATCTGCTGAAGAAGTCATTCCTGATCGTGAAGAAAATCATGTTGGTGCTGGTGAAGAAACTGGTCCTGAAGAAACTGCTGGGCCTAAGAAAATCGTCAACCCGCACATCCTCGCATTACAAATGAAGTGCAAGTCGAGAAGATCATCGATGACATTCGAGCACCATGTCCCCTCACGCGCTCAAAAGCTTCACATTTATCTAACTTTTGTGGGCATTTTGCTTTTGTCTCTATCACAGAGCCCACAAAAGTAGATGAAGCATTCATGGAATCTGAGTGGATTCAAGCCATGCAAGATGAATTGCATCAATTCGAGCTCAACAATGTGTGGGAGCTTGTCAAGCAACCAGACCCACGCAAGCACAACATCATCGGTACCAAATGGATCTACCGCAACAACAAGACGAAAATGGCCTCGTGGTGAGGAATAAGGCTCGTCTTGTAGCTCAAGGCTACACAGGTTGAAGGAATTGACTTCGATGAAACTTTTGCACCTGTTGCTAGACTTGAGGCTATTCACATATTGCTTGCTTATGCTAACCATCATAATATCATCTTACAACAAATGGATGTGAAAAGTGCATTCCTCAATGGTAAGCTCGAGGAACAAGTATATGTTGCTCAACCACCAGGTTTTGAGGATCCAAAATTTCCAGATCACGTCTACAGACTCAACAAGGCCCTCTATGGCCTCAAGCAAGCACCTCGGGCATGGTATGACACACTAAAGGAATTCCTCATGAAGAAAGGCTTCAAACCCGGTTCACTTGACCCTACTCTTTTCACCAAATCATATGATGATGAACTATTCGTGTGCCAAATATATGTTGATGCTATTATCTTTGGCTGTACTAACCAACGATACAGTGATGAATTTGCCTATATGATGAGTGAAGAATATCAAATGTCTATGATGGGAGAATTGAAATTCTTCTTAGGTCTTCAGATTCGTCAACAATACAATGGCATATTCATATCTCAGGAGAAATACCTCAAGGATGTGTTGAGGAAATTCGGCATGCAAGACTGCAAAGGCGTCAAAATTCCTATGCCCACAAATGGCCATCTATGCACTGATGAAAATGGTAAAGAATTCGATCAAAAGGTATACCGCTCCATGATTGGCTCTTTAATGTACCTATGTGCATCTAGGCCAGATATTATGCTTAGTGTTTGCATGTGTGCCCGATTTCAAGCTACACCGAAGGAATCACACCATAAGGCTGTGAAGCATATTCTTCGATATCTAGCTCACACACCAACACTTGGATTATGGTATCCCAAGGGCTCTTCCTTTGATCTCATTGGACATTTAGACTCTGACTATGCTGGTGATCGGGTGGACCGCAGTCAACGTCAGGCACATGTCATTTCCTCGGACGATCCTTAGTATGTTGGTCCTCGAAGAAGCAGAACTGCGTATCACTCTCCACTGCAGAAGTTGAGTACATTGCTGCTGGATCTTGCTGTGCTCAATTACTATGGATGAAGCAAACACTCAAGGACTATGACATCAATGTGAAGAATGTGCCTCTCTACTGTGACAATGAGAGTGCTATCAAGATTGCTCACAACCCAGTTCAGCACTCGAAGACAAAGCACATCCAAATTCGTCATCATTTTCTTCGTGACCATGTGTTGAAGGGCGACATCTCCATTGACCATGCAAGTACTGAAGACCAGTTGGCCGATATCTTCACAAAGCCCTTGGATGAGAAGAGATTTAGCAAGTTGCGGTGTGAGCTAAATATCCTAGAATCTTCGAATGTTCTTTGAAAAGGACACACATTCTAACACTTATGCTGACTTGATGACTTAGATGTGCAACACATGAAGTAACGTTTTTCTTCAATCAATGAAGACTAACCCTCTAAGTGTGAAGAAATTAATGAATAAATTGATTCTCAGAACCCTATGAGAATTGTACCCGGTGTCTGAAATTCGCTTTCTTATACGGTGGGTTACACCACCAACCAAAAGTTAAAAATCTTCAATTTGAGTTTTTCTTCATTTTTGAAATTCCTCAGTTTTTCAAATTCTTCATCTTTCCATTGTCTTCACTCTTTCCGTCGTTGTTCTTCATTTGACTATATATATATATAAGTTTATGTCCTCTACATCATTCACTTATTGCTAATTCTTCAAGTTGAGTTTTCTGCTAAGTGAATGTGATCGGACCCTTCCCCCTCTATGCTAAACTCAACCCAGTCTATTCACAAATTCTTCATGTGCGTTCTGTTTGAAACTCGTTCAAATTCTTCACTATGTCCTTGACAATTGAAAAAATTGCGAACGACACTTTAAAATATTCTTATCTGAAATTTTCGGCTTTTGCCGCTCAAACCGTTACGAATTCCACGATATACTTATCTATTCACCCACGATTTCACACGATCTCCACCTCTCAGTATGTGGGTGACACATGTCACGCGAATGAGAAGGGTCAGGGGCACGTTCGTCCAAATTCTTCGGGCGAACGGTTATTCATCTCCTCTATAAATACCCCTCCCCTTCCTCATTTCACTTTTACTCTGCTCGAACGCACTCCCTCGCTCGAGGTTCTCAAGCCCTAGCACCGCCGCTAACTCCATCGTCGCCGGCGAGGAAGAGATTCACTACCTCGACCTCATCGCTGTCGTACTCGCGCCGGCCGCGGAAATCTTCCATACGCCGCCGCCGTAGATGTCTTCCTCCGCCAAGTTAGGGCGTGGAAGATCCGAGCCAACGAACTTCCAAATCTACTCTTACAGTTTGTCATGTTCTTCGTAAAGGGTAATTAAAAGTTACTTTTACTGCATTTATTCTTCTGATGATTTTCATCAAATCCTCAAAAGGTGTTTATTCTTCAACCTCCACACTTTAAAAACCTAGCACAAATCTTCGGTTCTTGATCTGTTTCTCTAAGTGATGTTTTTCTTCATGATTCCTCATTTGTGTGAATCTCACGATCCGCACAACTCTAGAACCAAAGACAAAGAACACTTAATGAAATTCTTCAAGACACATCAGGTCAATTTCCTCAAACTTGTTCAAATTTACAAAACCTTCTGAGAATGCATACGACCTCTCCAAATTCTTCGCACCTATACTCTGTTCATAGGTACATATGTCTGCTGCTGAATCACTAGGTTTTCATCAACTTAACTCATTTGCAGCATTCCTCGAAGAAAAGCTGCATACTTCTTCAGAGAACTCCATTGTGCAAGTTCCTTAGCTGAAGAAAATGGCAGATGGAAAAAGGCCTCAGAAAGGAGGAAAGAAGCTTGAGGTCAATACTGCTTTTGAGATCCCTGCGAATATCTATGCAAGGAACTACACGCCTGATGAGGCAACTCACGGCAAGGAAACGAAGAATGAGCGCAAAGTGCGCATTCAAAGGATAGAAAGAAGATGGGAAAGAGAGTGGAGGGAGTACAGATATGTCACTCCCAAATACATGAAGAAATTCTCTCTCAACCCTCTGTGCCCAAGACCTCCTTTGGCACTTGGCCAATTGGCTGATCCAACAAGCCTTAAACGTGGTGAGGATTATGCTGATGAGTGGGCCAGGCGGCAAGCTAAGCTGGTCAAGCAGGCCAAAGAAGCAGTGAGGAAATTCAATGAGGATTCTGCTGCTGCCGCTGCCGCTGCTGAAGCTTCTTCAAGCAAGAAGGCTATGCCAAAGAAGCCAAGCAAGAAACCACCATCCTCAGCAATGCCCTCACGGCCAAGTTCTTCTTCAATGCCCTCACGGCCAATTTCCTCAGTACCACCAAGGCAATTTCCTCAAGCCACCCCAATTCCTCAGGCTGCTCAAATTCCTCGGGTTTCAAAACCATCAGCTCCTCCGGCAAAGTCTTCAGCACCTGTGCATCTCGCCACGTTCCAAAGGACCACTGGCATATCAATTGCCTCAGGAGCTTCAGCAAGTTCTTCAGCTCACCCTTCATCAACCGGTCCCACTCTGCTGAAGACCAAGGCCACTGCTGGACGAGGCACTAGACCAAGTCTTCACAAGAAGCAGATGGTCTTTCAAACACCTTCTGATGATGAAGCTGATGATGATGAATTGGCTAATATCATCATGCAGACAGCAGCGGGCCGCTAGAGCCAAAGGGACTGTTGTGCCCCTTCTAATCGATCCAAAGAAAATGCTCGATTTCATCGACCTATGTCACAAGGATCCAAATGCTCCAATGCCAGAGTTGGGCCTCACTCCTGGACAAAGTCACGTTGTGACGGCGTTCATAGCTGAAGAAAAGTGGAAGTATGACCAAGCCTGGGTGGCTAAGAAAGCACAGTACAAGAAGCAGTGCTATATCAAGGACAATGTCCTTAGACTTTCGCCTGAATAGCTCATTGCACTGCAAGCTGACATCAAGAAGCTCAGCAAAGAATTTGACGCCTACAAGGCAGAATGGCAGGGTGCCAAAGTCAGATTCGTTCAGCTGACGAAGAAATTCACCTCAAGTGCTGCTGCTCCTGTGCACATTGGCGTTACTCAGGCTGAAGCATTTGCTCAAGCCACTGAAGGAATTGCCAGCACCGCTGATGAAAATTAGGCTGCTGATGAAACTGCAAGCACCAAGGCTGCTGAAGAAATTCTAGCCACTGAAGAAACTGCCAGGGCAACCACGCCTGAAGAACCTGCCAGGCCAGCTGAAGACTCAGTTGCTGCACCTGAAGAAACTGCTCAGAACAGGCCAACTGCATCGGTTGGGCCTGAAGAAATTGATCCAATCCTCACTGCTCCTCCAGCACCAACACCAAGCCCAGTTCTTCCTTCTGCTCTAGAAGTGAAGAAAACCAAAGCTGCGGAACGTGCTGCTTTGAAGAAGAGGAAAGCATCAGCTGCCACAGAATCTTTGGCCCCCAAGAAGGCGAAGATTTTGACAAGTGCAATGGACAATCCCATTGATGTTGTTCCCCTTACAAGCATACCATCAAAGGAACTTGTTCCTTATGGTGAAGACTATCAGATTCCTGAAGAATCTGCTGAAGAAGATCCCTCAGCTGCTTCCATAGAGCAGATGGATGAGGAAATTGAAGTTGAGGCTTTCACTTCAACTCCTCAGGTATCATCGCCAACGCCTCAGTTTACTGTTAAAGAGGCCGACGTTGAAGAAATGGAAGTGGATGAGGATGTGGACATTGGTTGCACCACTCCAGTGATGAATGATGATTTTTGGGATAGCCAACACCCCAACTCTCCTCTGTTCACACCAATCCAACAAATTCCTCAGTCCCTAGCTCCAACTGAAGTTCAAATGGGCTCTGAAGAAATTCATGCCACCCCTTCCATTCCTGAAGATATTCCAGCCACTAATGTTGATGAAAATGCTGAAGAAATGGAGGCGTAGGCTGCTACTGAAGTAGAAGATATTCCTCATCCTGTGGCTCCAGAAATTGACATACGAGAGGTTATTCTTCAGATTACTAACACTCCTCAGCCTCAGCCGAAGAATCCATTCTCCAAAACTCTGAAGTTCAAGGGTGATGCCTTTTTCAATGAGCATGTATTCTTCACTGATTATAATCCATATGACTCTGCCCGTCTGAGGAGAAAGCGATTCTGGACAGCAAGCCAAGCAAATTTCTATTCTTCAGTGATGTTCGACAAGGACAAAGTCTTCGACCATGAGCATATTCCTCACTTGGATATGGAATCACTGCCTTGCTTTGCGCCAGTCTTCGCTGCCATTCATGATGCTGGCCTGCTCAATTTCTGCACTGACATCTGCGATTGGAATGAAGAAGAACCATTACTACCTCAATGAAGTGTTTGATCGCACCTGGGCTATATTGTCTCACCTCTACGGTGATGAGGATCTCAAGCTGATGGGCTTCAAGCAGGACTTCGGTTGGGCTAAGCCCCCACCAAAGAAATTCAAGAAAGTTGTTGTTCCTCCTTTGGTGCCCAGTTCATATTCCTCATCCCGCGACAGTGATGAAAATGAAGATCTGGACGACACTGCGGCAGGCCCTTCTCCAACAAACGACCCCAACAACGCTGATGCTCCTCCATCGACTTCGTGAAGAAATTCTTCAGGGGCGTTAGTCCTCATATTTCGTCCCTTTTGGTCATTTGATGACAAAGGGGGGGGGGGATTTGAGTTAGTCTTCAAGCGGGTCTATATATGGACATTTTTTGTTAAGTTGCAACTCTCGCTCTTCTGAAGCTTTTGTTGATTGAGTTGTAAACTTAAGTCCGATGGTGACCTGATATTCTTGCTCTGTTTTTCTGCATGCTATTTCCTCATTAATGTTATGCACGCATGCTGAATCACATCAGTCATCATATTTCATCATGCATTTCAAATTCTTCATTTCGTATGTTAAATGTGTGTATGAATTACAAGATATAGGGGGAAATCTCCATGATTCTACTCTTTAAATGTGCATTGCTTCAAAAGCAAATTCCTCACCATGCACATATTCAGGGGGAGTTCTTCTATATCTTGCAATCAAATTCCTCAAAACTTTCAATTCATATGTTTATCCCCGTTGAAAACTTAACCTGTATTGTCATCAATCACTAAAAAGGGGGAGATTGTAAGTGTGTCTAGTGCCCCTTAGTGATTTTGGTGTATTGAAGACTTATAGGTTAAGGGACTAATATGGTTGTGAGTGTATACAGGCTCTATAAGTCAATGAGGAGTTTGATATTTAAAGTGAAAGTCGACCCCTAAAAATGAATGTCTTCGGCTGAAGACTTTGGTTCTCCTGAAGACTTTGAAAGTGAAGAAATTGGTGTGACCTTAAAGACTTTGATATTCATGCGAGGAATCTGAAGCGTGAAGACTTTTGTTTTCGTAGTTTCTTTTTCTTCTTCTCGAGTCATAGGAAACACCGTACTATTAAAGGGGTCGAGGTAATACTAAGGAAACAGATTTCCAAGTGATGCTCATCTCAAAATCCTACACCTACCCAATCCTTCGAGTGAAGCCATTGGAAATCTCATATCAGTTCAGTCAATTTCTTCAGTGACAGAGACAAAGATCTTCTGGTCTCTGAGGAATTTGTTCTGACTGAGGAGTTAGGAATTCGCCAGTGCGAATTGCCTACACAATGAGGAACATGATAGCCCTGAGGAATTCGAACCTCAAATCCGACCATTGCTATGCTACGTGCCAGCTGTCCAAAATATCCTACCACCTAACGGTCATATTAGACAAGGGCATTTATGTCTTATCATGTCGGGCTGCTCCCTAGGATATAAATAGCCGCCCCCTACAACCACTAGCTGGTTGGCTGCTCCGAGAGAAACTGACATTTGTCAATTGAGAGCATCCCTTCCTCCGAGGACTTTGAGCGAAATTCATCGAGTGAGGAAAACCCAAATCCTAAACCCAAACCTACAAACCCCAAAGTGATTGAGCATCACTGAAGAGATTGTTCCTGTGTGGAACCGACGCTTGTTACCTTTGAGGACTGTGTATCCTCCAGACGGTTAGGCGTCATGGTCTGAGCATCCAAGAGGAATTATGGATTGCCGAGTGACCAAGTCTGTGAAGGTTTGGAAGTCACCTGTGTAGACTTACCACTACTGTTGGGGCGAGGTCTGTGTGATCTTAGTTCAAGGAGAATACAGTGAGGACTGTGTGTCCGGGACTGTGTGTCTTCGAGTTTAAATACTCAGCCGCTCCAACCAGACGTACAACTGTCACAACAATTGGGACTGGTCTACCAAATCATTGTCTTCAGCAAGCCAACTGGTTCTATTTCCTCAACCCTTTCATTTCTTCAGTTATATGTTGATGAACCTGATCATTACTGTTTGAAGACTTTGACTGAAGACTTTCTCTATTTCCTCAATCCTATTTCTTCAGTCTGTTTGTCTTCATCCTGCTTATCCTATGTTTACGCTTTCTGTACTCTGTGTTTATCTTTCATTTCATCATGATGACTATGCTGTTACTCTGTTTTGCCTATACCTGGGTACTTATTCCGCTGCAAGTAGTTCTTCACTTAGGAATTTCCTCACCTTGAAATTCCTCAGTGAAGAATTCATAAAAAATCGCATATTCACCCCCCTCTAGTCGACGTAACGCACTTTCAACATTGCGTTTGCTCCCTCCAAACTCCCCCCATTTACTTTCTTGCAAGTTGCATGCTTTACTTTTCGCTGCCCATATACTCTTTGCATGCTTGCTTGAATTGTATTGAGATTGCTTGACTTGTGCTAAGTTGCTAAAATCTACCAAGAACTGAATTTGGGAAAAGGTTAAGTTTTTATTTGGTCAAGTAGTCTAATCACCCCCCTCTAGACATACTTTCGATCCTACACTAGCACCTTGGTCAACAACTAATCTTCATTTTATAACCTTGAATCCAACAAATGGTATTCAAGCAATGCCTATGAACAAAACCTTCAAATATAACTTAAGGCAATCATTAGTCCATTGAGATTGTCATCAATTACCAAAATCAAACATGGGGCACCAGGCTCTTTTAGTGTGTATGCATGCATGTGATGCACGCATGCACATGTGATATACGTGTAGTGTGTTTACGAATAGCCACAATGGGGAGTAACTTAGACTAGTAACATGCATATGTTACTAGTCTATGTTACTACCTCTATAGTGGGAAGTAACACATCTGTGATGTCATGCAACACTTCATTTATTATGTTATAAACTCATCTTGTCTTGGTATGTGTGATGTTACTCATACTATGAGTAATTAGTTATGTTACCCCATGCCTCTCTTTCTTCATTATAATTACTTGTCACATCATCCATTTTGTCTAGATATGTGTAATGTTATCGTTTATATTACTCTCACTATGGATAGTCTATCACATGTCCCCATGTAATTGTGGCTAAAAACTTAGACTAGCCACAGTGGGTAGTAACTTAGACTAGTAACATGCATATGTTACTAGTCTATGTTACTATGGGGGTGTTTGGTTAGAGGGACTTTTTTATGTGGGGACTAAAAAAAGTCCCTAGCAAACCAACAGGGAGGGACTTTTTTGGGCCCTTTTGCTAAAAGTACTTAGAAGCACCTCCTTGAGAGTCTTTTTCAAAAAGTCCTAGGGACTAGAAAAAGTCCTAGGACTAGAGAACCAAACACCACCTACGTCTACAATGGGGAGTAACATATGTGTGGTGTCATGCAACACTTCATTTATTGGATTATAGACTCATCTTGCCTTGGTATGTGTGATGTTACTCATAGTACTGGTAACTAGCTATGTTAGTACATGTATCTCTTTCTTCATTAATTGCTTGTGACATCATCTATTTTATCTAAATAAGTGTGATGTTACCACCTATGTTACTCTCACTTTGGGTAGTCTTAGACTAGCCACAATGGGTAGTAACATAGAGTAGTAACATGCACATGTTACTACTCTATGTTACTACCTCTATAGTGGGAGTAACATATGTGTAGTAATATGCAACACTTCATTTAGTAGGCAAGACTCATCTTGCCTTGATATATGTGATGTTACTCATACTAGTAGAGTAGTAACTAGCTATGTTACCACATGCCTCTCTTTCTTAATTTATTGCTTGCCACATGATCTATTTTATCTAGATATGTGTGATGTTACTACCTATATTACTCCCACTGTGGGTAGTCTTAGGCTGGTCATAGTGGGGAGTAACTTAGACTAGTAACATGCATACGTTACTAGTCTATGTTACTACCTCTATAAGGCATAATATTATAGACTAATATCATAGGTGGTCTCATGTATTGCCATGCATGACACATAGTAGCATCACATTTATTATGTTACAGTATCTACCTATGTTACTATAATCATCTCTCTCTTCTTTAATTACCTGCCACATAAGCATGTTTGCGAGTCCCAAGTGCATGATACTACTTAGAGCAAGTACAATAGGGTGACGTATGCGGGCTATAAGAGATGCCACGTCACATTTATGTCTAGGTGGAGGAGAGAGGAGAGAAGAGAGAAGAGAAGCGGGCTACAAGTTTACAACCGGCTCTAGCACGAGCTCCAACACCCTTTGTGAGAGGAAAGAGTGGGCCATGTATTAATTGTATAGTATACTATTATGTGTAAGGCCAACTCCACCGCACGACCCATTTCGACCCCAAACGGACGTCCGCTTCTGTCCGTTTGGGGTGCAATTTGGCGGACGTCCGGGGGTAGACAGACGGACGAAAGTATCTGCGCCCAACGCGCAGGATGCATCCTGACCCCAAACGGACATGCCCCGCCCACACCGAGCTCCTCCGCCTTGCCATCGCGCCCTGCCTCGCCGGAGCGCGCCTGCTCCGAGCTCCTGGGCCATCCCGCGCTTGTCGGAGCGCGCCCGCCGCGCAGCCCCACCCCGAGCTTCCCGGCAGCCCCGCGCTGCGCGCCGCCCGGCGCTCGCCGGAGCGCGCCCACCCCGAGCTCCTCGTCTCCGGCAGCTCCTCCACGTGCTCGGGGGCTGGCGCCGCGCGCCCCGGCGGCCCGCGCCCTGCCTTGCCCGCGCCCCGGTGGCCGAGCTCCTGGGGCTGCCGTGCCCGCGCCCCGCGCCCCGCACTGCCGTGCCCGCGGCCCGCGCCCCGGCCTGCCGTGCCCGCGCCCCGATGGCCGCACTCCGAGGGCTGGCGCCGCGCCCCGCCTTGCCTG